>NC_081761.1:14200057-14534343 GCF_963082965.1 Carassius carassius | reverse complement strand
AGAAGAATAGGGTAATGAGTGGTTTCAAATCAATCTACGCTGCTGTCCAAAATAATCAACTTCTAATCAATTAAGTTACGGTATTCTGTACTTCGATTCTTGTCGGTTTATACCTGCATGCTACAGAGTCCAGCTGAATCTTCTGTATGAAGATACCATGACCTCCACTGCTTTCAGTCTCCTGAGCAATAATGTTGATGCCTAAAGCACTTTCACCCTTCTCCAGGTCAAAACTTAGCACAGTCCGACCCTGAAAGAGCAATAAATACAAGAGATTAGAAAGAATGGATTCAAACTGTTGGTTTTAGTAGATGTAGTGTTGGAATTACAGTATTTCTGAAGGTTTGACATGTATTTCAGCTAGTTTAAAAGGGTCATCAGATGCTACATGCATTTTTACAATTAGTTTGAACTGAAATGTTTGTCTGCAGTGTGTGTACACAACCACCCTATAATGATAAAAATCCACCCAGTGTTTTTTTTTTATCTCGTTAAATCATTTCCCTTTTCTCAAATCGAGCCAATCTCAGATGTGACATCACACAGACAGGCCCCTTCCACAATAGTTTGATTGACAGTGGCATTCCGTAGACCCGTCCTGAGTGAGCTGTCATCAGTCCTCCATTGTATCACCACCAGAGCAGATGTAGACAAGAATGTCTCCTAAGCGATTAAGGAGTTTTGTTGTTGGATGTCATAATGAACATAACAGTCGTCATTTACTTCGGACATCTGAGCCGCTGAAGACACAGTGGATTACGTTTTTTTTAATGGAATGCGCCTCTGATCTACATACATAGGTCTATGTTCGTGCAAATCATTCGTGATCCAGCTTCACCAACAGAAGATGTGAGTATAAGGTTTTTAATGAATCTTTGCAAATTGCCTTTCCTAATAATGTTCTAATTAGCAAGTTTCACGATGATTGCAGCTAAAGTAAACAGACTCTCTAAGAGTGGCTCAGAGGGGAGGGGTCAGCAGAGCTCATTTGCATTTAAAGGAAAATGCTACAAAACAGCTTGCTCTGAAAAGAGCCGTTTTTGACAGGGTAAAACGGGTGTTGTTTTACACAACCATTCAGAAATTTTAACTAACCTATGTTACAGACTTTTCATTAAGACCCTAAAGAATCATATCAACTTGTGGAAAGGGCATCTGATGACCACTTTAAAGGTTTTTGTTTTCTGAGTTATGGTGTTACCTGGGCCATGGACTGCAGAACTGAAATGTCCTCTGTGATGAAAGGGGCAAAAGTCACATGATTGAAGGATCGACATCGGTCATTGCGCCGCTGGGCCGAGAGGTAGGAGTCTCTGTACCTTAGATTGCATGTGGGGCGGGATGTGCTCACACCATCTGCATCATCACTCATAGACTGAGAAGGAGGCATTCCGGGGTAAACCTGTAAAACACACAGCTAGAGTAATATGGCTGGGTTGCACTAGCCGTTTGTAAGGCCTTACTGGGATGATAAAGTTCACAATATTAATACAAGATTTATCAAAAAATATGGTGTTTATCTTTACTGATCTTTGTGCACTTTAGTTTTGGGACAAGGTTTACTAACAGTTTGCACCAGAGCAAAAAAACTGTCAGAATTTACTAAAGACATGCAGTGAATAATAAGCACTGAAAAAGCATGGTGCATGGAGTTTCCCTTTCAGATGCAAAATTTATGCGAGGAGAGTATTAAAATGAATCATGCAATGCGATTTACTAATGTTTGTGCTCATCAAATTACTGGTATTTGCGCCATTAACACCCCAAAAAAGCATGTCTTAAACTATTTTGCACCTGTCATAAGAACCCGCATCACCCGCACCTGATGAGCATTGGCTCTGCTTATTTGTGATTACAATAATTTGTGCTATGCTTGATATTTTACGTTGGTCAATATGTAAATGAGATGTTGTATCTGTGTTCTTTAATTTGCGTGGTTGTTAGTAAATCACTGGCAAAAATTTATTTGCCGCTCGGCGTTGTTTTGGAATTACGCTCTCACGCTAATTTGCCCCATTTAGTAAATCTGGCGCTTAGTCTTGTCACCATTAAAAGTAATAATATATGGAATATAAACGCAATAGATAAAAATTATCATAATTTCTTTTTTATTTAAAATAATAAACATTTAATATTTTAAAACAAGTGATATATTTAAAAAATTACAGTACCACTATAAGTGCTTGGGTCAGTAAAACTGATCTAGTAATCAGTTCTAGTAAATCTAGTGATCTAGTAAAGTTAGTAATACGAAAGATATGTATTTCTATTTTAAATAAATATGGTTCTTTTGAACATTCTATCCATCAAAGATTCAAAATATTAAGCAGCACAACTATATTAAAATATTTTGAGCAGAAGTCAGAACATTCTAATAATTTCTGAAGGATCATGTGACACTAAAGACTTGAGTAATGGCTGCTGAATTTTTTTTTTTTTTTTTTTTTTACATAACAGGAATAAATCATACATTTTTAAATAATATTCAGATATAAAACAGTTGTTTGAAATGTTAATATTTCAATTTTCATCAGATAAATGAAGCCCTGTTGAGCACAAGTGTCTTTCAAAAACAAAAACAAAAAACAACATACTGGAAAAATATACATAAGCAAACAGCTGATAGGAGAATGTGACAAAGAAAGTGCAGTGTTTAGTGCAGTGTTTCAGTGCAGTGTTTCATGCTGGAGAGCTGCTAACAGCTAAGTTATTCATATAATGGTCTCTCCTAAAATAAAACAAGTGTAAATGTGAACATTACAATAAAAGTCTAAATGATTGAAGTATGTTGGGCAAAGCATTAGCTCATTGTTATAATTCAGTCATTCTGCCAAACAACCGTTTATTCTAACTTGGTCAAAAGCTTAAGGATATATTTAGTTGAAACAAAGGGTAATATTTCAGTGTTTCAAGTTTATTGGTGCAATGCACAAATAATTAGTAGGATATAAGCCAGGGTCATCGCTAAAATTGATTTAAAATATTGTGTTTTTTTAGCTGTTTTACTCAGTATAAGCTTTAACTGACTTCAGATTGTTATTGCAACAGACTTAACTGCAAAAAGAGCGTGTGAGAGTGTCTGTCACTTTACATTTTTTTATGTGTGGCAGTCAGGTTTAATGTACTAAATTATCTTGATTAAAATATTAAAATGTTTTTTTCAAAGGTCAGGTTTAGGGGTATTAACTCAGTTTAAAAGTCCAAATGGAAAATCAAAGGAAAGTCCTCACCATTACAGAAAGGTGAGTGTGTGACTTGTTGACGCCGGCAGCACAGATTAAGTAGTCAGCTCAGGTAAGTAGCTTATACAACTTCAATTGGTCCTTGCTGCTGTTTTCCAAGAATCATCTCTCTAAATACATTACACACGATACACAAAAGCACTTACCAAGGATATGGTACACAATCAGACCTCTTCTTACAAATAATATTCAAATCTGTATTTTGGTTTAGAATGCTCTCCCGAATACATTGTGTATTATGTTAAAAAAGTATTTAATCTTGTTAATCACTGTTGCTTCAGATATACATTTTATTAACCAAACTTAATCATTTAATTCAACGTATTAAAACAATATCAATGCTGATTTATTTTCTGAAGAAATTTGAATTAAAAATTGAAATAAAATATTTTTATTGAATACATTACTAGCTTTTGAAGACACAGCGAGACACTTCCAGAATGAATTCTTGAAAGAATGTATTGTTTGGCAACCAAAAAGTCAAACAAAGACTCTAAAGCTATTTCAGAAAGATTACAAAAACTAGTGTTTAAAAAAAGGACTATTATGGCTTACCATATGCCTCAACAGCAGGCAAACAGCACAGCTGGCAATTCTGTTTTTATTCCTGCTCATTGAAACCTATGATTAAAATAAGTACTTGAAGTATAACCAATGTAATCAACTATTTTTTCTTTATATTTAAAGATCTCATTACATTTGCTCCCAAACACGTGGTTAAAAAAGCAAGCCTATTACTTCACAGAATGCAGACAGGAAGTGATAAGCTTGATTAAAGAATGACTCATATAAACAACTTATGCTTATGATTATCCATGGCAAGTGGCCTGACCAATGCACAATGAGCATGAGGATTATCTAAAATATAGTTTTGCTGAAGTAGCTACATCTCATGGCATATTAGAGAACCCATAAGCATGCCATTTCTCATGACAAACAGCCAGTTTAGTGCTTCATTTATTGGAGTTGCTCATCTGGCCTCTGCTGCTCCTCTCATTTTGGCCTGCTAGAAGATTCTAACACAGTCAATTGTGGTTGTACCAAATAAATCTGAATGTAACATCTACTGTGTCTTATGATGACTAAATTACCTGAGCTGCTCTTTGAAAGCTTGGGATAACACAGGCTATTTTCAAGAGATCATTTTCCATCTTTACTCTACACCATAACACACAGATAGACACACACACACACACAGCTCGCATTCTGTGAAAGCAGACCACCTTTGAGATTCTTTAACCTATTATCCTTGACCTCTTTATGCTCTGGAAATGTAGTCCCCTGGGTCATTGTTTTTTTAAACTAAGCACAGTAAAAGTCAAATGTCAAATACAAGCTCAACTTGAAGCTCAATATATTTAACTATTTTTACTGGAATATTTAAGGGAATAATTATTACCACAAAAATATTTTTAACTTTTCCCCTAGTTTGTAAAAAAAATAAGTAAATAAATAATAATGATAAAAAAACAACTCACAGTTACAAAGGAACACTTAAAATGGAAGTGAACAGGGGCCATTTTTGGAGGAAGCAAAAGCTTTGTAGTAGCTCTGTATATTTTTACGGCATTGCTGTCAAAGAGTAATTAGCTGGTGGAATTGATTTACTTATTGTAGAGTTAATGAAAGTTATCATGTGCATTGTAATGTTTGGAGCGGATGTCCTAGACCGGGAAGGTTTTAAAATGAGTGGTTCATTCAAGTCTGTAAGGTCTTAACTTCTTGCTGTGGAAATACAAACCAGAAAGCAGAAGAACAAAAAGCTACTTAAGGGCAATATAATTTTATAAGGTATCATTCTTTGAACAACAAAACTGTGTGGGCAAAATGCAATTATCTAAATAGGAATATGTACTAGGTGAAAGGTGAAACGTTTCTCCTTGTAGATTTTTCAACTAATTCAGGTTTGACTATTTCAAGATTTTCAAACATTTAACATCGAAATTGGCCACTTTGATCAATATCTGCTGTTTAGGTTGGAAGTGACCCCAGTAAGTGATGTTTCATGCACTCCTGATAATGGACAATAAACCTTCTTAGCTCACAGAATTTCAAATAAGTTTAGCTACTCTGCTGTTTATTATTTGAACTGTAAAGCTGTTTAAACCACACTTGGTTTATTCATTGTCATATGGTGATTCATTGTCATGGCAACAAAGCTGTAAATTTAGGTAGAACTTTACACAGCTTTTCATTTCACACTAAAATCATGTTAACATGCATATTGTTGATGTCTTGTGGCTTTACTATTGAATCAAACTATGGACTGGCCCCATTCACTTTCATTTTAAGTGCATCACTGACCACAATTTTTTTTTCTTTTTTAAAGCAAAGAGAGACCTCATTATGCCACAAATGTTGTCACTTGGGCATGATCTGAAATATTCCTTTAAGAATATCATGTTTATATCATGTTTTATTTAAACTAATAATAGACCCAGGGCGAGAGAGATGTGAGGTGAATCAAAGCACCGTTCACATCAGGGAATATCTGAAATTATGCTCGCTGGGTGTATAAATGTCTTATAAAATAGATGTGCAGGTAAATTTCTATTTAACGTAATAGTGGTGGAGTTGGATATCAGCATAATATATAGCCTACTTTTGTACAATTCCGCATTTCACAAGATCAGTTATTATGTTAATGACAGAATAATGCTGTATAATGTATCATAATTATGCAACTACTATCAGCTATTTTTATTTTATTTTACATAGTATGATAATGAGACATTTCTTTATGGAGTTTAATACATTTATTAAAAAATAAATCCCACTGTTTAATGTTTTGGCATATTTTAGTGTTAGTGTATGCTCTTTTTGTGATGCACTGTGGTGGTGATGATGATGTTGATGTCTGACCTGTTGTTGCTCATGCTGTTGTCCAGTCTCTTGCATGTAGAGTATCCGGTGAAACAGGGGACTCTGTAAGACACTCTTGAGCAGACTGAGTTTTTCCTCAGCAGGCAGTTCTCCCCTCTTCTTCAGTCTCTCCTGCAGCCGCTCCACTGCCAGCAAAGCACGCTGTGTGTCTACACACACATACACATAAACATATTAATAAAATGGGCAAATGCAATGACATCATCTCATAACCCACATGAGAGTATGTAAAACAAGCTACATGTAATATTCATACATAGCCTGTTAACTTGCAAAAAAATTGTAATATCATAAATTGAGAAAGATGACATATTGAGACACATGATTTCAGGAATTCATACATACCCATTATTTTCAACTCTGTATTACCACCACTCTCTTTTTGACATCTGCAACAACACAAGCAAATGTATGCCATCAGACATAATGGCAATCAAACTCAAAACAACAAAAACAAACAGATTGGTCCCTTTCACATCCTACTCAAAAGGGATTTGCGTGGATTGCAGCATCTTAATCACTTACTGGCATGCACACCTGACAGTCCTTACCTGTGACAGCAACGGTGACGTTTGGCGTGAAGTGAGAGTGACGCAATTTAACAGCGCTCGCCCTCTATCTCTGTAACCGATGAAAGGCTTTATGAATTGCAGCGACTGTTCACTTCATATCTCGCTGATCGCTCTGATAACGCCTGCTGTAATCTGTTATTCATGCAGATGTAATCTGGGTTGGAGTCTCGCACCTCTCCGGGAGGTTCTCGCGGTCTGCACGCGCTCATCGTGTACTGCGCGAGCGCTCGTGTTTGCGCTGCACTGCTCCAGTAATGCGCTTACCGGGGAGGCTAAGCAGCTGTAAACGGACTTAAACTGTGAACGACGGTAATTACCCGGGACAGATGTCCTTACAACCTACCTGATAGGGCTGTAAGCGCTTGGCGGTGGCCGGAGTTGTGGACAACAATAGTAACTGGGAAAACTAAGAAGGAGGGTTATTTTAAACGGGCGAATCACAGAGAAGCTGTAAATCTGAAAGATGTGTAAATATGAAAATAAATAGGCCTACATAAAATAGGCTACAGCAGTAGTTCGGAACCAGAGGGCCTCGTCAAACCTCAAAGAGCCTAAAATAAGTCATATCCTAACACGCAGGAACCATGCATTTTATTTGTTTAAAGACAAATTAGCCTATCGCGTATCTTACACAAAGATGTATTGTTTTCAATATAACACCAGTGTGCGAATTACAGGGCTATAAGGTTAAAGGTTAAAAAAAGGTTTACGTTTCAACCACAAAAGTTAGCCTATTTTAGTGTGCAAACATATATTGGGGGTAACCATAGCAACAAATGCTGGATCGCTGTCTGCATCGGATTCAAACTGCACTGCTATTACTTATCAAGTTATTGGCTATAGATTTATACCTCACAAATATATCACAAAAAAAATCGTTAGTGTGTTGTTTAAAACGTTTTAAGGGTCACTTAATCCTGCGGCGGACAAAATAGATGAAAACATTCATTGCCCAATCCATTAGCCTGTATAACATTTTACAAATGTAGCTCATGCATAATTGCGATTTTAATAGCTAGAGCATGTGGGATTTGTCTCAAAGATACGGACAACAATAGCAGTTTACTAAAATCAATCCGATAGCTACTAAAAATAGGTAAAACCAGCACGTTATGGTTCAGGTGTGACAGCTGCGATGTCGTTTCTTGGATGTCTTCATTCGTTACCGTAAAGATCAGTATACGCTGAAGTTTCAGCCCACATTTACCTTCAGATCAACAGGCTTCCCCCGCAGCTCATGAAAAACTGCCTTTCGAGGATGCCTCGTCGGATGATTAAAAGTTGGGGGTCAATATTAAACATTTTCACATGTCGAAAGTCGCATTAGAGACTGCCAACATGCTTAGGCTCCGCGTGAGAGTGATAACTGGCTGTCCTCGCGCATGTCCCGATGCGCCTTTGATGCTCATGAGTTTAATGTAAATGGATGTTCATGCC
Source organism: Carassius carassius (assembly GCF_963082965.1). Taxonomy (NCBI): domain Eukaryota; kingdom Metazoa; phylum Chordata; class Actinopteri; order Cypriniformes; family Cyprinidae; genus Carassius; species Carassius carassius. The sequence continues at coordinate 14,526,209 of NC_081761.1, read as the reverse complement.
TCTCCCCCCTCATTTAATGAAATAACAGAGACAGCAGCTATTATTACTGTTGCTCATGAGAGACATTTAAATTAGGGTTTGTCCACAAATTATAATTTGCCAATGTGATATTTTCTATTATGAGATATTTCCCTATTACGATAGTAAAACCTTTGGAAGCTAACGCCAATATGAATAAACTAAATAGGCCCTAACTGCAAAAAAAAAAAAAAAAAAAAATCAGGCCCTTTCCGTAAAAACGATTTCTTTGTGTCTCTCAAATAGCATATAGGCTATCCAAATTGATCTGTAAATGAACACTTTTAACACTGTAAATTCAGAGTGTTCAGCATCAGCATTTTATTCTGCATTTTGTTTTGCAGCATTACGCTAAAATGCTAAAATTCAATTATCTGTTTACACGTAATTCTGACTTATTTATAAAAAAGGAAAATCTCAACATGGGCTACATTGAATGAAAAAAACACTGTATAGCCTGTTCAGGACATTTGTGATGACACTTAAAATTTAGGCACTTCCTTTTTCTCTGAAGAATTTGATTGGAGTTCAATGAATTCAATTTGACATGATTTGGAAAACAGCAAAATGTTCCTGGATCAACATCCTTGTTGATCCTGAAACAACATTAAAAGCAACCAAATCAGAATTGAGGGATAAGTTTACAGGAAATGTCAGTTCAAGCCTTACAACCAGAGTTAGGTGCTTCTACACTCTTGTTATTCAACTATCATTTCCTTCTGATTTGAGGTCTAATTAAGGTTAGGTTTAGGGGTTGGGATAGGGTTAGGTCTATGTTTTGGTGTGTGTCAATGTATGGTATATATTATTGTCTTATTTCTAACTACACGTTAAACCTTTTTAAGGTTTAAATACTTTTATAGGGTACTTAGACTGGTGAGTGTGATGTCAGTACAACATGTCACTGAATCAACATACTTGTTGATCCTGGAACAACATTCCAATCAACCAATCAGAATTGAGATATAACTTTTCAGAAAATATCTGTTTTAGGCTTACAACCAGAGTTAGTTGCTACTACACTCTTGTTAATCAGTTAATCATTTCCCACTGATTTTAGGAATAAAATATGGGTAGGGTTAGGTTTAGGGGTAGGGATTGGTTTTTTGAAGTCTGTATTTTTGGACAATAATGTTGATCCAGGATCATCAAAAGATGTTGATCCAGGAACATGTCTTACTTGGCAAAATCACGGCTACCACTTAGATTTTGCTAAATCTCAATATCATTACATTTTTTAAAATTAGTTTGGGGTGGCATTGCAGTTTATTACGCATACACGTGCGTTTAAGGTTTTAAAAGCTTAAAGAACTTTATAAGGAAAAAAAAAAATTTCAAAAATCGAAAAGTCCCACAGTTGCACCCTCTCTGTGTGACCCCGTGGGTGATAGGAAGGTCGACCCTTCACTGCTGTGCGCGCTGTCGGCCACCAGAGCATGCTCAAGTCCTCCCAGCTCCAGATTCGCCGCCCTCTCTCTTATCCTGCCTTTCTTTCTCTTCACATCCTTGAATCAAGCATCACTTAGCTTCCAAATTGGCTCGTCATTTTCTCTCGGCGCTCGTTCCCTAGCTGTCGGTTCACACGGACGATCTAGCGATGGACTGGCGCTGATCTCGCGGAGCGTGCAGTCGCTGGAGCCAATCGGCGCATTTTGCTCTCATTCTAGAAAAAAACACTGATCGGGATACAACAAGGGGCTCTGATCCCCTGTGTCCACAATAGATCCATTGGGTTTGGGGGACGAAGGATAGGCTACTCGAAATATCCTGTTCCTCACCGTGCTTCTTCAGGAGGCTTCGAGCCTCGTAAAGGCGCATCTGGGAACGGCAGCTCAAAACATCATCTGCGTGTTTTATTCACACACGGACACATTGTCACGGGAATTAAGGAGCATCCTGAGATCAACACAGCCCGATGCTGTTGAACACATCCGGAGCTGAGTATTATTCCGGTGCTTTATAAAATGCGGTGAGTTGATGCTTTTAAACGAGATGACGTTATTTCTTAAGGGGCAATAAATCAATAACCAATGGACGTTTGAATGGCAGTGGCAGCGAGATGCTGTTAGTGTACACTGCTCAAACTCTCCATATCCTACAGCTGAATTATGCCGTGTGTGTGTGTGTGTGTGTGTGAGGGGCTTTGGACACAGGATGCTTTTTGCCGTGTGTCGTGCGTGGTGTTTTAATGGGCGTCGGTGCGCGCGCGCGTGTGTTTGAGTGTCCAAGTCGCTTTCTTCAGCTCTTGACGAAACGATATCTTTAATTTGTTTATTACAGGCAGGATGGAGGCAGCGTGTCGCGACTAACGTTATATTGATGGCCTACATTCACAGCATCCCTTCAGCCTTTATATAGGGAGAAGATCGCCAACGCCTCGTTCGACTTTCTCTGTGTATAAATGCATGTGTGTTTTTGTGTATAAACAGGAGATGCGTTGGTATGAAATAATTTAGAAGAAAATAAGCAGAGCATCTTTAAAATAAACAGCACTGGAAACGTCAACAGCGACCCATGCAACTAACACCGTCAGATCTGTACAGAGATCATATGACCTTGATTCATTGAGTAATAAAGACACATCTGCTATTCATGTCACCCTGATGTCATGAAAATTGCAGTACATGCAGAATCATCATATATGATATAACCAATTAACTGTTTGTTATCATTTCTCAATAAAGATTGCCTAAATAATAACTTGAGTAAACTCACTTAGAGATGTTAAGTGATTGTTTTCCTCATGAGGATGACCCATTTTGGGAGGAAAAGATCAGTCCCTGTGTTCCACTGATTGCAGCATAGTCACCATGCATGTAGAAAAAGACAGACAGGAAGAACTGACAAATTACTTTACAGGTACATTCACCCAGGCCAGATCAAAATACCATTTTTTTGCATCTGTTTTTGTGGGAGGATTTAGCATATTGTGTGTGCTTTGTGTATAATTGCTCTGATATATATATATAAAAAGATTTGAATCTAGGCTTGGTCCCCTGCAGTCGAACTCAGAACTTAAACTTAGAGTTATTATTAGGTCTTCTATTTTTCTTTATCAGAGGATTTGTTATAGGCAGGCAGAAGTAAAAGTTGTTCACTTGAAATACATTTCCGTTCCAAATCTACATTTAGCAAAAATAGACTTCTGTCATTATTTACTCACCCTCATGCCATATCAGATCCGTATTATGTTCTTTCTTCGGTGAAACACCAAACGAGTTGTTAGGCTGGATGGCAGCTTCAGTTCGCTTTCATTTTATGGAAAAAAAGATGCAATGAAAGTAAATGGTGACTGAAGCTGTCAGTCCCTTATATTGTGTACAATATCTCATTTTGTGTTCCTCAGGAGATAGAATGTTAAACAGTTTTGCAACAACATGACAGTGAGTAAACGATGAAAGAATTAGCATTTTTATTTTAGGTGAACAGTTTCTTTAAGATTTGATTTTGCTGCATTTTGCTCAATTATGTGATGACACCTGCAGTTTACTTCCTACTTGCTCTTCAAAGAGCAAGAAACGGTTTACTTATTTAGGATATTAGATAGTGTGTGATTTAAGATAACAGGTCAATTTAAAACACTTTGTTGATGCCAAGTGAAAGATCATTTATGAAATGTATAGTTTGCAAAGCTATGTGTTGGTACTCGTGGTTTCCTTTGTTTAAATGAGACAATTTTATATTAATTATATTATTTGTATATTCGAGTTTCTATTTTCTTTCAAGATGTTCCCTGTGTTCTTTTGTTTTGCCAGTGGGTGGTATGCTGATTTTCGTAGAGAGTTCACACGCAGGGTGGAGCTGTATTTTTCAGATTGGGTTTTTTGGTTTGCTCTGTTTGCCTTGATGGGGGTGTTTTGTATTTCCAATCTTAGTGTCTTCAAGCTGAAGTGTGTAATTTCTAACCAAATGGATAAGCAAATATAATGATATTTGGAAAACTGTCCGACCACACTTGGTTGGCCAAACAGTTTCACACTATTGCGTGCTGCTACAAACTTTAATTTATTTATCATGTGTGCTTAACATTCTTTTTATGTTTTCATAACCTCCATATAACCAAGGACATTCTTTAAAGGAATAGTTCACTCAAAAGTAAACATCCTGTCATCATTTACTCACCCTCATGCCATTCCCACTGAATTTCTTTCTTGAGTAAACATTAATGAAGATATTTTAAGAAATGTCTCAGTGTTTTTTTTGTTTTTTGTTTTTGTCCATGTAATGGAAGTCAGTGGTAGCCAAAACTGTTTGGTTACTAACATTCTTGAAAATATTTTATAGAAAATATTTGATAGATAAAAGATTGTCAATGTCACAGCATGGGTCAGTATGTAATTTGCAACTCTCGTTCATTATCAAACAGAGGCCGGTGGGACCCATGCTCCGACAGACGCTTTCATCATCAAAGGGTGACAAGCACAGCATGCAGGATGCCTCTCGCTTTGTATTATGGGCTTGATTGCATGAATATACAAACAGTGTTTTGTGGCTGCAACCTGATGTCATAGATCTGTGAAATAAAGTCCATGTGTGTGTTCACAGCCGTTCAAATATAAACAAATATAATCCAGTTTATCATACTGCTATAGAACTATGAACTATATATGATTAGATGTGTAGCAGCTGCACAAAGCACATTGAGAGCATGTGTTTGCAGCAGTATTCTAGCAAATGTTCCTCATTCTTTGAATGTCCTTCAAACTAAAATAGTGATTCACATGAATAATACAGCTTCCTCATCTCGATCTCTTTCTCTCTCTCTCTCCCTTTCACTTAAAAATCCATTTTTATACACACTCAGGGCAAGAACTGAGAGCTGTTGAATGTGTACAGGCCATGTTTTAAAGTAGGAAGTGTGTGTGTGTGTGTGTGTGTGTTAGAATCTAATTGTATAAGGAGGTCACCAAACAATGACGATGGGATTTGGAATGGACTTTGGAAGGACTTTGATCAGTTCAGTCCCACCAGGAAATTGGGAGCAATGAACCCATGAGTGTGAGCGTGTTTATGCTTTTATTATCATCCATTTGCAAGGTTAAGGTTTTTAGTGGGCTTAAGTTATGAGAGAATTTTTGCAGTGTAGCGTCACAAGTGTGTGCCAGAAAAAATGGAAAAGTATGTGTGTGTTGTAGTATTTTTAGTATTTTCAATATTTTAAAGAGTGGTTGAGAAATTACCAACAACGTTAATTGACTAGCAGGTTGTTGGAAGCCTAATTGAAATATTCTGGTTTTGGTTTCATTGTTGTCTTAATTGGTTCCATAGAAGAATTCTTTTAGTGCTTGTTTACCTAAAAAAATAATTGCCAAATGATGAGATCATCAATAAAAGGTCTGTTTATACAGATTTTTAATAGCTTTTAATGGTCTTTAAAGGCACTATAAATGCAATCTAAACGATTGTCATATTAAGCACTACATATTAAATGCTAAACCAACAATAAACTAATGTTTTTTTTTTTTTTAAATACTTCTGACAAAACTTGTAACGTTCATCTTTAACTACACAACCACACAACTAGTCATTAACTGCACAGACTTCTCAGTTGTAAGTGGTGTATGTTTAATTATGTTATAATATATATATATTTTTTGATTCACTGAAGTAATTTGTTTAAGAATCTTTTTTGAGAGTCAAACTACTAGTACTAATGTATGTGATTCACTAAAAAGAACCACCTGGTAAGACTCCGTTGATCTGTAACACTGGTCACGCTGTCTGTTTTCGAGACTGTGTCAAATTAAAAACAGTTCAGCATTTAAAAATGCTTGATTTCCTTTCCATTCAGCTGCTCAAAGCTGTACTCGAACACAAAAACACATCTTGTGTGAACGTAAAGAAATGCGTTTGATCAGTCTTTTGGACTCTTAATTATACAGTGTTCAGATGATCCACAGAAGAGTTGGGTTTGAAAATATGCTGTTTTGCACATCAATGTGTGCATGTGTGTGAGGTCTTTCTCATATGTGCACGCTAACATGTTCTTCAGAGCATGCTATGAGTCACAGCGTGTGATGTCAAGTGCCTCAAGCTAAAGTAGGAGCAAAAATAGTGATGATGTCATCAAACACAGCTTTCTCGCTGTGATGTGTTTTAATGGTGTCCCACAATCCCATGACAGACCCATATAGATATTTTCAGACCCATATAGGAATTTTAAAATTAAGTTAAAACGAGACACAACCAGTTTTGTCCGCATTACATGAATTGCCAGTTTTGTGTATTTAACAAATACTGACCACTTTGTTCTAATTGTGACTTAATCAAACACTTGTTCCAGCTAATAAGCAACTTATTAGTCTTTAATAAGCATCTGATAAAGTTACCGAGCTGGAGTCAGTAAAGATTAGGCTATAGAATAGTAGAGATGTAGTAGAGAGGCACACCTGCGGGATTGTTGTGACATAGATTTGCATGAATGGGAGATTTGCTTGTAAAATTTGCTCATTATCATCATGCTTCCTTTAATGCGTTGTCGTTTTGCACAGTGAAACCGTTGTGAGAAATGACTCATGCTTTATGCCCTTGCCCACAGCTTAAGAGACCATAGATATGTCATTTTGCAGGCAAAACAGCAAAAACTAGAGTTATCGTTATATAGATTTTAATGTAATTACATTTCATTACATTTAAATATTTAGTACGTGTTTTATCAGTTTGCACATCCCTGGGAATCGAACCCACGACCCTGACAGTAAAAGATAAGTTAATGAGGCTATGAATCAAAAGTACCAAGCATTCCAACAACTGTTTTACATGCGAGTGGCCTTCCAAGTGTAGCTCAGCATGACAGTAATGTTAAATCCTTATGTCTGCCGGTCTCTAGACTACCCTCAGGTCTGCTGTAGTGACAGGTTCAGGGAGAGTAAAGCAGCCTCTGAGATAAAGCAGCTCTGTGATTGATTGATCACCCTGAAGTTTGATTGCTCCGTGCATCGATTGCTCCCGGCTGTGTTGGCACCGTTCATTGTGAAGTCAATGGCAGCATTTTTTTTCTTCTTCATCAGTAATGAATGGCACAGGAAACTTCAACCTCCAGTTGTTTCCTATTTCAGCTTTTGGACAATGTGTGCTATTTCAAGAGTGAAAAAATAGCTCAAAGTGTTTAGCTTAGCAATGGGTGCTTTTTGTCCAAAGTGCTCTTGATTGGTTTGGGTCTATTTTTTCTAAACGTTTATTGTTCATTCACCACAAAACAATTTACAGCAGGCATCTGCCCACTGTGGGGATTTACTTTACAATTTAAAGCAACGGTGCATTCAAAAAGGAAAACTCTGTCGTCATTTACCCAATTACATTACCCTCGCAATTTAGTCCAAACTGGCATGAATTTCTTTTTCGTGCTTCTTAAATTTTATAATTGCTTATAAAATATTCTAATCTAGTATTACACACTTTTTCCTCAACTCGCCATAATTAAACCATGTTCATACATTTTATTTCATTTTCACACTTGGCCATTTGAATAAATGCATTCTGAAAATATGACCCTTTTAATTAAACCAAAACAATGCAAATAGGTAGTAACTATAAATATGCCATGGTTTTGTGTTTCCTATATGCATATGAATCACATTAAATGTGTTAGATTGTATATATATATATATATATATATAGCTTGTATGAGGAACTGCCTAGAATTCATTTGTTGAAAGTCTGCTGTAGCTCTGAAATTTTATTTGCGTTTGTATATATTCAAATAAGGCATGTCAAAACACATAGCGCTGGGTTTAATGTTAATGATGTTCAATGCCATTATGCATCAGATTTGTATATGTAAATGAGATCTGGAGCACTGTTATCCCTTATAATTTTTTTAGCTTTTTAACTCAACAGCTCCTTTCCCCTTTCACTTTAATATTATGGAAAAACAAAACTGTGGGTGAACATTAAACTAAATATCAGTTTGGAACAACCTGAAAGTGAGTAAATAATTTTCATTTTTGGATCAGCTGTTGCTTAACATCATGCTCACATCTTTCTTTGGAATTATCACAATGTAAGGGAGCAAACGACAGATTTTTTTTTTTGCGATAAAAAAAAAAAAAAAAAAAATGGTATAAAGTGCTGTTGTTCATTTAAACGTCACTAAGCAGTGGATTTGGCTGTCCTTAGAGACTAGCTTACTGGGAGGTACCAACTCTTTCTGTCACATTACTTCTCTCTCCCTCTCTCACATTCTCTATGTATGCTTTTTTCTCTTTCTGGTAGCCATCTGTTATCCTTGTGTTTGAATCTTAAATAACTGCTGATCTTCTGGAATATTCCCCACATGGATAAAGCCTCCTGCATAGTTCTCTATATACAGGGAAGGAAAAAAAACACAAGAGAGTGAGAGAGCGTCCATTACATTGTTTTATTGAGCCACAGAGAAATGTAAAAGAGGAATCTACTTGGCCGAGAGATTCATCCTCTTCCAGCTTTTTGCCTAATTAGCCATTAAACCAGTGAATGAGGGATACACTCTTCCAGTGTGTGTGTGTGTGTGAGTGTGCCCCTGTTCGCTCCTATGATGTGTTGTTTTTGGCCTCCATTAACAGTTCATCGTCATCGCTCACATCTATAGTGCAGTGTTATATTGCTTGTGGGAACTGAGATTTCAGCAAAGAGAATTTTTTATATTTCTGTGACTTGCTGTTATAAAGGTTAAGTTTGATTTGTATATAAGTGTATGTTAAAGAAAATAATAAAACATGTAAATATATCTTTTGTAATGTTAATTTCACAGAATTTAAAGAAACTTCTATATTATTTTAACTTCTTATATTAACAAAAATGACTATAAAAATAACATATTTAAATAATTGTTATCAAAATTATTACAAATGTTTTAATATATGTTTTAAGCAAAATGCAATCATTTGTTTTTACAACCATTATCAATTGATTGGTAATAATTAGTAATTAGCAGTAATTCTGAAAACATGATTTTAAATAAATGTAGCATTTTTAACTCTTGCACCATGTGACATTTTAACCTGAACTAACCTTTTTTGTCATAAAAGGACAAATTATCTGATATCAATAATATAACTTCCTGTTATTTTTTCCTGGCTGTTTGTCACACCACATGACTTTGATTTTGTGGACAGTTTTGTTAGAACTTTTTTTTCCCCCATATAAAAAAAATTGATTCCAAACTGCATAATACTGTTTCCTTTCCAGAATTTTGTTCTTTTCATAATTTTCTTGACTACCCAAAAAATATCAAAATGAATTTTAAATCAGAAATTAAAAATATTGTTATAACAGAAGTGGTATATTCTGTATGTCATGTAAGAACTGCAATGTAATGTGTCTGTGTATACATATACAACAGAAAAGCATTACGTCGTTGACCCTTGTGGTCCCATCCATAGTATCCTAATTGGCCGTCTGTGGTGTATTATCTGTTTGTGTGTGTCCGTGTGCAGCATATTGAAGGTCAGGTATTGTGTGTGACATAATGAAGCAGTGAAATCAAGGTGTCTTGGCCTTATCGTCGCTGTTACACACAGCTGACTGGTTACCAATGGACCAACGCCCCCATTAGTTCTGCCGTGTCAGGGATGCGTGTGTGTGCGTGCGTATGAATGTGTGTCTCGTTTATGCTGTTTCCAGGATATGACTCTTTAATTTTACGCATGAGGGAACTGTGTGCACCGCTGTAGCGTATATCATGAATGCACACATGGACACACGACAAGTAACATTAACTTATATCCCGTGGCTGACACAGTTCAGCCTGATTTATTCAAGTCTGGCTCAAGTTTAGTCTCTCTGTGGCGAACAACAACTTGATGTGTAGAGTTCATTCTTTTGGGATTATTGTTAAACTCCTGAAAAACAGTCTTCAAATTGCAGATTCCCGGATCAAGTTATTTATTTTTTTCCCAGTGGTGTCCATTTTGGATCCAAAAAGATGCAATCATTTTCTCCTCATGATCCTGCAGTGCTCGTCTTCTCTTTATATTATGTCTCGCTCTCACGGCTGTCATTCTTCCTCTTCTTTCCTCTGCTCTCCTCTCTTCTCGGACAAGGCACAGTCTTTCTCCTCCGCAATCTCTTCTTGTTATTGCCTGAAGCTGCTGTAGCATTTTGCTCTCTCTCTTTCTCTCTCTTTCTATGCGCATTGAGCCATGTCCATGATGCTCATTGCCTCCAGTCCCGTAATACACCCAATTACAGAGGGAAATAGAGAGAGAGAGTTAGAAACAGAGCGAGAAATATGACCACCCATCGTGAGAGAGAGCGATGAGAGGATAGACGGATAGGAACAGAGGACATATGAAGTGGTATTTTGTCAGAATGAGGGTTTGAATATCAGAAACTGAGTGTAAAGGATGTTTGGGTGGCAGCGATGCAATTCACCTTATAATGATGGAGCATGATGTCTCTCCCGCCCCCTTTCTCTGTGCTTCCTGTCACGGATGGTACTGTCAATATGTGCGCGTATAAGAACAACAATACATGTTCATTTTTTCCTGCTGGGAAAAATATAGCCTATAATAATATACAGAATGAGTTCAAAAACAGTAAAGAAAAATATATAACGCTATGAACAGGATTTTGAACTTCAAACAATAATTTGTGTTAGAGTGGCATTCAAGAAGTGGAGCCTTATTCATCACTGTCTTCTGAACACATGGGCACATATGGAAGTAAAATAATGACTTATGTCTTTGAAACAAAAAAGCATGCCGAATAGCACTATCTGAAAAAATAATGCATTGAATTAACAGTACTTGCATTTTAATGCCTTGTATTTCCAGGGCTTGCATCTTTAGGTCCTGAAATGTAATATAGTTGTTCGTTTAAGCTGTGAATATTTCAATTAAAAATATTTCACACACTTTTTCATAATAAAAAAATCAATAATTCATATTCACGTTCCAGAATTCACTTCCAAAATATTAAATCGGTTAAAAAATACGATGTATAATATTCAACAGGCAAATTTCGGTCCATTTTATTTCACTTTCCAAATTCGCTTCCACAAATTCAGTGGTTAAAATTCGGCAGATAATTCGCCCTTTCACATCCGGGAGCTGCAGGAATAGCAGTAGAGCACAGAGGCATGATCTCTATCTACTGTAAGTCGCTCACCAGCAGGTGGTGCAAGCGGCTTCTGATGAAGACCAAAGCAACAGGTGGATTAAGTAATACAGTTACAAAAACTGATCTGCAGAAATTAAGCAAGCGCTAAGTAGAAGGTTTGATTATCGGGGCATGTGGAAAAGCTGATTGTGCGTATGTTTATTTCAACCTCTTTTCTGTTACCAAGTAAGCAGCATTCAAAGGAGATTATTATGGTGTTTTACCCAACGCTGAATTACAGAACTAACATTATATCTAAGGAAGACATATATTGCTTTCGGTTGTTTAGTTTGCCTAACTTTGTGTCATGGCTTGTGAGTCGCTGTGCTGTAATACTGGGGATCCCCTCACGTCACACTCCAGGATTCCCCAATGACGAGTAACGCTTCTCAGTCAATTAATACTGTGATATAAGACCTCAGATCTCAGAATACATTTTATTGATGATTATGCAAACTATATAGACAGTTAAGCAGATGTAAAATATGAACGAACGCTCAAGGTTTCACGCGGTTTCCCTCAGAAATCTGTTAAAGAAAAGAAAACACGTGGCTCAGCGCACTAACAGTGACAGCGATTTAAAGACAAACTCACATCTTACTGATGATGCAAACTATATACAGACAGATGTGGATATGAACGCAAGTTACGGAACAAGAAAAAGTGCATGTTATATATATAAAATAATTTATTTAATTTATTTAAAAAATAATTAATGAATGAATAAGGGGCTATTCACATATCGCGCCTAATAACGCGTGGAAAAGGCTATGTGCGCCGCTTTCTCCTTTTTTCCAAAGTGCTCGGGCAGAAGCACTCCTGAGGCTAAGCAACAATGACGCGCTCTCTCCATGAAGACGCGGAAATTTCAGCAAAGGATAAATGGATTTGCAGCACAAAAAAATCGCTTTTAGTAGCTCTGCTACTAAATTTATTTCAAAATGGCAATCCATATACAGCTATGTTCAGCAGTTCCTTCATCTTGGCTGAGCTTTCAACGTTGTTACGGGAGATGATGAAGCTGAATGTTTAGTTCTTGTCACATGACCTGCGGTGCGCTTGCGGCATTCTGAAAGTTGAGATGTTTTTAACTCGATGCTGTTCGGACGCGCCTGGATAAAACGAGCGCGTCGCACCGCGTGCACATCGCGACCGCGTCGCTTCCATTATGAGCGCGCATACCGCGCGCCTACATTGGAAATAACGAACTTGAGCATGCAAAAGACGCGATAAGTGAACGCCCCCTAAGAACTGTGGTCTTCTACAGTACTTCAAATATGTCGTGGAGAATCACAGAAAGTGACCGAATTCAAGAACATTGTTGCAGCATCTCTCATGCAACGAATAAACACCGCTAACTTGGAGAATACAGTGAAAACTCCTCTTCTCGCGTCTGCCCTAGACCCTCGGCACAAACATCTCAGGTTTCTCGCTGAAAACATGAAAGAATTAAGAAAAAAAACTTTATTTGAACATTATCAGAACATTTTCCTTGATGCAAGTGGTGCGGATGCAGCCGCCGTCACCAACGATGAAGAGGATGCAATAACAACTCGTAGGAAAAGGCTGGAAAAGGCTGAGCCAGTACTTCAGCGATGATTACAGAGAGTCCAGCCGAGACGAGTGGGAACAGTTCTTGCTGGAGCCATGTATTCCATGTATTCCACCACATGAGGATCCCATTCAGTGGTGAAACGAAAACACGAAGCGCTTCACAAAACTTATTCGCTTAGCACACCGTTATTTGTGAGTCCCGACAACGTCTGTGTCGTCAGAGCGCGTTTTCTCCGCGGCTGGCCTTATTGTTAACAGACTAAGGAGCCGACTTTCCCCCAATCATGTTTACATGCCCGTATTTCTTAACAAGAACATTTGAAAGAATAGAAAAAAAGAAAAAAAGATTTGCTGACAGTTTAAAAGTTAAGTGTACAATAGCCTAATTGCTGCAGGCTGCTTTACGTTTTTTCTTTGTTCACTTATTATTATTTTTTTGCTTTTAATCTGTACTTTTATTTGTTTGCACGCATTGTTAAAGGTTTTCAGCTACAAAACACGATGTGTAATGTTCAAGCTTATTGTGTGTAAGCTTGTTCAAAATGACGAAAACAAATGTTGCTGAAAAATGTCTGACTCATTAAACTTAATTTAAATAAACGAATATTCGAATATTATTTTTTTTGTGAGCTCAAATAGTCGAATGTGATATTTGTGGAAAACTCCCATCCCTAGTAAGTCAGTCTTGTATCTAGCAATGTACTACAACTGTTGGAACATGAAAACCCTTTCCAGGGATCTTTAATATGTAAATGATTGTATACTGTAAATATATGAAGGGAGGTATTGGCAAAATCTCACCTGTAGAAAATCACTATGAGAAATACAAGATTAAGAATTTGACTGTGTTATTTAGAATTTTAATTAAAACACATTGGACCTTTTAACCCAGTCAGTGGAATTGTCAGACGGTCCCTTGGGTGCGGTAGCACGTCAATAATTTCTTCAGTTTACATTTTCAGAATATACCTAGATTGTTTTTAACTCATTTTTTTATGTTAATATAAATTGGTTGCATATTGTTAAAACTAATCATGGTATTGATATCTTTGTGTGACTGTCGACTTTATAGACCAGTGGTAATGGAAATCAATTATAAAGAAAATGCAGCGCATTGGATTCTTTTTGATCCCATTTGCTTGCCTGTATATAGTTTGCATAATCCTCAATAAAATGTATTCTGAGATCTGAGGTCTTATATCACAGTATTAATTGACTGAGAAGCGTTACTCGTCATTGGGGAATCCTGGAGTGTGACGTGAGGGGATCCCCAGTATTACAGCACAGCGATGCACAAGCCATGACACAAAGTTAGGCAAACTAAACAACCGAAAGCAATATATGTCTTCCTTAGATATAATGTTAGTTCTGTAATTCAGCGTTGGGTAAAACACCATAATAATCTCCTTTGAATGCTGCTTACTTGGTAACAGCAAAGAGGTTGAAATAAACATACGCACAATCAGCTTTTCCACATGCCCCGATAATCAAACCTTCTACTTAGCGCTTGCTTAATTTCTGCAGATCAGTTTTTGTAACTGTATTACTTAATCCACCTGTTGCTTTGGCCTTATTTAACAGCCGCTTGCACCACCTGCTGGTGAGCAACTGACAGCAGTTGGAGATTATGCCTCTGTGCTCTACTGCTATTCCTGCAGCTCCCGGATGTGAAAGGGCGAATTATCTGCCGAATTTTAACCACTGAATTTGTGGAAGCGAATTTGGAAAGTGAAATAAAATGGATCGAAATTTGCCTGTTGAATATTATACATCGTATTTTTAACCGATTTAATATTTTGGAAGTGAATTCTGGAACGTGAATATGAATTATTGATTTTTTAATTATGAAAAGGTGTGTGAAATATTTTTAATTGAAATATTCACAGCTAATGAACAACTATATAAAATTTCAGGACCTAACAATGCAAGCCCTGGAAATTCAAGGCATTAAAATGCAAGTACTGTTAATTCAATGCATTATTTTTCAGTTAGTGCTATTCAGCATGCTTTTTTGTTTCAAAGACATAAGTCATTATTTTGCTTCCATAGGCACAGATACCCGCATTTTAAACCCATTACTAGAGCTGAAACAACTAATCGATTTAATCGATTAAAATCGATTATTAAAATAGTTGTCAACTAATTTAGTCATCGATTAGTTGCTAAATAACTTTTATTTGCCGTAAGCGGCTCATTTCGTGCATATTTCAAATCTGCGGTGACCAAAGTGTGGCAGTAATGAGCCACCGGAGGTTTTACTCAGCCAGTACAGCAGGAGAAGTAGCGAATAGCCAATAGCTGGCCTCGTTTTATGTCACGGGCTTCCCGAACAGCGTCTCTGCCATAGACAATAGTGATGGGAAGTTCGGATCATTTTACCGACTCGGACTTTTGAGTCTCGTTCAGCAAAATGAACGAATCTTTTTTCGAGTCATTTCGTTCATTTTAGCAAAATGTAATGAAAATGTTATGTGTTACTTCCCCAACACAGCTAGTACTTACGCAAACGTTGATCACACTAAAAACAATACAAAACTAAAATGCTATAAGATACAGAAAAAAAAAATTGTTTACCTGGGTCTTTAGTCTGTGATTAGCTCACCTCACCTCTCATCTGACAAGACTTAAACTCGGGTTTAAGTCATTCCTTAATCACGTGACAGCCCCATACGCATAACTAACGCAGTCTTGAGCCGGGAAGAGAATTGATTAGTTCATCTCATGAGTCTTTCGGGTCTCGGGTCGAGTTTGACTCGTTCCTTAATCACGTGACAGACCCATACGCTATTTCTGACATTTTCTGTCACTGTGTTTTTGTTACTGTTTGTTGAGGATCTGTGGTTTATTTTATAAATAAATAAAAGCCTGTTATAAATAAAATATTGATTAATTTGTCTTTTTGACTGTCTATCGGTAAATAAACACTAGGCTATATAATAATATAATAATTCAAGCTTACAATAAAAAGTATTTATACTAGTTTGTTCATTTTTACTCCAATTTTGAGTTTGCTGGTATAATAATTGCTTTTCCTATATAGGCAGACTTGACATATTGGTGTAATATATGTATAAGAAGATTGCTCAAAAAAGGACATAATGACATATACATTAAAAGCAAATAAAATTTTGAATTTGAATTATTAATGTTAGTTTAAAACATTAAGGTTATGATAACTTCAGCTTTAACAGTTTTAACCCAGCTCAGAGTGAGGAGGATACTTCAGATCCTGGTGCTACTGCCAGTGCAGGGGCCATGTTTTGGGAAGACTTTGACGAGAGGGTCGCAAGCTTGAGGCCTTCTGCTACCTCTTCTAAGACCTCAGATGCTATAAAGGTGCAGGCCTACCTTGCAGAGCCACTCTTACCCCGCACATCAGACCCTCTGGCCTGGTGGAGGAGATGTTCACCAGTATACAAAAGCCTTTCTGAAGCCACAGAGACAAGACTTTGCATTGTGGCCACATCTGTGCCATCTGAAAGAATTTTTTTCTAAAACTGGGCAGATTATCTCAGATAGAAGAAACAGACTCAGCCCATCCAAGGTCAGGGAGCTTGTTTTTTTTATGCAAACATGCCTTAAAGCAAGTCCTAAAAATATAGCCACAGTGTGTTATTTATTTGAAAGCTTATTTATTTTTATTTATTTAGAAAAAGACTAGCTTGTTGTGCAATATTTTTGTTGTTGTTGTTGTGATTTTAAAGGTAATTTGTTATTGTTATAAGGCTCCGTAGCTTTAGTATCTCTTAATTTTCATTTATTTTTATTTAAATGGTTTAAAATTATTTGGGGAATAGTTATCCTCTTTGATATAAAGTTTTTTTTTGGCACAAAAGTGTTATTTATTTTAAAATGTATTCATTTTAAATTATTATATAAAAAAAGCAAAGCTTGTTGTGCAATATTTAGTTTTTCTTTTTTTTAATATTGTACTTTTAAAGTTCATTTGTTAAGGTTATTAGACCCTGTGGCTTTATTATCTTTTAATTTTAATTATTTACTTTTTTATTATTTTGATTTATTTTGGAATAGTTGTCCTCTTTGTTACAAAGCTTTTCTGGCACAAAAATAAACAATAAACAACAATTCAAAAGTATGTACACAGTGTTTTTTAATGTTTATAAAGTGTCATATGTTACAAAAGTATGGTTTATCTGATTTAATAATTACTCTAGCCAATGTTGTCACATCACGGGACAAAAGAACGAACAACCCGAAGAACCGAAAGATTAACTAATCAATTCTCTTTCCGGCTCAATACTGCATTCTTTTACTGTCTATGGTTTTAGCGTATGGGGCTGTCACGTGATTAAGGAATGACTCGACCCGGCCCGAAGACTCATGAGATGAACTAATCAATTCTCTTTCCGGCTCATATTGCATTGGTTTTAGCGTATGTGGCTGTCACGTGATTAAGGAACGAGTCAAAAACCCGATAGACCCGAACTATGAACTAATCAATTCTCTTTCCGGCTCATATTGCATTGGTTTTAGCGTATGTGGCTGTCACATGATTAAGGAACGAGTCAAAAACCCGATAGACCCGAACTATGAACTAATCAATTCTCTTTCCGGCTCAGACTGCATTGGGTAAGCGTATGGGGCTGTCACGTGATTAAGGAACGAGTCAAAAACCCGATAGACCCGAACTATGAACTAATCAATTCTCTTTCCGGCTCAAGACTGCATTGACTGACAGGTGAATCACTACTACTAGAACAGAACCTATAGAATAATGCGCATGCGCGACTGAACGAATCACTCCCCGAGACGACTCGTTCTTCCCGAGTCACATTAAAGATTCGTTCAAAATGAACGAATCGTTCAAGAACGACACATCACTAATAGACAATAAAAGTTCAGCGGGATGAGGAAGTACTTTACTTTGAGCCTTCAAAAAAGAGGAGTAACCTGTAAACTCTGCACTACTGAACTGTTTAAGGGGCCGTTCACATATCGTGTCTTTTGCATGCTCAAGTTCGTTATTTCCAATGTAGGCGCGCGGTATGCGCGCTCATAATGGAAGCGACGCGGTCGCGACGCGCCCGTTTTTCCAGGCGCGTCCGCACTGCATCGAGTTAAAAACATCTCAACTTTTCAGAGAGCCGCAAGCGCAACGCGGGTGCGATTTTTAGAGATGCAAATCCATTTATCCTTTGCTGAAATTTCTGCCTCTTCATGGAGAGAGCACGTCATGGTTGCTTAGCAAAGGCAGACGCGCTTCTGCCCGAGCGCTTTGGAAAGGAGGAGAAAGCGGTGCGTCTAGCGTTTTCCACGCGTTTTTAGGCGCGATATGTGAACGGCCCCTAAGACTTTTATTTGTGCAGATTCTCCAGTACAATGTTGTTTGCAAATGTTTAGTCGTAACAAACGAGTCGTCATTTTAACAGTTAAAATTTGAAGCTTTACAAACACGTTCTGTGATCAGTTTGTCGTTTACCAGTTTATAATTCAGTCTTGCATCCTACTTATGACTGAATGAGAGAGGTAAATGTTTAAATATATTTGAAATGCACTGCTCTTTTTCACACAGCAGTTTTTTGTGTGTCCATTTTTTTTTTCTGGACAACCTTCTGATGGATTTTACTTTAAATTGTGAGTTCCATTCAGGTTTCATGCCATTGGCACTTTATTCGAAGGATTGTTTACAATTTCACAGCATAAGCTATAAAGCTGTTTACCAGTAAATAATAAAATACAACGCACTGCAATCTTATTCTGTTTCATCCTTCTTCTTCGTGAAAATATGTTCTGAAAGATTCCTTAAGCTTTGTTTGGGATGTTAAACTACTTTAGGAGCTCTAAGGACTGCCATGGTGAAAACATTATTTGAAATCTCCTTGTGAAATTTGCTAGAGTATGGGTCAGTGTTTTGATTGCAGAAGAGTTCGACAAAGGATTACTGACACATAATAAAACAACTCCAGGTATATTTTTGATGAGGATATGACAATGCAAAATGGTTAAAATCTCTTAAAAATCTATGCTGAATGATAAAGACCCTTTATTAATAATTTACTTGGGGGAAAATGGGCAAAACTAAAATATAAGTACATAAATCGATTAATCGTAAAAATAATCGACAGATTAATCGATTATCAAAATAATCGTTAGTTGCAGCCCTACCCATTACACACTGAAAGACGCCATTAGACAAAAGGTCTGTGGATTGTTATAAAGCCGAATTGCGCTTTAGATGTCTGTGTATGTAATAACCGTTTTTCAAACATTGCTGGATGAACAATAAATGGATGTCTTCCTAAGTGACCGTTTTTAAACGGGAAGATAGTGTAGTGCTCTAAAAAAAACCTTGAATCAGCATCCACCCACGTTCAGTGCAGTGTTTTACAATGATTTGATCTGCAGGCTTTCATGTTTTCACGTTTCCTCCCTCTGGAGCAGTGGTGGGATAATGGGTGAAGATCAGAGCTGGTAACAAAAG
Source organism: Carassius carassius (assembly GCF_963082965.1). NCBI lineage: Eukaryota > Metazoa > Chordata > Actinopteri > Cypriniformes > Cyprinidae > Carassius > Carassius carassius. The sequence continues at coordinate 14,507,116 of NC_081761.1, read as the reverse complement.
AATGAAGGTTCAGTCCAGGGAATTAGTGACACAGGATAGGAGAGTTAGAAAGATCGCAGACCTGCTCTGTTAGCGCATTGCCCTTGAGCAAGACACTTCACACCGGACTGCTCAAAGGGGAACTGCTCTGCAATTAGTGCTCTGCTAAAACAGCACAAATATTTTCATGATCGACTAGTCTGTTCCCTGAACGACTAGTGTTCTTAAGGAAGCCTTGTATAATTAGGCTGGTTTCAGTTTCACCTGACCCATATCCGATGTGCGTTTATATAAGATGCATTCCAGCGTTTAAAAACAGATAGACCGAGCACAAAATGGAGCAGAATGCACAGATCTGGGGCCAGCTGCATAAACATAGCCACTATGTTAAGACTGTGTCTTAAGAACTAGTTTGATCAGCTAAGAGTTAGCCAGGAGGTAATTAGTCTTACTTTTATGGTTCAAATTGGGCCATTTTGTAATTTACTTTACTAAATATCTGACCAGTCTTTAAGAAAACAAATTAGATGACTAAATGTTTAAGACTAGTCTTAGCAGTTTATGCAGCTGGCCCCTAAAGACTATTTTAAAAGTCTGACTATTTTTAACATGAGCTGCATTCCAATTAGCAGGGTTATACCAAGTCTTATACCAAGTTCTCTTCACTTGACAAAATGTGTTCATTTGGAACACCATGCAACATCATCAACATACAGACAAAACTTGAGTTGGTAATATTATAGAAGTTTAAGGTATAATGGCATAATAAAGTATAAATGACCATATACTTGTGTAATACACATTTAACTATAATTACAATAGTTGCATTGTAACTGTTGCCTCATACACATATTATACCCTTCAATAATAACGTACACACTGTAGCTGGGAGCTCAATAATAACACCATAGCATCAACTCCTGTTCACTATGTTTATTTTATTCAAACTTCTTTAAATGCTGGAGTGTTGGACAATGACTGGTGGGTAATTTTTTTTCATTTCCTGTAAAAGGATGTATCGAAGTTCCCTTATTCCCAATGTCATTCGTAGCACCCTTCAAAATAAACATGTTTTTTCCCCCTTGGATTGGAATCTCATGGAATATGGTGAAATACTTTGTGAAATCCACTTTGAAAGGCACTCATGGTCAAATGGAACGTACCTGTGCTTTCTAAAAAAAAATGCATTTTATCCCTCATCCCAGCTATAGCTTAAAGAGTTGCATTTAAAAATATCAGAGAAATAATTCTGTATCTGATAAGCTGCATCAGATTGATTTGGTTTGAAGTTGTGTTGTAACAGTGACAGATCTTTTCTTTCTTATTGTAACATACATCAGTTAAATGGATTATCAAAAAAGAAAAAAGTAATCAGTGTCTTGCTTCTATTCATCAGCTGTTAATTAGATAGAGGCATATCTGAATTTAAGCTTGCCTTAGATTGTAGAAAGGGATGAATTCAAGTGGACTAAATAATCGGTGGAGTACAGCATATTTCACCAGAGAAAAATCTATCATTTAACCAGAAGACTGAGTGATGATATTTTGATTAAAAAGTATGATGTAATGGATTTTTTTTTAATGGTTCACAATAAAATCCATTTAGATAATAGATATGGTGAATTTCCATTTCATGTTGACTTCAAAAGTGAAGTGTGTAATTTCTGCGCCACTATTGAGTTCCAGATATTGATTGTTTTCTGGACTGGAATGGACTGGACTAGATGTGAAGTGGGGTCTTGGAAATCAGTCACAATTTCAGTCGAGGGGCCTGTGGTGAAGGTTTTGCTCATTAAAAAAAAGAAAAGAAAAAGTAGTTCAAACCCAAAATCAAATCACACCAATGCCAATAACTGACATGTTTTGAAAAGGTCTTAGAGCCTTAAAAAGGTCTCAGTGTTGGCCCACTTTGGAGAGACCAACCAACGCGTGCTTTACTTCTAGTTATCTATGCACATTAAACTTGGATATGAGAGAGATGTCTAACACCAAAACAATACAATCTTTATAAAGTAAAGGGTGTTGATGGCACAGTGGATAAGACACATGCCTTTTGTGTGAGAGACCTGGGTTTGAATCCACTGTGAGATACCAATGTGTCCCTGAGCAAGACGCCTAACCCCTAGTTGCTCCAGAGGCGTGCGACCTCTGACATATATAGCAATTGTAAGTCACTTTGGATAAAAGCTTCAGCTAAATGAATAATGTAATGTATAATGTAATAAAAATTGTATAAAAATTTGTAGCTAATAAAAGATTTTTCAAGGAAACACAATAAAGATATTTAAATCAAAGGATAATCGTTTAATTTTTTTTGTCATGTAATATAAAAAAGTGCATTATGTGGCGAAATCTGAATGAACCTCTACATTTTTGTTAACAGTTAGATCTGTTAGAAATAGCTCCTTGAGATAATAGCTGCATGTTGCAATTTTTCACAGTTTATTCTACATGGTGCTGTGTGTATCATTTGACATTTTAGTTATATAACTTGCTGTTTGCTATGCTGTCAAACCAGTGGAAACTGAGTAAATGTGTGTTTCAGAGTGAGAAAATGGCATCTGAAAGGCAGTATGCATCTTTCGCTATCAAACCAGTGGCAGGTGTTTCCAGCTTTGTACACACACATACACACTCACACGGCTGTCGGGACCTCTGTCTTCACGGGCCACTGAGCTAAATGCTAAAGTAGTCCTATTGTGTTCCATTAGTCGTCTCTGCCAGGGGTGCAGAAGCTTTTGTGCCCAAAACAATACAGACACACACACACCACCAAAACAATGAGGCCGGGCGACTGCCATTCCTTTGAGACACAAAAAGTGGAGACAGACTAAAGAGTGTGTGCGTAACCTCAAATGTGCTTTCTCATGACTGTGTTGCAGTGTTTATTGTATAACCATCTGAAATGTCTACTTGCACGCGTCATACTTTGGTAATTCACTTCCTTTTCTCTGTTTTATTCCCCAACTCTTTCAGAGGATTTCAGCCATTGATAAGCGAAACCTGCAGAATTGGAGTTAAGCTCTCCGAGACAAAAAACATCCATTCTGACACAAAGTACATATAGTCAAGTTCACATTTAAACACACACACATATACACACACACACACACACACACACACACCCTGCTGAGGGACTATGAGAGTATTTGCTGTTAGTAGCAGGGCTCTTGGGTACAACTGCTTTTGGACTTGTTTAATTCCAGGAGGGAGTGACACGCTATTAACAATATCTGCTCACCAACAGAAAAACAACCTGATTAGAGATGAACAGAGGGAGTATGTAAAACAAACAGAGCATATTCGATAACAAAAGCTATATCTCTAGCTCCATAATGCCTGTTGTAAGTACCATATGCTGTTTTATAGTCTGCTATGTCTTCCATATGTTCAACCACACCCTGCTATACATAGTAACTCTTGCAGATTTCCACTCATATTTAAAGTATGTCTTTGTTAAGTGCTAGGATGGTGATTGTGTGTGTGTATGTGCATGTGGGATGCATAATTTAGCTTAGCATTGGGCTCTGTCTGCACACTCAAACAGCGGCAGCATTGAATATTTCATCACACGGATGCTGCTTTTGCTCTGACGTTCTCTGAGCCGTGTATGTGAGGGTGAGTGGTGCACGGACGCTGCCCAACTTTTGACCCTGTAAAGCCCCACTTGCAGGAGCAAAATAGTGTTATATTCATGCTCCCAAAAGTATGTTTTCCTTTCTTTCTCTCTCACCCTCTCCACTTAATCTCTATATACCTCAAAATTTTACTAATAGTGTCTTTGGCTTTTTCCAAAAAGTCAATGTGACATTTAAACGTCACAATATGGAAGAGAAGATCTGCCGCTACTCGCGTTTCATGCCAACAAGGTATAGTTAGGTTTTCATGCTTATGCTAAACTATACGTAGTGTACATGATGTACATATTAGCATTTGCATTGTACACATGTAGCATGTGCACATTGATATATTTAGTTTGTCCACATGATGGCAACACATCCGAAAAGCAAATGGAAAAGATGGAACAACAACAAACTATTGGAGACTGCGAAGGTCAACCCGAGTATTGTTTAAATGGGATGGTCAAGCCTATAGAGAATTGCTGTTGTCACCTTGCGAAAAGTAACAGCTTCCATTGACAAGCAGTAGTTTTTTTTGTTTTCTTTGTGCACAAAAATATTCTCATAGCTTCGTATAATTACAGTTGAACCACTGATGTTACATTGACTATTTTAATGATGTCCTTACTACACTTCTGGGTCTGGGAACATTTCAGTTACATTGCTGTCTATGGATGGTCAGAAATCTCTCGGATTTCATCAAAAATATCTTAATTTGTGTTCCGAAGATGAACGAAGGTCTTATGGGTTTGGGATGACACGAGGGTATTGTTTTTATCGTTACATATCCAAGTTGAATCCCAGCACTTAAATGTAATTGTTATCCAGCATTTTCTCTATAAATAAATAAAAATAAATAAATAAATAAATAAAATAAAATAAATACTATCCTCACCAGTGTGCAATAAATCTTGGGTTAGATTTGGCTGTGAAGGATCTATTTGTTTTATCTTTTGTAACCTGTGAAACGATGGCCACATTTGAAGGAAATTGGACAGCAGACTTTGGCATATTCAATCTTGGAAAGCAGCCTTCGAAACATGCAGCCTCTCAATTGTGGCACAGCTTACAACTGACTGTCACGTTGACGAGTGCTTGCATTATAGATACTCGCAGTTCTAGTATAAAACAGTACAAAGACATTTGGTCTCATTCCCTAACAACTGAGTGGGTTATTTGTATGTACATGCACCTCTCGCAAAACATTTCCACCTAATTCACAAACATTTGTTCTTAACCGCACTCTAATGTTAATGAATTTGTAGTATTCTAAATTAGCGTTTGTCTGCCCGAGGTTAGTCATTTGCATAAAACACACCCAAAAAATCTCCATCTAAGGGCTTGCTGCACAGCCTTTACTTTAGAGCATTTCTTCACTCTGAGCAAATACATAATGCTCTAAACATTGAAAGGCTATGTATTCGGCTGTACGTGTATGCTGCGCATCAAAACACTTTGGGCTTGAGGCAGCTGCCTTGCAGGCCTGTCTGTCAATGACTTCACAGGCAGTGTTTCTGCACTCATAGAGGAGAAAGAGCCATGGACAGATTTACTTACAAAACAATATGTAAAGTATTGCTAAAACATGATAAAACATAATTACACAAAACACGAATCAATCAGCTGTACACTGTAAATCAGAAGGCATTACAGGTAAAGAACTTCTAGCGACCCACATGGCACACTATATAGGGAACAAAAAGTAATTTTGGACACAGTTCTGCTCAGAAATGACCAGATGGAGTAGGCAGAGTGTTACGTGAACATTGGATATAGACATGGTTGCCTTCCTACCATTGTATACTGCCTGCAAAGACAGCATTTTCTGATTTTGTACCCAGCTTTTGTCTCTCTCTTTCTCTCTCTCTGTCATAGTTTTAATTTAGGCCCAGCATAAAATATTAGTGAACTGGAGGAAAAAACACGTAAATATTTTACCACTTCACCCAATTCCACAATAGTGAATATTCATCTTGAATAATTAATGAAATGGCCTTAATTATCAGCTCCATCATGCTGAATCAGGCTGAGCATATTGAGCATCTTTAGTATTGCATAATTAGAGCGCTATATCACGTTACCAGAAAGAATACAGGGTTGTAACCTGAAATCATCATTTAGAAGCATTAACAAGTCCATAATTCAGTGTGGTACTTGGATAAGTAATACTGAATGATTACTAATTCTAAGCATTGTGTTCTACTTTAAGCATAGAAAAAAATCTGATAATCAAGAGTGAAGTGAATTTATGAATTAACATCTGCTGAATGTTGTTTTAACATCAGGGAACATTGCAGATGAGAAAATTCTTTAAAAAAAAGCAACTTCCAGATGACAACAGACACATTGGGCCTATTCATAAAACTAAATTAGAGCACATTTATGTGTAAATTGTTTGTGTATTCATGAATGATTTACATACAAATTCATGTTGCTCATGTTAAATAAGGCCAATTGAATGTCTCAGCGTACAAGAGCTATCAGAGATCACTTTCTGAAGGCTTTTATCGTGGCACAAAGCAGCCGATACTACCTTAACCTTTGGGCATGTTAGCAAAGTTATCCTACAAACCATAGCTTTAATCCACATTAGCCTTGAGATACCGATTAAAGCCTTTCAAAACCTGAAGCTATGCTATTCCTTTACAATTTATCCACAATACTACTGTACAAGCCCCTGCATCTCTATACACCCACTGGAGACATTCAATTTGATTCATGTTAGCCATTGGCTGAAGTAGTGTTTAGCCTGTACCTGACTCTAGATGAATGTGGAGTGACAGGACTGTGCCAGTGCCCCACTCTGCCCACTGAAGTACCCAGCAGACAGCAGATCAGGACAAAGCTGTTTAACAGTGACTGCACAAATAAGGATGTTTTGCTATCTGATAAAAAAGTGACAAAACTATATCTGCATCCAGTATTTTTTCTTTGATGACTGGAAATTTGTGCAAAATTTCAGTGTTTCGTTGGATGAATCATTAACATTCATCAAATGCGTTGTTTAATAACATTCTGTGGTTGAAATTACATTGTAATAAGGACATTTTAAAAATTACATTGTGGTGGAAATTGTCTAATATCAAAGCCAGCATTTTATGAATCTGAATTACACAATTAGAAAAACAGATTTTGCATAATTTGATGAAATGACAGATTAATGAGATATGTCACACAGCCAAATAAACTTTTCAGAAGTTGTATTATTTATTCTTTGTTTTATTCATAAATGCTATCATATGCGGACGCTTTTGTTTCCTTGGCAGCAAACTTGATAAAATTGATGGATGTGATGAAATGACACCACAAGAGTTATAATGAGTGTTAATTAGTTTCCACATAATAAATATTGAAATAGTTTATGATTATTTCACTGTTTGTGTACATTATAATATTCTAGTCTTTCTAGATTCTAGATTTTTTTTTTTAAGATTGAAAGTCTAGATCAAGGACAAGAGTCAAGCAGTTTGACTTTGAAACAAAAGATATTTGAATAGCAGAAATGAAAACAATTAAGGCATGGTAATGTGACCTTCACAAAAAGAAAAAAGTTAAAAACTAGTTTTAATAAAAATGAAGTACAAAAAAAAAGCATACATTACAATTCCCTTGAAACCTCATTTTCCTTCAATTTCAAAGTAAATATGTGTCTCATCTCACTAAATTGCCATAAAATTGTCATGTTCAGGAATTTAAATAAGATTTTTTAAAGACAAAATCAAAGAAGTTAATTATATCCCTTTTGTATTGCGGAAAGTACATTTTACGTTTGTCTGTACAGCATGTATATTATGTATTCATACAAGATTGTATATGTGCTCATATTTTTATGCACAAACATTGTCATAGTCTTTTATCAGCAATTCGGTTTGTTATTTTATGTGTTTGTGCATGTGTGTGTATGACAAAAACTGCAAGAATCTGTGGGTACATGAATGTGTCTTTTGTGTGTGTGTAAGAAAGAGAGAGAGAGAGAGAGAGAGAGAGAGAGAGAGAGAGAGAGACAGAGCCAAGTGCTTTAGAAGTAGATTGTGGGACATAATAAAAGATAAATCATAGAGACTCAGTCGTATTGGCAGTATGAAGAGTGAGCCAGAAGACAGACACAGAATCTATTATGAGCAAAGGCTAGAGGAACTCAACCCTGCGCATTCAGTGTGTGCCTGTGTGTGTGTGTGTGTGTGTGTGCCTTCGAGATTAATAGTGATTTCAGAATGCTGAATTCTAAATTATTGAAACATGGGGAAAATGAATAAAGATTTATGACTCTTTGAGGCTTAGAAAGAGTTTCATAAACATGCCTTCTATCAGAGCCAAAAGTCACCCGCACCATCATTATAAATCAAAAACTCCCTTTAAAGTTTTTCTGCACTTTAATGTGGAAGAGAGAGCAAGAGGAAAGGCGGGGCTAGGGGAGGGGCCAGCTGAAATCTGATTGGCCCATTCAATGACTCTGTGATGACATGTTTTTGGCCAAACCAGAGACTCTCTGGCTGTAACTACAGTATCCAGTTGAATGGTCCCAACCGTTCAGGCCAATTTGAACTATCCTGCATGAACGACAAATCCCGTGAACTGGTGGGGGATGTGAACCGCAAAACCCCTTTGAATTCCTGCTCTGAATTCTCAGTCACACACTTAAAACAGCATGGTGTTTAGTTGTAAGAAGTCTTTTAAACCTTAGTTGCTCCTTTAAACTAAAGGGTAGTTGCTGAAGGGCATTCAGAAACATATATTCCAGTCCAAACATCCAGAATGCACACTACCAAGGATTTGTAGTCCATTCAGGATAGTTCAGATTGGCCTGCATGGTTGGGACCGTTCAGCTGGATACTGTAGTTTCATCCACTGAATCGGCCAATCAGATTTCAGCTGGCCCCACCCTTATCCCTGCCTCTTTCTTTCTCTCTCTCTCTCTCTCTCTCTCTCTCTCTCTCACACACACACACACACACTTAAGCGCAGAAAAACTTTAAATGGAGTTTTTGATCTATAATGATAGTGCGTGTGACTTTGTGCTATATAGATATATATATTTATATATTCTACAAGTGAATTTAGGCATCACAATATTAAATTGTGCTGTAAGAAAATTATATTAATTTAGCTACTTACTAAAGATCAAATTTTAAAAGTCTCATTAAATTATTAGTGTTTCATTACCTCTGAGTAAACAAAGGTAATAAAGGAAAATTCTGTTATCATTTAATCACCTCATCATGTTGTTGCAAATGCATAAGAATTTTGTTAATTTTCGAAACAAAACGAATACACGTGAGAACCAGTTAGGTAAGTTTATGAGTGTCAAGCAAGTACAGTTGAGCTTCTTTTCACTATATATGTTCTAATTTGTTCGTATGTGCGTAGATCCATGTTTATGTGTGAAAAGATGCCCAAATTAAATCTGTCTCATAACATATGGAATAAAACCACTCAATTCATATGGATTACATTTACAATGTCTTTAGGAACATTTTGAAGCTTAAAAATTTGGGTTGAAATTCCTGGTGAAATCAGTATGTATTTTACCAAATGTACTGTACATCAACCACGCTACATGGAAACGTTAAGTTATTTGTTCCCTTATTGTGAAGAGGGAAACATAAAAAGAGGTCAGTTGTTTTTTTCTTTCTCTGCATGCAACCCAAAATGCATGAGGAGAAATGTGTGCTATAAAAATAGGAGAGATGGGGAGAGATGGAATGATTGAGATAGGAAGAGACACAGTGAGGAATGTGGTGAGCATGATGGTGGGGGGATACATGGTCATGTCTTTCTAATTGTGTGTTATTACTGTGAGACTCCCTGATTTGAGGGTTCAGGCAGACTCTCATTTAGAAAGAGAGAGAGAGAGGTTGCTGCTCTCATTACTGGACACACAGAGCTGCAGGGGTTGATGGGAGCTCGTAAGGTCATGCCATGCCAGCCAGAAATTGCCAGAATGAGACTGAGGCATGCAAGCATTTCTATGCCATAAATTATAACCAAACTCTACCAAGCACTGTATGTATGGCACTCCACAGCACAACTGAGTCAAAAACTGCCATATGGCATTATAGATTATCTGAGAGAGAACAAGAGTGACAGCAAGCGTGTGTGTTGGGGGAGGGATCGCGTATCAGCACGTATGGTAACGCAGTCTACCGCACTCTTAGAGTAAGTTCATGACTGCAGGAAATGAACTTGGAAATTGGCTGACTTTTCTTGTCAGTCTCTATCAAATATGGATCCATCTACAGCGGCCCCCAAAAGTATTCAGACACTTCAGCCACGCTCAGACAATTCAGCATCGCTTTAAATAACAACACGTCACATCAAGTGGCATATAATTTAAAAAAACACAGCCCAATTCATGAGAAAATGATGTCCATGAACTTTTGATATAAAAGAGTTTTTTAAACTATGAAAACATACTGTAACATTTACACCACAGAACTTTCTAGCTCTGTAGGAAAATGCTTTTATTGAAAGTAAGATGGAAAAATGCCTGACAACACTTGGAGGTGTATATTAATGCATGGCCACCCACATTTACACGCCAACGCCAGCTATTCAGTGTTCAGATACTTTATCTGCTCAGTCATGGTGAGATAATGAAATAGGATAGATAATGTTGTTCATAACACTATCTGCTAAGTATGAGAGCAAAATAAGGGACAGCTGGTCAAAACTTGTGCTCTTTCTGGCTGCATATAGTATTAGAGATGATTCAGTATGGTCTAATTATCCAAAAAACATACTAACTACTAACTAGTTTATGTAGATTGTTTTTGCTTCGAGGTTTTTAGAAGCAGTGCTTTAATTAGCATGTAATCAACAGTGTGCTGAAGTTTATTTCAATGTAAACCAATAATTAACTGATAAATGGCCAGTATTTTCTATGGTATTTTGTATAAATAAATTATAAAAAATGGATATTAATATTGAATGTTATTCTAACAGTAAAAACTATCACCATGAATCACCTGCCACTCTGTATATTCTTCCAAAAGATGAAAATCTTGGCATGAATATTCTGCACATTGATTGGTAAATTGACTTGCAGCCAACTACAGATTGCACACTCATCATGAGTTCTTTAAGGAACTGAAAAGCTAATGAGTGAATAGCGGAACCCCTGACGGTCATCCTCAGATGCCCACTGGTTAATCAGTATTATACATACTAGAGTGGCCACACATTGGTTATGCTGAAATAGCTAATTGGGTCATTAAGTGATTAGGATTACCATATGGTCAAATGGATCATGCTAAACAATGAAATAATTGAGGAACTGACTAAGCATGAACATATTCTGCACTGTAAAATCAAAACTGATTACAGAAAAGAAACAGTTCATCCAGAAATTAAATTTCTGTCATCATTTATATATATATCAAAAGATAAATTTTCAGCAAGGTTTTTCCCCCCCAAAACAACACTGAACCTCACTGACTTACATTAGAGCTCAAAACCATGTAGAATCAAGGGGGTGGGGGTGGGGGCATAGTTGCTTCAGAAAATGCTTTTTTAAAATCAATGTTTAGGGTTTTGAGGGTATGCAACATTTAATTTCCAAACAGAGACATTCAAGATAAACCAATGTAATAAAATGTTGGCACAGTCACCTTTTTCTATTGCAGAGAAAATTTGAATGTGCTTTTTAGTGCCACCCACTGGACTTTTGACTTTGAAACTGCCAAGATGCTAAGAGTCAAAACTAAAGTAGTAGACCTTGCCAGCTGCCAAATAGCTGCAATCAGCAAAAATGTCATTTCCGAAACATGTCTTTACCGCAGCAAATTTAGATGTTGCGGTAAAGACCTTGTGTTGTGGTAGAGACAAGTTCAAGATTTACTGTATATTAAATTACAAATATTCTATTGTAAAATATATTCAAACTATCGCCGTCTGATGATTACTTACACACTGCTCCACTAGAACCTGCTTCACTAGAATGGGTTATTTCAACCGGAAATGAAAATTCTGTCATTAATTACTCACCCTTATGTCGTTCCAAACCTGTAAGACCTTCGTTCATCTTCGGAACACAAATTAAGATATTTTTGAAAAATCTGAGTGTTCTCTGACTCTTCATAGGCAGCAAGGATATTACCATGATCACAGCACAGAAACATAGCAAGGACATCAGTAAAACAGTCAGCTTTGTTTACGTTCAGTAGACAGCGCGCGCATTCTGAACGTAAACAATGCTTATAACGTTCTGGGGTACTCTCCAAAATGGAGGAAGACGGTAACTCGGGGAGAAGAACTGTTGAATAAATTATGTTATTATTGTTTTCTTTGTGCACATAAAGTATTCTCGTAGCTTCTTAAAATTGCCTTGATCATAGCAGTACCCTTGCTGTCTATGGGAGGGTCAGAGAGCACTTAGATTCCACCTAAAAATATCTAAATTTGTGTTCTGAAGATGAATGACTTACAGGTTTGGAACGACAAACATTTTTTGGTGAACTAACCCTTTAAGAGTGGGCATAAAAAAAGTAAATCAAAGATGTACTATGAACTCAGAAATGCAAAGTACAAGTAGAAGGCAGTGAAAAATACAGGAAGCGTTGTTTCAGGCTTTCAGAGAATCTGTGCCCAACAGACTCACCTGGAACCAAAGCTCGTAATGACAGTTTGAGTTCTTTACTGCAAAACTACTACTGTTTTTTACACATGCAGTACCTTCTGTTTACTGTTTCTTTTACTATTGTTCTCTACAGTAGACTGTTTTTGATTTCATGGCACTTTAACATTGTGACCTTACAGACACAAGATGTCATTACCACAGCTCTGTTTATTTTTTATATTTTTATTTGCAAAAATATTTTTTAACACTTATGTTGAGATGATTTGCATAGTGAAATTACAACATCTGTCATAAAAATCTAAATATATTATCTTTAGTGTGTAATATGGAAACAACTGACATCTAAGGTTACCATCTAAATTTTACATGGCATAGAGAAAACCATGTAATCCCCTATTTTGTAAATTATTTTTGAATATCAGTATTTACAAAACTGCACAAAATTCGAAAAAGTTAAATATCTAAAATTTTTATAGAAATTAAAAAAGAAAATTGTATATAATGAAGCTTACTGTGACGTTGCGGTAAGGACATTTTGAAAAATGAAGAGTTGAAAAACATAAAAAATAAACATGATCCAGATTAAAATCTTAATGACTCCATGGAATTTTGTTGAACTTTTAATTTGTAGGCCTATTACAGACTCTAATGGTAAAATTTGAAGGGGTTTAATTTTTTTTTTGATTTTGGAGAGTCAAAAGTGCCAGTAGCTGCAGAAACACCTATATATTGTACACATGATTGACTGGCTGACTGACTGTTTATCATAAACACAAGTTTCCTTACTGCATAGCTGATATAGTCATAGATCTAAGACACACACTCATTTGACCAGGAATTTACTGCTAGAATGATTACATGGTCATTTGATCACGCATAAGCACAAGCATGCTCTTTACTGGTACCGTGGCCATATTTCCATATGTCCCTGTTCATAATGTGGGACATCTGCTCGAAACCCTTCTGTTGACTTTAGTTAAGCAGCCATCAATCACCCAGACAAAGAAAGAGAGAGTGTTTAAGCTACGTGTGTTTTTGGGCATAAGGAAGACAGAGTGTGCGGCTGTGTGTTTCTAATGACTGAGTGGCATTGTTGAGTGTTTATGTAAGTTTAATGAGACAGTGGCTGTATAGTGCTTTATTTTTAATAAGGTAAAGATGTTCAGTGGAGGCAGGCCATATATAACTATCTGTGTGTGTGTGTGTGTGTGTGTGTGTGGGAGAGGCAAAGAGGACAGATGCATTAAGCTGTTGTAGGAGGCATTAGCAGAGCACCACATGTGTCTTCTCAAGAGTATTGTCACAGGATTTTCATTCTATGCTGTCATTCCTCTGTTTTTACTGTTACACATTACACAGCTATGGGCCTATTCAAATATGTGGATGTTTAGAAATACACTTTTGACACTCATTGTTTTATTTAATATGTCCCACAGTGTATATTTTGGTAATACTTTAGTATAGGGATAAGTAGTTGCTTATTAGCATGCCTATTATTAACATATTAGCTGTTTATTAGTACTTTAAAAGCACATATTCATCCCGGATCCTACCCAATACCTAAACTTAAAAACTACCTTACTAACTATTAATAAACAGCAAACTGGGAGTTTGAGTCAAAAGTCATAGTTAAATAAAAGCTGAAACAAATTATGACATTTCAAGACACTTTTAATGTGACCTTCATATAAATAAAAATTTAAATCTTTAAAAGTTAAACTCTAGTTTAAAACTGTAGAAGCTTAAAAGTGCCTGAAGTTAAAGAAACGGCCAGACGCTCTTTTTCTTTTTTTCTTTTTTCGGATGATTAACTGGTTGCATGGTCAAACACACACAACAATCAATAATCTCTATTAAATATTATGGATTTGTTTTTCAGTGTAATCGACTTCATTACACAGACATGATTCAGAGACCGGCTAGATTGTCAAGAGATATAACAGATCATTACATCTGGGTTCAGCTGTATCAGTTTCTCTGCTTTTGAGCTGATTTGTTATTAATGACAAATACTATGCTTAACTAAACTTAAAAATGGTTCATAATTCCATAGTTAAAAACAACATGACACCATTCACATCTCATTTAACGTTTGTCGCACAGAACATATTACATAAACCTGTCACTGGCCAACACTCCACAGTCCTACAAATACAAGACGAGTTTTTGTGTTTATCTGTTGTATTTTGTAATTGTTGGTCTATGCACACATGCAAATAGAATTCTTTCGGACCATGAGCGCTGCATATGAAGTTAAAGTAGGTCATCCTTGATGTTGCTCAAGATCTTTGTGTTCTGTTTTCTTCTTTTGCATTCTGTCTAGCTCCCTTTGAGTACAAGAACACACCCTGTGCTGAATGTACTCAGATGGTTTCAAAAGAAGAAAGTTCTTACTGTCTGAGAAAACATTATGGAAATAAATTCCTTTTTTGAATAATGTGCAAGGATGCATCTTGCAACATTTGATAAGAACCTAAACAGGGCTAAATTTTGAGCTCCTGTTATTTTTGAATTCTAACACTGTGTACAATAAAAGTGACCTTAAGCTGTAACATTAACATTCTCTTTGCTTGCTCTGTGTGTGTCCTTCTTACTTTAGGTGTTCGCGTCATAGAGGAGCTCCATGGCTAATGTGAGACGCATCTTCAGCGAGTCTGTGCAGAGGTCATCAGGGTCATCGGCGGTCATGTGGTCCACACGCCTACTTTTCTTCTTCACCCTCTTCACACCCGTCACACTCGGTAATACGCGCACACTCACACACACACACAGACAAAAGCCAATTATTTCCTTGTTGTGTTGTTTTCGCCGAGATGGATAAATGAGATGTCTTACTACTTTTATTTGATTAGTTGGCCCCCAACCTTGAAGTGCAGACTGTCAGATGAAGACGAGCCAAATGAGAGCGAAGCGCGCAGCTCTCAAATCTTCAGTGAAAATTCCACAAAGTTTTTGCGTCTTATTAAAAGTTTTGGAAACTATTAATTGAGACATCTCTTCTCGCAGCAATAAATGATTCATGAGCAATCACAGAATTTCACAACCACTGCACATCCGTTATGATCAAAACATTCCCACATATGCAGAAAGGCGCTCCCGCACATACGGGGGAGAGAAATTTAAAACACACAAACAAAAACAACTCCAAAGCCTTTTAATAGATAGCTGTATTTTGCCAAACACCATAGTGAAGTATGAAATATAGCTGGGTTCTTTTCCAGTGAACGAGCCATTTTACGGGCCAATCCATAACTATAAAAATTGTGTGTGAATCTGTTAAAAGTGCATGAGATAGAGTGCAGGTGTAAGAGGATCTGACAGATCAATAATCATAGATGCAGACGTCTAGACTCTCGTGTGTGTGCGACACATGCGAGCGTGACCCCATGTGTGCGATTCGGTCCCTCAAGGGGACCTTTAACGTAACAGTTTGAGCTCAGAGGACACTGGGGAATTGGCCATTGGGGGAATGTTTTAAAAACCTCAAGGCAACGTTCAACACAAGCGCTCCTTCATCGACGTTCTCTGTATCTCTGTAACGCACACATTCATTCAGCCTCTCTCCTTTTTTCTCACTGTCATCGATTGCTTCTTTTCTCTGGCACTCACCTTCCACCAGTCTCAAGGGCGCTAAAACACAGTTCTACCTCGACAGGAGCCTTCCTTCCTGCACTCGATTCTACTTAAACTAATAACCTACATTATACCCATAAGCCATTTCAGTTCTATACATCAGCTCTGCCCACACTCTCACTCACAGTCGTTTCTGCTGGCCTTTGCTTTCTTTTAGAATCGGAATGGCTCTTATGTGTGTGTGCGCGTTGTTAAATCTCGATGGAAACGATTGCGATGGTGAGGGTTAAATCCTGGATCCTGATTGGATGATGATGTGGCGTCTCTGCTGTCAATGCGCGTGCTAATCGGAGGCAGCAGCAGAATATGAAATTAACTCATGCGCGTAGTCAAGTGTCATTCACATCGCTGAGATTAATTTCATAAGAGCGGGTTTGTGTGAGGGTGTCTGGATCTGTATGTGTCTGTATACGCATTAGAATGCAGTTTTATTGTGTTGGTGTTTGTCTATGGCTATTCGTCATGCGGGGAAAGGAGTGTTGCTACGGTAACAGGAAAGTGGTGGTGGTAAAGAATGTAGTTTTTGATTTAAGTGTCTGTGTGTGTAATTTAAAGAAAGGTTATAACTGAGGACATGATAACTAGATAGATGTGACTTTTGGGTGCAGATATGAGGTCTTTCTATTGTATAATGAAAAATAGTTTTGCTCCCAATAACTATTCTTTTTGCTACATGCCGTCTCTCTCTAACACACTCAAAAACTGGATTATTTTATATTTGAGAGAGAGAGTGCATGAATGAAAGATGAAGAACCCTCTGTATGTGTTTAAATCTGTTACATAGTTTGTTCGACGTAATATTTTCCTCTCTCTTTTTTCGCAGTTTTAAGTCGTGCTCCAGTGCCGATGGCTGTGGTGCGTCGAGAGCTGTCATGTGAGGGTTATCCTATCGAGCTGCGCTGCCCGGGCACCGATGTCATTATGATCGAGAGTGCCAATTACGGGCGCACAGATGACAAGATCTGTGACTCGGACCCCGCTCAAATGGAGAACACTCGCTGCTATCTGCCTGATGCCTACAAGATTATGGGCCTCAGGTAGAGAGATACATTCACATGCTTTGTGCTTCACTGTTGTCTCACAGGTTGTATGAATGTGTGTGTCTTTGTGTGTGTGTGTGTGTGTGTGTGTGTGTGTGTCAGTGCATGGCTACGTACACACTGCAGCTAAATGAGTCATTCCATCAAGGAGGACTATTTGTGTCCGCAACATCTGGTGAAATACTAAACCTTAATAAAAGAGAGAATTATGTGCATTTTTATTTGCTTGTAGACAGTCAATTGTATTAAAATCACATTTATATCAACACATTCATTTAAATTATAACAAGTTTCAATTTCATTGAATTTAAATGTGTCCATGAATTTTGATGCCTTTCATCACACTTCTTCTTTATTTTTAAAATGATAGGGAGGTAAATAATATTGTTTTATATAATTCGATATTAAATGGCACAATGAAGAGGACATTATATAATTTAAGTTTTAAAAGGAGAGAGTGCCTGCTCTCAACATTCTTACATAATTAGTTTATTCAAGCTTGATAAGATTTCTGAAGCAGAAGGAATTTACGTAATTTGTTCTATTTATAGAAAAGAATCATCTTGTTGGCTACTGAATACTAATGATAGGAGGCCATAAGCCTTGTTATTGTTAAGTAAACTATTAAAATGTTTTAGTTAATGTTAGAAATGAGAAAAACAGCTTAACAAAACAAAATGAAAATTAGAAATGTTGTATTTGCAATTAACTGAACTAAAACATTTTACAAATGAAAATGCTAAGCTGTGAAAAACTAAAACCTAAAAATAAATTAAATAGAAATATAAAAAACTAATAAAAATGACAAAAGCACATAACAAACTTGCTAAATCCTTGACTAAAATTCAAATTAAAGCTGAAAATATAAAAATGAAAGTTAATTCACAATATTAAACAATACTAATATAAAAATAGCATATAAATATCATTAAAGTAATACTGCACATAAATAATCTTACAATTTAAAAAAATATTAAATTTAACAAATTTATTTATTTAAAATAAAGTATTATTTTCATGCCTTTTCATGTAAATCTGAGTAGTATGTACAGACAAACTGAGCAGCTAGTTAGTAATGCAGTAATGCTGCTATTGAGTTATCACTGTGTCAACTGTTGCAACTTGGAGTGAATCCTGCGTTCAATACACATGGAATAATCGTTTAGGGTATTTATTCCTGCATTTAAATGTGGTTTGTCACTCCCCAAACTTTGCATTGTGTACGTGGGCTGTGTGTTAGGTTTCAGCTGAGCTCATTGTGGAGAGCGAAACTGTCAACACTTTGATTTGTAGGCATAATTAGCACATAAGAGCGTAATAAAAAACAGGAAAAGACATTGTGCTTCAAAAGCAGATGTTCACGATGCAGAACAATGCAAGCGTACTGTATAATTGTGCAGTGCGTTTTTTTTTTTACACAGCACACAGAATTAATCAGATGTACTCATTTGAGATCGTCCACATTACATAACGCCCCAAACATCAGTCTTCAAACATATTAGCCACCCTGCTTGCATTTTTCAATGTTGTCTGGCAGGACAAATGAATTCTTTGCCTCCAAACTGCACAGGCGGAGCCGAGCTATAGAGAAAAACAGAACCCACGTAGAACCCCATTAGCATCTGCGTCATCACAAGAAACATTATCGTTTCAGTTCCGGCTAATGTCGAGAGCACAACCTGCTATCTGTCCGACCTTGACTTTGACATGGGGATGACAACCTGGCAGCCCATAGACAAGAAGAAAGGTGTAGGGATGTAGGGAATGGGTTACGCATGAGAATAATCACAAACTATGAACGGATGTGTCATGCTGCGTAACGGCATGCCTTCCCCTCATCAAAGATTCATAAAAGTGGCGGCTTCTACTGTATGGTTTTAATTTTGAACCGGACAGATTTGATTATATGGTCTTTTGTTCATTCAGAATGACTCCCAGTGTGTGTTTGTGTGTGTGTAATCAGTGGAAATGTGTTAGGGAGAGAGCACCATATCCTGCCCTGAGGTTGCCTGTTATACCACCTGCCAGCTGCCACACACACACACACACACACACTGCCTCAGGGTAGACCAGACTGTAAGATCCAATTAGCAAGGCCATAGACCATGCCCAGAGTCAATGTGGAGGAAATTATCATTTATGAGTTCTCTTTCATAAACACGCAAAAATACCTGTAACACATGCTCACATTCTCTTGTGAGACTCGATTTAGATGTTTAGATGCTGGCAGCATGCTTTTATCAACACACAAGAGATAGATTTTTCAGTTTCTGTAACTCTGAACTGCTAATGTGCAAGGCACGCTCAGAATGTAACAGTGTATAATTCCCATAGAGGAATTAGGAAACGTTCCATGAAACGGAAGACAAGAGAAAGATTTCGCCTTTTTTCTCTCTCGGTCCTGCTCTGCTGCTTTTTATAGAAGCTGTGACTGGAATCACACATCATTTATCATTCTCCACCTCATCTCCCGATCTCCCTTTCTCACTGTCACTCGCTCTCTCTCATTTTGTCTGACCTTTACATCTCACTCAGTTTGGGCTAATGTATTCACAGAGTGTGTGTGTATGTGTGTGCCACGCCGGGCTAATGCTCTAATCAATGAGGGGAGGTAATTGGAAGGTGATTGTTTGGGAGCCCCTTATCCAAGATCTATTGGCAGACATAATATATTACACAAAGACTAAGAGATTTCAACTAGCAGGTCTGATGCAATTCAGAGGAGAGAGAATAGAACTGATTTCACATACTGCATGCTAAACACTTGTTCCAGAAAGGAAAATGGCGAAAGAGCCTGTGATTGGTTAGGGTGTTTGATTTTCTCAAATTATTGATCATGTTACATTGCATGTGGAAATAGTGTTGGTTGTGTTAAAAATGAAATTTGTTAAAAATCTAAAATCGTTGCCAATTCTGTAGTGTGCAATAGATCATGCTTATTACTGTAATTTAAAAAAAAATACTTATTTGTATTTGTACTGACTTTCTATTTAATTTAATTTATGCTGATTTTAATCAAAACATTCTTTCCATTATGGAGGTTTTGATCACTGTATTACAGTAATTGTTTTTTCACATTAAGAGAAGTTGGGGGTGAATATGCTTATTTGTCATGCCAATAATGTCATAAAATAAATAAATATGTTGCATATACAATACCAGTAAAATATCTGTTTTCTATGATATTTAATCTCTTATTGTTCACCCAAAAATAAAAATTCTGTGATCAAGAAGATGTTTTGAAGATTTGAACATTTACATAATTATGTGATTTAAAAAAAATATAGCAATAGCATGTACAGTACTATAGCAAAATACAATACAAGTTCATTCAAAATGGTTGGTGTGTTGCTTATGCTTATTTATTTATTGATTAGAGATTTTCCTTCCTAGCCTTCTATTGATTGTGAGGAAAGGGGATTTGTGGTTTTGCCAAGCTGTGAAGTAAACTAAAAGCTAATGGCTGTTTTCAAACAAGACAAACTCTTCAGTATGTTCCCAACTTACTGTTTCAATATATTTAAACGTTAGAAAGAAAACTGCACTTGTCAAACCATTTTATATTTTTGTTGTTGACGGTTTACATCTGTAATAAATGATTTCATGAAAAAGGGGGACAATGTGGAATTCCTTCTTAAAGCAGATGGTTTTTGAATCGATCACAAATTTATATTTATAGCTGTCACAGTGTCGACAGTCGAACCCATCATCTTGGCATTGCTAGCGTGAAGCTATTGTTGAGCTTCAAGGATGCTCATAACTATAAAAACTGCCGCACCTTATTGTCATCAAATGAGTACAAATTGTGATATCCTGTGTGTGTTTGTGAGCAAAATAGGAAAGAGTTATTCACACACATAGGAAATCCTCTGATATCTCAGTCAGGTAATGTTCTTCAAGGCCAGTGTCCCTGTACATCTGGATGATGCTGATACATTCATGTGACAGACGCTGCCCCAGACAACTCCTCACTTCAGCCTGTCTGATCGGATACACCCAAACAACTGTGAACACAAATCTTAAACACACAAAACCCCAGACAACATTTCCTAGGCGGGGGCATTGAGTAGGCTAATGGGTGTTTTGTGCATGCAAATCATTTCCTTTAAAGAAGAAGACAAAATAATCTCCTCTTCTCTCCTCTCCTCCTAAATTAGGTCATATCTGAGTGTTGCACACTGCCACACAAGAGCTGTCGCCCCGGAAACCAGAGATGCCCCACAGCACTCTGGGAGTATGACTGTCACACTCACTCAGCACAGCAATTAGGGTCCACATATACACACACACACACACACACAAACTGTAACACACACTTAACATACCTGCATCTATACACAAATATACACAAATGCCAAGAGAGCAATCCTGTACTATATTCTACTCTCTGTAAGCTTGAAAAGTAAGATGCAAAACACACACACAAATGCGTGAGCGCAAACGCATACACCTGAGTCCATCAGACTTTCGATTGTCTTATAATGATTTTGTGAAGCTAAGGTTGGAAACCTAAAAAGCTGAAGTGTGTGTTTGTGTGTCTGAGCGTGCATTTTAAGAGCCCCATGGGTTTGGACTGGAAGGTTTCCATGGTTACCCGTTAAGGGAGATATAACTAGGGCTGCACACTTAATCGAATTTCTAATCGCGATTACAATTATGGATCCCACAATTACATAATCGTTCAAAGCGGCAATTTATCGTTCAAAGTCCACTTATCTTATTCTGCATGCTTCAGATATGTTTTTTTTCTTTCTACATATTATCTTAAGGGTTTTTGCCATTGTTTTTGTTTTGGTATAACATTACAATACCATTCATATTTGTACTTTTTTATAATTTAAAGAAGAAACCAATCCGATGTATATCTGACATTTGAGGCTTATTACTGTAGAAAAGCACAAAGTTTTTCAGTTGGAGTTTTTTCAGCTTGTTTATTTTCATATAAATATATGGCATGCAGTTGCATCAAACAATGGTATTAACATCATTCAATGTAAATTGTGATAATCGGAATCAATAATCACAATAACAATTTCAAGAGTATAATCGACAATTATTTTTGTCATAATCATGCAGCCCTAGATAAAACTGCACTTTAAGATACGTGTGTATGTTTGTACATGTGTCAGTTGTGTTTTGTGTGTGTGCTTGTATTTCTATAGGGTGTAATAATAATGGAATATGACAGAGATGTCATGTGGTGGTCATCCGTGTGTGTGTGTGCATGTGTTCCTGCCAAGCAGGATTTGTCAAAACTGCCTTTTCCTCCGTTTTTTTTTTTTGTGTGTCAGAATTCGGTCAGCTCTGTATTTTCGGCCCTACATGTACATACGACCTACATAAGAATTACATTTGAAGAACAGCATGTGTTCCTGCTCTTTAGGGAGCACACATTTTGAGTCTTTCAGCTTCATTGAGATTGTTGAGTAAAAGTATCTTTTTTCTTTCACTTGATGAAAATGGTATTTTAGGGCTCATTAATTTTTATCGTACATATTGAACGAGTACATATGGTTCATATGCCTAATGGCAGACTGATATTGAATGAAGTGAGCTAATAGCCTAACCTTATCTGTCTGGGTGTATCGTTCTCTCTTTCTCTCTCAGGTGTAACAACCGAACTCAGTGTGCAGTCGTTGCTGGCCCTGATGTTTTTCCTGACCCATGTCCTGGAACGTACAAATACCTTGAGGTTCAGTACGAGTGTGTGCCATACAGTAAGTTCTCACTCACATACAGATATAAATTAAGCTTTGTTCAGTATTGCTATTGCTATTTCTCATTCTTAGGGATTTGAACACATTTCTAACTTTTAAGTATGAAACTTTGCTGTATAACTCATTCTTTTGTGCTACTGGCTATAGGCATGAATTATACTTAAAATTGTGTGGCTTGTTGAGAAGAGGTATGCTATTACTTCTAAAAGATCCTTGAATGTGTCAGACTTAAATGAATATTCTGGGTTTAATACAAGTTAACTCAATCGACAGCATTTGTGGCATAATGTTGCAATATTGCTACCACAAATATGATTTGCCCTCAAGGTTATATTGGGAGTAAAATCTTTTTTTTTTTTTTTTACAAGCAGAAATGTAAAGCTTATGATTTAACGAAAGCTCCAGCCTCCGTTTTTTATGTGTACCTGCTTTTTATTTGTATTCTTTGACCTGCAAAGGCTGTTAGGTTTTTAAAGAAAGTTAAAAAAAATAAAAATTTAAATTGGATAAAACATTGTTTATGCCATGTTGCTATACATTTAAAACATTCAGTATTTTAACATTTACAAATGGATCACATTCACTTCCATTGTTCTGCAAGTTCTTTGCTATAACCCAGATTTTTTGTTTTGTTAAAATAAAAAGCAAAATCCAGTTATAATTTGTACAATGTTACCCTTTCAGTATCTTTTTTTTTTTTTATTAAGGCATTACGACTTATGAAACGTTTCACTAATGGAGTATATATATATATATATATATATATATATATATATATATATAGAATACCAGCAGCCTCAAACTGTTTCAAACTAATTTTCCAGGTTGAAGTTAAGCTCTGTCAACAACATTTGTAGCATAATGTTGATTATCACAGAAAACTATTTAGCTTTTCAACTTGTTTTTCTTTTAAATAGCAGAAATTGCAGTTAAAGAAACACAGAAGATTGCATTTTTTATCTTAATTATTTCGTAAAAGCCTGTTTATTATTTGAATTGTTCTTTGCGAGGAAGAAATACTTTTCTTGGTAGATGAAAGTTATGCCTTACTGATGTAACTCCATTGTGATTTCTGTAAACATTGTTTTACAGAAAGTTACGTCATGTCCCTTTCTGGTATTATTGCACGTATGGTGTGATATTTGCCAGGTTTTCTGGCATTACTGAGGTTTAGCCATTATGACAAATTGGTTGAAATATTGGATATAACTTTAGCCAGATGGCCAATACACGAGTCCCATGCCAACACATATAATGTGTGGCTGTACTTCAGTCTTTTTTCTTTTTGCCTGGCCCTCAGTACTTTGTAAGTGCCTTATTAGACCTGCAGTTTTTGGTGTTCTTTTGGTGCCTTTAAAAAAAATCAACTGTGGTAATGGACTTTAATAATAAACATTACAACACAAATAATTTCAATAGAGTTTAAACATTCAAGGAGGGGACATTTTCTGAAATATGGCCCTCACAAGTACAGAAAAACAAGTGCACTCACATCTACTCAGACAAAGAGCCTCAAGACCATAATAATGACTCCATTAGTTCAGGTTTTTATTCACTGAGTCACTGTCAAATTTTCATATCAAATTGATTAGAAACATTTGTATTTCCTAACAGCTTAGCATTGCAGTGATTGCTACTGTACCTGGCACTTCAATCAGATCTGTTACCAAATATGAACTTGTACCTGACAGAAAAATGCATATGAATGTACTTCTGTTGCATTTATCCGCTGTTGTCCAACCTCATCCCTTGTCATGACTCACGGGAAAAGAGCCTGTCAATCATCCGAGGGTTGAGCGATGTGGTTTCAAGTTCTCACGGTTTCTGTGGGGTTGGTGTTCCAATCTGTGGTGGCCATGGCAACGGTGACGATAAATCAGTATCGTATGACTGCGGCACTGGCAGCAGGAAAAGTCTGAATACACTCACACACTTTGTCTCACATTCACATACACACTCATACTGATTCACAAATGGGTGGAATAGCAGGGACATGGTGGGATTTCTTGCACAGAGCTAAATGACACAAAGGACACACTGGCAGAATGCACACACAGTTCTTTTTGACCTTTTGACCATAGATCGTCCTCCACATAGGGGTCATGAAGTGTGTGTGAGTGCTCATAAGTGCACACATCTGTGTTTGTGACCATCTGGTCAAAATAGGCCTAAAACATTTTTTTCCACAGGCCCACTAATTAGTGGGGAGGTCCATCAAATGTACAGACATGCACACAAACAGTCTCACATGCACACACACAGGCAGGTAATTTAATTACTTCAGTCTTAGAAACCCATGGGAACATGTTCCAAATGTTTTCTTGAGGTTTTTCTGGCTTTCTCTTCTCCCCTGTGATGGAGGAGCTGGCAGAACTCCAGTCAACCTTTCTGCTTTGGCCTCAATATGGGACGACTGTTTTACCTACACACTTAAAAAACTTCACCTCATATACTGTAGATACTCAGTACCTGCTCCTTAGATCTGTGTGATTAACTACTGTCTTTATCGAGGGAATAAAGGAGTTTTTAAACTACAGTCTAGTAATTTAGCTTCTATTTACGTTAATAGAATAGTTCACCACAAAAATGAGTATTCTCTCCTCGTACACTCATTCCAATCCCAACTTTTTTCTTCTATGGAATGAAAAAGAAGATAGTTTAAAAAATGTCTGTGTCACAAACTGTGCTTGTCTGTACAATATAAGTCAGTAGGGTCTAAAACAACCACACTGATTTTCATTGCATGCACAAAAAAAACAAACATTTTGACATTTTCTAAAATATTTTATTTTGTGTTACACAGAAGAAAGAAGGTAATTCATGTTTGGAATGATATCAGGGTGAGAAAAATTGTTACAAAGGATTTAGCGTGTTTAGCCCTTCCCCTTTCAATACTAAGGGAAAGCTTTGACCACTGAAAAGCCATGTAGAAATACATAAACATACATAAAATGTTCGTATTGCACTACTCATAATGGCAGATTTAGAGCAGTAGTGTGTGAAATGGGATGGATCTTGTCTCTTTTTGGCACTATCTTATCTGTTTGAGCTTTTTTGCTATCTTAGCATAGCAACATTGGCCCAGACAATAATGTGAATTTGGGGAGGGGCTATTTGTTTGACTGATCAATGACTGAGTGGGAGTCTTTTGGAAACCTGTTTGTAAACAATCAATATGTTTGCATTTCTGTTTGATGTTGGCATGAAATGGAAATCTTTTTTTTTTAAATGCACAATTTATCTGTGCATGCATTTCATTGTTCCTTTTTTTCTTAATTCTTTAATCAAAATGTCAATCTTCCATTGAAACTGGAACTGGCATATTTCTTTCTGATGACTTACAATTGATGCAAGCTTGCATTCAGGTCTTCCACCATCTAATCAACAAATAATGGAAAGAACCATGTCCCTGACCTACAGTTTTTAATTTTTTTGTTTTTGATAATCTGTTTCACTCCAATGTCTGTCACAATAGGGAACAAAAGATTTCGGTAAACATACAGTATAAATCTGTAGCATCACCCACAATAGCATGTCAGTTGTCAGCAGTGTTGGGGAGTAACTAGTTACATGTAACGGCGTTACGTAATTTAATTACAAAATTATTGTAACTGTAATTAGTTACAGTTACTAAGAAAAAATGAGTAATTAAATTACAGTTACTTATGAAATTTTGAACGATTACAAAGTGGATTACATTTGAATATTTACACACATCCACATACAGATTTAACTGATTTATTTCCCAAATTGCACTGACTATTCTGAGACATACCGCCCTAATAATTTCCGGGATGCGGAAATACAGTCTGGTTTGTAGAATCCAGTCATAAAAACGGAATGCCTAACGCGGACGGAATATGCCACATTTTGGATGACTAAATCAAAAGTAGGTCAGTACACTTGAATCAAAACATGACATGGACTAGTGTCTGTG
Source organism: Carassius carassius (assembly GCF_963082965.1). Lineage (NCBI taxonomy): Eukaryota > Metazoa > Chordata > Actinopteri > Cypriniformes > Cyprinidae > Carassius > Carassius carassius. The sequence continues at coordinate 14,480,615 of NC_081761.1, read as the reverse complement.
AATATTAAGCCCCAAAAATGCAATATATGACTCCTGCACGTTCTGCGTGTCTGTGGAAATCAGGCGCGGACTGGACACCGGGAGAACCGGGACAATTCCCTGTGGCCTGGCAGCCGATTTTGCCCGCTATTTAATATCATTATTTTATAATTGCCTGCCGAATGTACTAAAGCGATCATTTGCGAATCCGCCATTTGATAATTAAATCTCTAATAAATCATGAAGTGTTAGTCATGACTCGCGCGCTCTCCGCGCCTCCGCCAAACGGTTTGGATCAGACTCAGAGTAATCAATGCGAGAGAGAGAGAGAGAGAGAGAGAGAGGCAGATAGAAAGAGAGAGAGAGAGAGAGAGAGAGAGAGAGAGAGAGAGAGAGAGTGGACTGTGGAAGCGCACAGCTGGAGCAGAGAAGCAGAACTCCTGTTCAGGGTTTCAGGTCAGTTTCATCTGTAAAGATGCTTTTTTGTCTTTGTTTTTTTATTTATTTAATCAAGCAGCAGCACGTTGCTCATCAGTCATCACTCGAAATACTATATAAAGGACATCATTATTATCTGTTGTAATGTTACAGTAGTAATTTAGCTGAAAAATAATCAGATTTTTTTTATAGGTTTAGGGGGAGCTACGGACAGACAACAACACAACCCTTACGAAAATTAACGTTTTAATATATTACTATAAATCCAGAGAAAATAGTTACTATTGTTTAACTGTGGTAACCAAAAATTTAAAATGTTTTTACAAATTGAGTTATTTAAAAATAAATACAAATCCATTTGCAAAAAACAAAACAAAACAAGGTTATTGTATAGGCTAAAAAAAGCATGGTCAATTTTTGTAAGGGAAAAACATGACTCGTGTACAGTATTAGGATTTTTCTATAAAGATATTGTAGTATTGTAGAGTATTGTATTGTAAAGTATAGTTTTGTTCAATCTTGAGTATTAAAGTCATGAGAGAGATGGATAACAGGGCAAAATAAAGAGACCGAAGAGAAAAATTAAAGTGAAGGTGCAGTTCAGGAGAGAACTTTTAATTATTTTGCATGTCCCCAAATTAAAGATTTAAACCTTTTTTTATCTCAGGTCCATACCAAAAATAGTTTTGTAATTTGTTTGTATGAGTTTGAATTTTCCAGTCTGAATTTGCCTCCTGTAAATTAATGGCAAAGACATGGTTTCATTTACTACACATAGGCCTACTGAAGCTCGCAGTGTTTTCAACCTCTGCCGCCTCAATATAGGAGTACACGAGCACATAAACATAATTTCTAGAACTGCTCTGTGTCACTTCATGTGCATTTTACTTATTTTGAGAAAACTATCATCATATCATATACAAAGAGACAGCAGTTTAAAAAAAACACCAATGTTTCAGGAGTTTATTACACAGAATACGACACATGCTTATTAGATAACTGTATTTAAGTTGATGTATACGCTTTTATTTATTATTCTTTAATTTTCACAAATTTAGAAAAGTAATCAAAAAGTACTCAAAAGTAATTAGTTACATTACTTTAATAAAGTAATTGAAAAAGTTACACTACTATTACATTTTAAACAGGGTAACTTGTAATCTGTAACCTATTACATTTCCAAAGTAACCTTCCCAACACTGGTTGTCAGTAGAGGAAGTCGTAACCTCCCAGTGGGCCTAGACGCATCACTTCTTTATAAATTATAACTGACAGCCAATGACTATCTGTTATTGATCCTTTTACAATGTGACTGAAACTCGACTAGGTGTGTGTGTGGGAGACATAATTGCTTCTAAATAAGATCTCCTGAAACCTCATTCACACAGTCTCTCTCTATTGAGTGATGCATTAACAGTTCATCCTCATGCATATTGCATAGAGAAGCACACACACACACACACACACAAAGGAACATAAATGATAGCAACTGTCTAGAATGTAATTTTTTTCTATTCAAGATCTTATTGTCACTGCATGAGTACAATTAAATTATTTTAGTTTTCTACTGCTGGTTGCATAATATTTCAAATAAGTATAAAAGTGTATGTAAATAGGAATTTTTGCAAAGATAGAAACATACAAAATTAAAACTAATATGATATCAAAACTGCTGTAAATTAAAGAGAGAAACAGATAATTTGAACTGTGTAATTTTCACAATACTACCGCCACAAATGTAATTGCAAAAGTACTAGTTGTTTTCAAACTTTTTTTAGCCCCTAACTCATAATGATGTTGTGTCAGGTTACATTTTTTAATATTAAAAAAATATATATAATACAGCTTTAAAATTGGTGCAAAACCAAGTTGGAGTTATCCATGTATCTTATACGAAATAAGTGAATAAATAAGTGAATCTTTTATCCATTAGTCAAGAAGCCTGGCCAAGAAAGCTGGTCTGTATCTAAATCACAATACTCAAGGAACATGAACAATTGTTGTGAAACATCACTATTTCTTTCTCTCTTTTTTTGTATTCTGTCTCAAGTTTGTTTTTATACATAAAATTTTCTGGTTAATAGTCTAATATCACATTGACACACTATATTTGTTTTCAAAAATTATGATCACTTTGTTAATAGAGTTTCTAGAATACAAATGAAGCACATTTTACTACTTTCACTAGATTGGGTTAAGACACGACGTGCATTACATGCATATGGAATTGAATTACTGTGAAGTATTTAATATTGCATCATTAATCTGTTGTTTCTTTCTCTCTCTTTCTCTCTTCTTCCACCCTTTTGTGAATGCAGAAGTGGAACAGAGAGGTAGGTCCATTACTTCCATTACTTTAATGTAATTTAAGTGTGTAATTCACTGTCAGGCTGTTATGGTGTTATTTGATACTAATGACAGATTGGCGATCAGTAGCTCATAATGGTTTATATTAGGAATGCGGTGGAGAAACTTGATCTCAGACCAAGGCTTTACTCCCTGAATTAAACCTCTGTCTCCTCTCTCTTGATGTGTCTCAGTGTATCTGGTGGTTTACCATGTATCAGATGAACAGGAAGGTGTTGCCACTGTTTAAAACTTAAGCTGCCGATTGTGCTGACCACAAGAAGTGGCTGTGTGAAACTGATGTCTTACGATTTTTTTGTCTCTTGAATGGCTTGGGGGTAATCTATACCATCAGACCTTAACATAATAACTTTCTGCATAGCTAGTGATGATGCATCAACAGTTATCAAAATTATCAAATGGCGAGAACATTCAAATTGTGAATTGGCATTTAAAAATCTGAGCTTTTTATGTCAGTTTGCCTTGATTTGGAATAGAATGACATGCATATTAAAAAGCACATTTTAAATTGACAATAACAGAAAAATAACAGTCAATTTAGATGTGTATTCATTTAGGAGCCTCTCAAGGTTTTTCTCTAATACCAAAACACAGTCACCACAGGCTTCTTGTTTGTAATTTCTAAAAAAATTTTTTTTTTTGTAAAGCTGCTTTGAAAAGGAATGCATTGTAAAAGGCACCATACAAATGAACATGAATTGAATGCTTGAATACGGATTTAGAAAACAGAATGGCAAAAATAAAAGGATGTACAGGCTACCAAAACATTTGAAAGTAAAAAAGTAATGAAAAATAAAAAATGAATAAGCATAAATTTACTTGAGTTTATCAAAGGCCAAGAAAAGTTCCGGGATGAAGACATATTGTGGAAAATTAATGCCTCTCAAACAATAAAAGGAAACATCCAGTAACAGTTAAAATACCAGAAACACTTCCCATGAGGATGTCCCTCATTCTGGGAACGGAATGGTGGGAAAGGGCCGATACTGTGGCAGGCATTCCGTGTGACTGTTAGTGCGCTCACTTCTCTGTTAGTGTGGGACCATGTAAGTATATCTTCATGGTTTGCAGGAGTATCATTATAAATCAGAGAGAACGAAACACACACACACACACACACACACACACACACACACACACACACACACACACACACACACACACACACACACACACACACACACACAGAGGACTGTACATTTGTAAACTATGCATGACAGCCTGGCCTGCTGTACGGATGGTGGCTAACCCTGACTTTATGCAAGTCTCAACTGTGTTTGTTGGTCATTGATTTTCCACAGAGCTTCAAATTGTAATTTTTTTAGAAATTAAAGTTGATTTGCATAGGGCATAACAAATTATTATTTTTTATCTTTACATTTAATGTATCAGGAATAATAGGGTGATGATTCTTCCCCCCATATAAATGTTCACACCGTGTGAATTTTCCTCAGGGTTAGAGAAGTCGGTGAGACAGATTTTCAGAACCCCCTGAGGGATTCTGCAGGAGTCCTGAACTATAAATCGGGTCGTTACTAGTCATCAGATATGATTTAATAGATGTCTCTCTCTCTCTCAGGCTCAAAGCATGTAGCTTTCTGATAATTTTGGTCGCAGTTGGAATATGGATCAATGACATACAAGAGTGTTTACAATAGAGAAAAAGAGAAATCTTTAAAAAAAAAAAAAAATGCAGATGCCAAGTCCTTAGAAATGCTCTTTCTATTAATGTAGGGTTTTTTTTTTGTTTTTTTTTTCATATATTTTATTGGGAAAAGCATTTAAACAACATCTGCAACATGACACAACACAAGTCTCCATGCCATATTTTCAAGAATAAACAATTCAGATGTTGTTTTTATGTAGTTTTGATTTTTGTTTCAATCTGATGATAATAATTATAATAATGGTCATGTTATGTAACTATCAAGTAAAAAAAATGTTTAATGTTTTCAGAATTTTTTTCAGACAAAAATTGAATAAATTTAAATCTAAAAAGTACAAACGTTTACAAATATTTTGAATTATTCATTCATACATATGACTGGAAAGTTACACCACATGCCATTTTACAGTCTGATCTAATTTTGCCTTGTTATAAAAAGGCAAAATTATCTGATATTTTAAGAAAATTTTTGGCTTCGACAGTCATGAGTCTGCATGGGCCTTTTTTGCATATTTCCACTTGCTGGTTGCACCACATGGATTTTTTTGTTTGCACCACATGACTTTGATTTATTCAACATTTTTAAAGACATCATACAAGATTACTTCAAAGTACTTAATAAGGATCTCTTTCGAGTATTTTCTTTCTTTTAAATAGACTTTTCTTGATTACATCAGGACAGTTGTATTACCCTGACATTTTTGTCAGGATTTTAATTCAGAAATTAAAACATGCTCCTCATAATAGAGAGTACAAAAGACCATTGTATGTGTGAACTGCATTTTATGTATTTTTCCAACTAATAACTATTTTTATAACTGTGTAAGACTAATAGATAAGATACATTTTTTTATTGAATTATATATTTTAAATGACTGCAACTCACTCCTTCTTCCTCTTTCAGTCTTTCTCTGTCCAGGTGTATTGAGAGGTGTGTACCAGAGCGAACACCTCTTTGAGTCAGACCACCAGTCTGGATCATGGTGTAAAGACCCCCTACAGTCATCCAACAAGATCTACTATATGCCCTGGACTCCATACCGCACAGATACACTGACTGAGTATTCATCTAAGGAGGACTTTATTGCAGGTCGACCCACCACAACATACAAACTACCCCATCGTGTGGACGGCACCGGGTTTGTGGTGTACGATGGTGCACTTTTCTTCAACAAGGAGCGTACACGCAACATTGTTAAATTTGACCTGCGAACTCGTATCAAGAGTGGTGAGGCGATTATTGCCAATGCGAACTACCATGACACCTCGCCGTATCGCTGGGGTGGGAAATCTGACATCGATCTGGCGGTGGATGAAAATGGACTGTGGGTAATTTATGCCACCGAACAGAACAATGGACGAATTGTGGTCAGTCAGCTCAACCCATACACACTACGAGTGGAGGGATCATGGGACACGTCATACGATAAGCGATCAGCCTCCAATGCCTTTATGATCTGTGGAATCCTGTATGTAGTAAAGAGCGTTTATGAAGATGACGATAATGAAGCATTGGGGAATAAAATTGACTACATGTACAACACAGAGAAGAGCCGTGAAACACACCTTAGCATTCCGTTCCCAAATTCCTACCAATATATCGCAGCTGTGGACTACAACCCTCGAGACAATTTGCTGTACGTGTGGAACAACTACCATGTTGTCATATATTCTCTCGACTTTGGGAACAATGACAACAGATTGGGCTTTGGTGAGTTTCCCTTTAATTCAAGTACATTATTTGTTATTTTTAATCCACTTGTAACTGAGCCACATATAGCATTTAATAACATTTTAATAACATAAGTAACAAAAATACTTATATATACTTAATAATATTTAAAAATACTATGTTTCACACCTTATTTGTTTGCACACTACAAGCTTTTTCAGGATGATCTGATTGTTTTGTACAATTTCGCCTTTTACTTCACTTAGATCAAGCTTTGAGATCAAGTGCAGCTAGTTTCCTTTCTGGTTCACTTTTTCTGGATCACTTTCTGGTGACAACAGCCTTAGTTATTGTTAATTGTGTTGATTGCTTGGATTAATATGGTTTCAGTACTGTAGCCTCAGCCACTGTACAGTAATTAGTTTATACTGACACACAGAGCTACCAGACTTTTATGTTTAAACACTATATATAAAAAGGTGTTTAAAGGAACAATTAACAATAAATTTAATTAATATTAAAATGATTTATTCTCAATGATTTTAAAAACATGATAAAAGTAGTCCATATATTTTGTATGCTATAGTATATCTCATGTCTTTGGAAGTACTACAATAATTTTTGTGGAACAGGATCAGACCAAAACTGAAACTATGATGTTCCCTTCAAGTGAACTTCTGCAACCATTGAATTTGTTTAATTCGAATTTGTGAACAGGACCAGTGAACATAAAGTACACAGTATAAGTCATTATAATCAGTAATTATGTCCCCACTGGATGCAGCAAATGCTTCGTTTGTAATGGGTTTTTCATTGGGTTTGTCTTGCCGTGCCGTGAAAAGGCATCACAGTATATTAAGGGCCGTAACATTTTTGTCACACGCTTGAGGTATTCAGCCAATCACAATGCACTGGATAGCTAGCCAATCAGCGTACACCTCGCTTTTCAGACCGATGAGCTTTGTAAAAACCTACGCATTTCAGAAAGGCAGGGGAATAGAGAAGCAACTATAATATACATTATGTGGAAAATAATGTGTTTTTGGAACCTTAAACCACATTTCATTACACCAAATGCACCCAATAATGTTATTTTTAGCAATGTCATATGACCTCTTTAAGATACTTGAAATATAGCACATGGTCTACTTTTGTTGGGATTTTTTTATTTTTGAGGGGGAAAGGGTAAGTAAATAATGATAGTTTATGTATTTATTTTTATTTATTTTTTTGAGTGAGCTGACCCTTTAAATATGTGTGACGTCAGGGGTGAAATTTATTCCTGGCCCACAGAGTCAGAGTTTAAGTATTGTACTACTCTATGATTGTCAGTTACAAATGTACTTTGAAGAACTAAACTGGCAGAGTTAGAAAGCCCTGTCATTTTCGCTCACTCATACAAGTATTCATGTCAATGATAAAAGAGACCTTCAGGAATTTTCCCCTGACTTACATTTTCAGAGAATGTTATTGTATAGGTTATCACAGTCCATTAGTCAGGTTGTTTTTCACTTTGTTTTATTCCTTCTTCACATTTAGAGTTCAGGCACACTACTTACACTGTATTGTATCGAAAATTTTAGTCAGCTTGCCAGCTCAGCTGAAATGCAGCTGAATTAATCATTATCTACAGTGTAAACTAACAATTATTATCTCCAGCATCTACTGACATTCTCATTAGAACAAAGCAGAGTGTATCTCTTTGCTCTTAAGTGGGTCCAAATTGAGCATATTGCATGAGATTTGCTTAATAAATTGCGAATAGATTCTCACATGCACTGTCAGTTTATTACAGAACAGCTCACACAACAAGCAAATACTAAATACAACTAATACACTTTTCATCTCTGAATATTTATGTGTTTCTAAACCCACACACTGATTTGTGCAGAATTTAGTACTTCATTTTCAAAACAAATCTCAAAAGGTGTAAATAGATTTTATATATATATATATATATATATATATATATATATATATATATATATCTTTGTGTAGTTCAGCTTTAAATGTAATTCGGTCTTGGTTTAATTAGTTTTTAATTTTGTCTGCATGTGAGCTTTGAAAGAGAAAAACAACTACGTTCTGTCAATAAAGCAGAGGAGAGAATGTTCTAGAAATAGAGGCTTGGTGCAAGACTTAACTCATTTAGAACTGCACGATTCTTAATAGATTAACAATCATGATTATTTGCTTAAAGTAGAGATCACGATTCTAAAGAAAAAGATTTATTTCTGATAAAATTTTTCTTATAAAAAAATGCAATACAGGTTAGAATTACAGGTACTGTATTTGAATGAAAATATGGAAATATGTCCATATTAAAAACATATATTAAATGACATATTCTAGACCGACTTAAAGAAAAACATAAACACTGGGAAAAGGACAAATGAACCATTATTTATGTTTAAAAAAATAAATAAAAAATTCATAGCTTACATTGACTGCACCACTGTCAAATGGGTGTTTTAATTGAGATCTTTTGACCCCTATTTTGCCATAAAAATTGAGTGCCTTACCAAGTTTAGCTGTCTTAGCCATTAATTCCCAACAAATACTATAGTTACTAAAGTTATTGTTGCTACAATGAAAGTATAATAACTTGGTATTATCATAAGTCGCTGTTGTTGCATGTTGGTTCACTCTGCAGTCATTGTGTCAATGCCCCAGGGGCAGCTATTTTCAAGTCATTCAAGCACACCTCCAATATACTGAAAAGCGAAAAGAGTGAAATGTCAAAAACTATGTGCCGTTTCAATAACATATGTCAGTTTTACAATAAAAAAAACTGACAGCAATGTTTAAATCAGCCTAAAAAAAAAGAAAAGAAACGTTTTTTTTTTAGGTTTGCACAACTCTTGCGCATGCAGTGCATAAAGAGCAAGAAACGCCAATGACAATAAGCCAATCACATATTTTTATTGAAAGGCAGGACTTTTTCTATAGCCGCCATATTGAGAAATTTGGTTTAAGTAGATATTTAAAATGTCTACCTCTGTTTGATGCAGAATGCATATTCATTTCTTATGGTTTCACTTTACCATAAGTTCAGTTTAAATTCACTTTACTGGGAGTAAATTAGTTAGTATTATTAAGTCGGCATAAAATAAAATGAAAATCTACATGCAAAAAATAAGTAATTTAATTTAAAGTTATAATTTTCATGTGCAAGTCAGAGTGCTAGCATATTGAGTACTACAGTTTTATTATCTGATATACGGTAGTTTTTGTCAACTATAAATAGATGATGGGCATATGTTTTGGATGTGTGCTGCATGTCCCTGAACAAAGTATGTTTTGCTTGGAAGAGTTTAAGTGCTTGAGAGAGCTCTGGCATTCAGGTCAGCTGGGAGGACATTGAAGGATTCAGATCTACAGGAACAGTAAAGAGAGAAGATGAAAAGATTGAAAGAGATTAGATTTGCCCAGTTATGTGCTTTCCTTTCCTCTTTGTATCTCTGACTTTCTCTTACTACTTCTCGGCTTCTTTTTCTTTTTATTGGTCTCTCGTTGTCACTCTTGGGTGAAAATTCAAGCTTTTGTACTACTTTTTTGGCCCAATATTTCAGCACGAAAACCTGTAACTTTATCGCTTTGCACATAATTCAGATTAACCAGCCAGAAAATGCACTAGCTAATGGGCCTGTTAACACCAACACAACAAAAATACTGTCTGATTTTCACATGCGATTTGCCTGTTCAAACCAATGCTTGAAAAGGGTATTTGTTCAGATTTTTATATTGACTATGGTGTTTGCCAAAAAACTAAACACAAGAGTACAAAAGTCTGTTTACACATTCTTCCTCTGCTATCCACTGTTGCTCAGCACAATTGTATGTGAGCACCACCAAATTATAGTTTTATATAACAGCATTTAACTAATAGTGTGAATCTTTTTGAGTGGCCATCTTTATTTTGAAAAAGAAATGAAAAATAACACATAAAAGAGAATGAACAGATATTAATTCAAATAAAATGTTTATCATAAATATTTTTGCACTAAAAATTCATATTTTTGTAAACAGGCCTTTCTGATATTAATGAACCAATGAACAGTAAAGTGATTTTTGTGTACATTTTCTATTAATCATTGTAGGAGTAACTCATCATAATGGAGAAGAGTGTTATAACTGGGCATATATCCAGACCGACTGTGCAGTCAAGGTGTCTGGAACACCGTGGTGGAATAATGCTGTACATTCCCAGTAAAGTATGGCGATTGCAAGGATCTGCTGCAAGATCCACAATGTATCAGTCAGAACAGACCAAAAAGATGGGTAATTGTGACTTGCAAATTGTTATCGTTCATTATTATTAACTTGATTTGCACAGTTCTATCTGTGCATATGGTGCTCAAACAATACAGAACTGCAAATCAGAATCAGAATCAGAATTTATTTTGATCTTTTCTTTCAAATACACAACTGTTCATCCAAAGATCACAGACACCCATTCTGAGCCATAGAAAAAAAACTGCTTTTAAGGTTGGTAGAAATGCTCACACTGAGGAAATAAAAAGTATGCACACATGTGTTTCACATGCAACACTCACCATCTCTCACTTATACACATCTTGAAGTATTACTGGTGATAGCGGTTTAATCTGCTTTACATTAAAGCATGCTCTCAACTCTCTCTCTCTCTCATACCCAGAATCCTATTCCTCCAGGTTTGCTTTAAAGTCTGATGCTAATGTAATATGTTGGGATTGGCACCGTGGATAGTTTATATGGAATAGCCTCCATGCTCCTTAAGTGGAGTGAAGACTTCTGTTCTCTGCTTTTATTAAATGAGAGAATGTCTTACATACGGTTAAAACTCTCTCCATTGGCAATTACAGCTCAGCACAGAGGGAAAACTTTATTTAAACCGATCTGCAGGAACAAGAATGCACCTGGATCTGCCAGCAGGGAGTTTAACACACAGATCAATCAGTAATGGAGTGATGTTCGCACTCACACTTGTATGCACACACTTCAGAGCTCAAAAACATTCTCACATTAACACACACACATATAGTATACACGCATACAGAGTGCAAAACTAACTTAATACACCTGCGAGTAGTGGGAGAGTTGGGAATATTTACCGCTCCATAAATATTTCTCACTCAAGTGCTACTGTATTTTGCATGTTGTTTCTTTTCATAAAAATAATTTAATAATCTTTATTAGAGATTTAATTTGATTATAATTGTTTTGATTGATATAAATATAATCTGGATATATTTATATTATATCCAGAAGTGCAAAAAGTCATGCCAATGTCTAAAATATTTTATTATGTAGAAGGTGTGAAATAAAAAGGCTTTTAAATCTCTTTTCCTTTATCCTTATCCAGGAAGTTTGATTATTGCTGTGGACAATGGGAGGCCTTTGAGTCAAAACAATTGAGAACCAGCTCTTCAGGCATTGTAGATAAAACCTTTAATTGTGAACTTTCCACTGAAGACAAAGTAATTAAAAGATGTTCTTTACTGGACTTGAATAGCATTGATTGGAATAGCTCACATCATTTACATCAGTGAGGGTTAGGTTCTTTATAGCGATCATTCTTACTGATGTCCAGTTTGTCAGTAAATCGTTATTTTGAGTTAGATCTTTTCACTGAATCAGTTGAACCATTTTACATAACAAGTCTAAAGAATTTGTTCCTGAATCAGTTTGAGCAGTTCTTATAGCTCAATGAACCAAGAACGATTTCATATAATAACTTTTCTTCAAATAACTCATTGAATGACTCATTGAACTTAGAAGCGAATATTTGAAGTCGTTTGAAGATTTGATTGATGGGGCAAAATTATACTTTAATAGCTGAATTATGAAAATGTTATGAATAAAATACACAAATATATCTGAGACTTGACTGTAAGAAAATGTAATCAGCACACATATGCATGAGAGTTGTTTTTAATAAAAAGCATTTTATTAAAATGTCTTATTCAGCCAAGATCTAAATACAAATAGTATTTTGGTTTCTAAATGACTTTATGTTTTATACGAACTGAATCATGGGTGCAACAATCTGAACAGGGACATACGAAGCACTGTTACTACTACTACTAATACTAATAATAATGATAATAATAATAATAAAAAAACTGTAATCATTTACACATTTTTGTGCATGTATTATCCTACACCTAAATGTCAGGGACCACATAGTGACATGAAGCAAACAAACTGTTTGAAATTACCAATTCATTTAAATCAAAATGTATTATGTTACAATTACTTAGATTATTTAGCAACACCCATTTTTACTCACAGTTGCTGTTTGGCAAGTGTAAATTTTAACCTTGCTTGCACACATACTTACACACGTGTACACACACAGAGACACACACGTTTAGACAGACTGCTGACCTGGAGCATCTCACCATGTAGATCTGAGAGGATAAGAATGCGGATTACAGCGGTAACCCCACCAAGGGGACTTACATTGCTATTACCATACTGCTGATAACAGGAAGAAAAGGAGAGAAGACTGGGCTTACATTTTCCTTCTCTTTTTGAGCTTTTTGCATCTTTATGATTACAAATTTTCTCTTTTTTATGCTTTGAACTCACTCTTTTTAAGACCCGTATCTCTTTGTTAAACAGTGGACACAAAAAGGGTTTGGACACTGAAGTCACACTTGAAAATGTGTGGATGTCACTGCATTCTTTACAAAATATTTGCATACAAATGATTTTAGACCTTTTCTGAAAACTAATGTCACTGAGCCATTTTTACAATTACATTTAACCAATTGGTGTCAGTGACACCAGTTGTGCTTGAACAAATTAAACAACCATAATGCGTCCAAATATTTGTGTGTGAAATATTTTGTCTTACATCTAAGAAACATATCTATTAGTCCTAATAGACATAATAGATATGCCATATTGGTCATCCGGTCTGTTTAGTTCTTCTGTGCCCCTTGTTTAGTTCATTGTTTCATTAGTGCATTCCTATCACCTGTTTGCCACCAGCTTCCTGCCTTATTTAAGCTCAATCTTTGGTTCTAGTCTTGATCCGGTATTACGTTAGAATTGGTGTGTGTGGAAACCCCTCTTCTATGTGGATTATCTTCTTACTGGATACTATTAAACTTGCTGAATTTATCTTTGTCTTTGTGTGCCTTCCTTAACCTGAGCGTGACAGAATACCGGACCACCAAAAAGAATAGCAGCTTTTAAGCCCTCTTTTTTTTTTTAATAAAAGAATTCCTCCACTTCCTGTTGGAGCAGGGGGAAAGATCTCTCAAGAACCATACAAGACTGTTCCTGGATATAGCTAACTAAACCAGCTATCCAGAAGACATGCCATTGTCTGAAGATGGTCCTCGAGAGAGTTTTGGCACTTTCGTGGAGTGGATGCTGGTGGACTGTGGATCGCCGCTCACAGTGGACGTTGCGGACGATAACACCAGCCCCACTCTGGACCCAGAGCCCAGCCCACCATCACCTCACTACGTTGAGCCAAAGCCTGAGCCACCAGCTGGCCATGACGAGCCATCACCAGAGAGAGCGACAGAGCAGAGGATCACCCCTGGAGCCAGAGCCTCAATCGACGTGGCAATGTTGCACGCGACGGTGGATAATCCAACTGAGCGGTGGAGGAAAAGCCCCGTCCACTGCACCACCACTGAGGGTGAGCTGAGGCAGGACTCGAGAGCTTTAATTTACTTCTTTTCTGAGTTACCTAGACTTCTGTCATCATCTTCCTGTCCTGATGTATCCTTGGAGGCTGTAAATTAACTGTCTGTCTGACCTGAACTATATGCCTGGACTATAATGACCACGGAGGTCGTTCCTCTTTCACTGGTTCTCACGGTGCTGAAAGTTGACTTATGTTGTGTGTGGGCAGCACACACTATCCCTAAACCCCTGAACATTCTGAACTCCCGCCCAGCCTCCCTCACCCACCACCTCTGCACCAGTCCTCACTATCGCCTTCACTGTCTCCTGACAGCCCCTCAGCTCACCCTCAACCCACCATCTGTGTGGTGGGATCGCTGCAGGTCTGCCAGTCTCCATCTGCATCTGGGCTGGATGAACCTTTGTTTCCCCCTTCAGCCTCTGAGTCCTACACTCCCCCTCTGCCCTTCGACCCAGTGGCTTCACCATGACTCCTAGCTCCCTCCTCTCTTGCCTGTCAGTCCACCAGCTCCGTCGGGCTCCCTTGTCCCTCCGGCTCCACCTTAGTCAGTCGTCTACCATACACCGCCTCGGGACTCGACTCCTCTGGTTCCGCCTCGTCCCTCTGTCCCTCTGGCTCCACTGCAAAATAGAAAGTCAAGAGGAACCTTTTTTTGAAATATAAATCTTTTGTAAAAGTACCAGTTCAGTGCACCATTGCTGACTTTTGCCTCAAAGTCCTAATTTGCTCCTAGTTAGTAAGATAGTTGTTAGGTATTGGGTAAGATTAGGGATGTAGTAAATGGGCTTTATAAGTAATAATAAGCAGCTACTGTGTTAATAATAGGCATGCAAATAAGCAGCTAGTTAAGAGTGAGTATTTGGTCCATATTCTAAAGTGTTACCATATATTTTTTAAATGTGACCCTGGACCACAAAACCGGTCTTAAGTCATGATGGGTATATTTGTAGCAATAGCCAACAATAAATTGAATTGGCCAATTAACGATTTTTCTTTTATGCCAAAATTCATTTAGATATTAAGTAAAGATCATGTTCCATGAAGATCTTTTGTAAATTTCCTAATGTAAATTTATCAAAACTTAATTTGTGATTAGTAATATGCTTATGTCATATGTTATGAATATTTGGACATCTTTAAATGCGATTAGATCTTTTGCACCATCAGATTTCTAGATTTTCAAATAGTTGTATCTCGGCCAAATATTGTCCTATCCTAACAAACCACACATCAATGGAAAGCTTATTTATTTAGCTGTATTTAAAAAAAATTACTGGTTTTGTGATCCAGGGTCACATATAGTGCAAAGACATTCATACATTTGAAGTCTGACTTAAACGGAACTGCTATAATACACTGTTTTTTCTCTCTATTCTGTGTTAAATTAGATGTATGGAAATTTTACAGGTTTTAAAAGTCATAATAAATAGCAGCACAAAACTTGCACCAATCACTGATTCCCTGCGTGGTTGCCATGACGCTGTATTCTGACTGGTCCTGATCAGCAAGGTGACATTGTTTCCTGTCTATGTGTGGGCTGAGGCATATTTAACAGGACTGTGTGCGTTGAGCAGCCCTAAAGATTTGCCGTTCCGGTCACACCTGAAAGTATGACCAAACATCAAATGACCCGATTTCACACAGCATTTTCCCAAGAAGCCGGTTGTCTGTAATAGACGTCCGATTATATATTGCCTTTGCTTTCATGTTAGTCTACAGAAAGAGATGGGCTTAACAGACCTCGCTGGAAGCCCACTCGGAAGTCACGCTGCCTTTAAAAGTGTTTGGAGTAATAGAGGATAAATGACCTTTACCCTTGTGGAGTGAGTCAGCCATCTTTCCGCCGATGCAGAGAATAGAAGACTTCCTTTGATCGCCTGCCAATCAAAGCACCCACTTCCGTTGGAAAACACACACATTGCCCTCTATCTGTACCCCTATTGTGTTTGAGTGGGCTGTATCACGGAGATGACAATCTAGAGACATGGAGGGCACGGCAGACAGGCGGTCATCGGCAAGAAAGGAGCGA
This sequence comes from Carassius carassius, assembly GCF_963082965.1. Taxonomy (NCBI): domain Eukaryota; kingdom Metazoa; phylum Chordata; class Actinopteri; order Cypriniformes; family Cyprinidae; genus Carassius; species Carassius carassius. The sequence goes on along the minus strand of NC_081761.1, from coordinate 14,464,816 downwards.
TGGAGAGATTTGGAAGGTGGATGAAAGGGCTGGTTTGTCATTTAATGGCTTCTGTGAGAAAAACGAAGGGAGGGTGCCTAGCCTGTCTTTGAGTGTGTGTGTGAGCGATTAGTCACTGTAGAATGCTCTGCTGCTTTCTGAGTCTTGCCTCAGTAGCTCCTCACACAGACAGTTACAGAAATAGAAACAGGAAGTGCTTTCATTTCACTCAGTGGCCCTTTAAAATCACAGTCAGATTTGCCGCACAGAAGGAGGTGGGGGAGAGAGCAAAGAGAAAACAGGGCAGGAAAAGCGATGAGAGGAGATGTGTGGGGATATTTGGATCAGTGCATCTCTATAATAAGCCAGAGCTGTCTGGTGGGATATAGTCTATGCAAGAGGAACTATATTTCGTTCTGAACTGCTAACGAGGGCTCACGCTGCCTTATGATTGCACAGCTTTGTTAGTGCACATTTTCAGGTTTAATTTATGCACCGGCAAGTACATCATGTGCTAAATCTATTAGGGCAGAGTCAGTGGTGGAACTGCAATGTAGCTAGTACTGCGGGGATGTTTCCCCCTACCCAGACAAAAAAAAATAAATAAAACCTTCTTCAACGTTGATAATAATGCTAAATGTTTCGTGAGCATATTAGAATGATTTCTGAAGAATGTGACATTACATACATAAATACATATAAGCACATGAAAACAGATATTTTAAGTTCTATAAGCATTTCACAATATTATTGATTTTGCTGTATTTTATATCAAATAAATGGCGCTGTGGTTAGCATAAGAAATTTACCAGTCAGAAACTTAAGTCAATCACATGACATATTGTTACTGCAGGATTTTTACATTCTTTTGCAATAAAAGTTACAGTAATGAATACAGTAATGTGCTAATCTAATCGGTGCTAATAAGATACATAAATATTTAAATTTATGCTGAATCAAATGCTAAAAACATAGCAAGACACTGTATATGAAATTTATATAAAATATATTTCTGTTTCAGTATAAAAAAAAACAACAAAAAAAAAATACATTTCCATTGGTCCTAGAATGGAGCTTTGTGGGATCTTGTTCCTTCATTCTTTTCATATCCACTTTTTATTAGTACTGTACATCTCCACGGCTAATTCACAGACAAACTGGAAAATGGAGAAAAAGTAACTGTCCTCTAGTGTTCTTCTTCAAACCTCTTCACAGTTCTGTCCTTTTTTTTTGCAGCAGTCACTGCGGCAACAAGAGCATCTCCAGATAAACACGGCTAGACAGAAAGACAGGGACTAAGAAACCAAAAAAGAGAGGGAAGCTATCTCTTTAGTTATAGTCTTCACCTCTCTCTTGTGTGTGCTAGTATGTGTCTATCCACACGCACATGCATTGTAGACAGAACACTTACAGCATAGTTTAGTCTAGCCCAGGATTTAAGGGATGTTTACTCCCTGCCATGTGATATCCTGAGCTTCTGACACTAATTCTTTCTCACTTTATATCAATATACAAAGCTACATATATGCAATTGACTGCCATATGCCTGATTCAGGCCCTCAGGTGTGTGCTTGTATGTTTGAGAGAGCGACAGACAGGATCAGCGCGTGCCAGTCGGGAGTTATGACGTTTAAACATCATCTATCTTTGCCTCTCTGAAGTCCTTGCACTCAGGGATTGGGCCTGTCAAAACATACACTCCCAACTGCTGCACAGGGCACAAAGAAACACACATTGACACACACAAACACTCTCTAGAAACCTGACTCATTCAGTCATCCCTGAAACAGCAGAGATGCTTAGAGAGAGACAGAGATAGAAGATGTCTCTGTTTTAGCAGCATTCTTTGGGCAAATGTCTGTGCTTGAACAGCAGCTGTACAAAAATATAATTTGTAATATTTAAAAATATGAAATGTAAATAAATGTAGTATCTATCTATCTATCTATCTATCTATCTATCTATCTATCTATCTATCTATCTATCTATCTATCTTTCTATCTATCTATCTATCTATCTATCTATCTATCTATCTATCTATCTATCTACCTACCTACCTACCTACCTACCTACCTATCTATCTATCTATCTATCTATCTATCTATCTATCTAATCTATTCAAAAATATGAAAATGAATTGTAAAATGTGATTTTAATTGATAAATACTTGACAGCTACATGCTACTTTTTTATTTTGTGGTTAACACACACACATATGTATAGTTTTATGTAATTTATTTTTAATATAAAAGAGTGTTTTAATAGAATAACAGTTTTCTCTGTGTATTACAAAAACTTACGTTCATATGTATTGTAAGTATTAAATATCTCTCTCTCTTTATTCCAGATCCTCCTTCCTCGGTCTTGCTTCCTGATGCTCTTCCTCCAGTTCGCAGCTCCACGACTCCTCCACGCCCATATACGGGCACGCTCCGCCCCTCTCTCACTACTACCACGACAACCACCATGGCTCCGCCTCGCCGCCATAACAACATCCTCCCAGAAGCCCTGACACGGTCACCTCCCTCCCTGCAGACTCCAGTCGCTGTTGACTATTGTGCCCCACGTCTCACTGCTGAAATCTCATGGCCACGGACACACCAGGGACATGTTGCTAAGCAACCGTGCCCACCTGGCACCATAGGTTAGTAAGAGAGTGATTAATCTATTATTAGGGGCAGTGTGTGCATAGAGGTTTATTTTGTTTAATGTGTATTGAATACATCAGCGCTTAGGCTTAGCTATGTGTGTGTGTGTGTTGTGCTCTTGGAACGATCTGATACACTTCAGCAACCTAGCAAGGCTCCTGATAAAATGAATGAAAGAATTAATTTGTCATTCTAGCCAGCAATTAATTTATCATCCCAGTGTTTAGAGCTAAACTCATCATTAGTAAATCTTTATAATTATGTTCAACAATAGGAATTACCACAGTACAAATAATTACGGTCACACTTTATTTTAAGGTCCCATTCTCGCCATTAACAAACCTTAACTACAACATTTGCCTCAATAGACTACTTAGGGATGCAGAATATGGTCGTTCAGAATATGTGCTTTATAAGTACTAATAAAACAGCCAATATGTTAATAATAGGCATGCTAATAAGCAATTAGTTAATAGTGACAATTGGCCCTTATATTTGGGTGTTACCATAATTACATAGTCATTTATTATTTAACTTAAATAAAGTGGCCCTTAAAATTATTTAGACACTCTAGTGTACAATTAAACATGTCAGAATGTCTTATATAACAAAATACCAGATCAAAGTGTCATTTATTATTAGAAAGATAAATATTCCAAAATATTTGCAAAACATTTCACAATACATAAGGGACAGTTCACCCAAAAATTAAATGTATGTCATCATTTACCGACCATAATGTAATTCCAAACCTGTATGACTTTCTTTTTTTCTGTGGAATATATAACAAAAAAAAAAAAAAAAAACACTAAATTTTCCAAATATATTTATATGCTTTTATGTCCACAAAGTGGAAGCCAAAAGGTGACCATAAATCAGGGACCATAATAGTGGCCATTTTTTGACACCTGACCATGAATGAGATTTACAAGAAAATGCTGCATTGTAGGATACGATTCAAACTTAATGTACATAGACTTTTGCAAATACAGTGTACACATCAAATGGACCACATTTATGGTGACATTGATCACCATTCATTTTCATTTTATGGAAAAGAGAAGCACTAACTTTCTGTTAAACATCTGCTTTTGAGTTCTGTGGATTAAATAAAAAACATCATATGGGGTTTTAACAACACAAAGGTAAGTAAATAATAACAGAATAATCTTTTTTGGTTCTTAAGTTTATCTTAAGTATGTCAAATACTTGTTCAAGCCACTGTATATGGTCATAAACTTTATAAAAAAATGTGTCTGTTGAATTAAAAATTGCATCTTTAAAAAAACCTCTTTCCTGTTACTGAGGTTAGCTTGTTCAGGTGTTCTGTCAGTGCCACCTCATTATGTGGGCAGCTGCCAGCTGTGGATTGACACATTATGTATCGCTTGTAAATCTCTTGCCCTGCTTATGTGTGTGATTGGTTTGACAGCAATTGGAAGGCCATGTTTCTCTCAGTGTGGATGTGCATATGCGTGAGCGAATGTGTTTGTGTGCTTTGTGCTGTGTTCATGTTTTCCTATATTATTATTTTTCAGGTGTAGCCACGTTAAATTGTTTGCTTGGCTACTGGGATCCGAAGGGACCAGATCTGAGCAACTGCACCTCACCGTGGACCAATCACATCACTCAAAGAGTGAGTAAAACATGGCACCATTGGAAATATGCTAATGGCGTATCAGCCTATTTAAAAAATTTAGAAGAGAGCGATATGCCTATGGCAAATATTCTTAAAGCATAATTTGGCCTGGAGGTTTTTTCAACAGAAGGCACAAAAGCTTATCACAAAGAGCAGCCTGTAGCGAAACAGCTTAGTGTACAACAAAATGAGCCAAAAATGCAAACTGTCAAGATCAGCCGCAAATTATTTCACTTTGTGGCAAAATTGCGAAAAGGCAACAGTGCAGCCAAAAGTGTCGTGCTACTGCAGCTTGAAATAATGTGGCATGTGTGTGTGCAAGTGTGAACTGAGAGCGCACGTGTGTGTAAAGTGTGATGATGACTGAAGCTTAACGGTAATGTGAAATGGTTTCCTTTGTACTACAGAGAGCAAATCAGAAAATAGGGAGAATCACAAATCTATGAAGCCATTTGTTCATCCACTTATTCGGCCATCAAGGGACAGAGAGAATAAAATCAATATGCCCACGTACATCTCTCTCTCTCTCTTTTCCTGTAGATGAGATCGGGAGAAACCGCTGCTATAGTAGCACGGGAGTTGGCTGAACAAACGAAGGGAGAGTTGAGACCCGGAGATGTTCCTTCCACAGTCAAAGCCATGGCACAACTGGTTGAACTGCTGGACGTACAGCTGCGAAATCTCACCCCAGGGGGAAAAGACACAGCGGCACGTAGCTTAAACAAGGTATGCATGCTGTTAATAAACCACACGCACTTTCTAGGTATTAATAACACTATTATTACACATTTGTTACATGTTAGTTACATTGCTGTGCATTAGGATTGAGAAAACTTATTGTGTTCTTGTGTATTTTTGTGCGAAAAGAAGTGGGAGAGAGAGAGAAGTGCTCTAATTCTGTGCAGAGTACAGTGTTTTAGGCAGTAAACCTGTGGCAGTCCACAGATCAAAGGCTTTAAGGCCCAAATGGGAAAACTTCCTGTTAAAAACAGCTACTGCTCGATAGACAGAAATCCTTACACTCACACACACCAACACAGAGTCTTATAAATAAGGACACACAAATTAAAACAGCTCATAAAGCCCCGGTGAGTTTTTCCAATTAACAAAAGAAGCCTCAACATAAAAGAATAATAAAAAAAAAATACTTCAAAGTGGTGAAACACACACGCAGACTACACAGTATTACACATACAGAGAGATTAATTCGTTAGAAACATAATGAACATCCTGTAAGATTTCTAATTCACGGAAATATATGTAGTTTATGAATATCATATTGGTTGTTCGTGACACAAAAACAAGTCGCAGGTCTGTTTATGGACAGCAGGGGAAAGAAACGACGCTAAATGAAAATAATAAAATGCAACTAACTAGGAGTGTAACAATATGCTAAACATTTAAAAAGCAGACATAAAGTCATGGCCAAAAATATCGGCACCCTTGGTAAATAAAATCAAAGAAGGCTGTGAAATTAATCTGCATTGTTAATCCTTTTGATATTTTATAAAAATAAAAAAAAATCACCAAAATCGTACCTTTCATTGGATAATAAGAATTTTAAATTGGGTGAAATATCATTATGAAATAAATGTTTTTCTCATATACACATTGGCCACAACTAATGGCATCCTTTTACTCAATACTTTTTGAAACCTTCTATTGACAGTTTAACAGCTCTAAATGTTCTCCTATAATGTCTGATGAGGTTAGAGAACATCTGACAAGAGATCAGACACCATTCATTCATCCAGAATAACTCCAGACCCTTAAGATTCCCAGCTCAATGTTGGTGCTTCTCTTCTTCAGTTCACCACACTCATTGTCTGTAGGGTTCAGGTCAGAGGACTGGAATGGCTATAGCAGAAGCTTGCTTTTGTGCCCATTGACCCATTTTTGTGTTGTTTTTGAGGTTTGTGTTAGGATAGTTGTATGGCTGGAAGATTTTTTATCTGTTGGTATTTGATAGAATCAACTGTCAATTGTCTGAACAAGACGTCCAGAACCTCCAGCAGAAATATAGGCCCACGACATTAAAAATATAATTGTATATTTCATTGTACACATGGGGTACTTTTTATCCCTGTGTTCACCAAACCCATCTTGAGTGTTTGCTGCTAAAAAGCTAATTTTTAGTTTCATCTGACCATAGAAGCCAGTCCCATTTGAAGTTCCAGTCATGTCTGATAACTGAATATGCTGGAGTTTGTTTTTGGATGAGCTAGAAGAATTTTTGTTGAAACCCTCCCAAACAACATGTGGGGATGTAGTTACTGTTTAACCATTTTTTTAAGGTTTTCTGACCCCGAGATTCAACTATTTTCTGCAGTTCTCCAGCTGTGATCCTTGGAGAGTCTTTAGCCACTCAAACTCTCCTTCTCACCGTGCATTAGGACGATATAGACACATGTCCTCTTCCAGGCAGTTTATAACATTTTCTGTTGGTTGGAAATTCTTAATTATTGCCCTGATGCTGGAAATACGAATTCTCACTGCTTTAACTCTTTTCTTAAAACCACTTTACTAATTTGTGAAGCTCAATTATCTTTTGCTGCACATCAGAAATATATACTGTGGTTTTTCTCATTGTGATGGATGATTAAGGGAATTTGGGCTTTGTTTTCCCTCCTCTTTATATTTCTGTGAAACAGGAAGCCATGGCTGGATAATTTCATGTTCATAATCACTCTGGAGTGCTCAAAATTGTGAATATGAATAAGAATATACTTCAGAAATATTTTACTCAGAATAATTTCTAGGGGTGCCAATAATTTTGTTCAACGTGTATTTGAGAAAAACATTCATTTTCCCCCCATATTTCCCCCCATTTTAAATTCTTAATATCCAATGGAAGTTTAGATTTTTGTGATTTTTTTTTTTCAAATATTTTTGGCCATGACTGTATGCTAAACAGTTAACAAAAAAGTTAATAAAAAATGTAGAATTTGATATTATATTAGAGCTGGTATTAAATGGGCTGGTTCCCAGTACACATGGCAATTGTGACACCAAAATCGCAATATTCATATTCTGGTTATATCTGAAAGTCAGAGATTAAATGCATTAAAAAAAGTTTTACATATTGTACATCTAAAAAATGATCACTTATTATGTTCATATGCATATTGCACATTTATCCAATAAAATAATTTAGACCTTATTTTTATATTTTATAGAAAATCAGACATCAATAAATCTAACAAACTGCAATTCCCCTGTTGCATTATCATACATTATATTCAAAACTACTTAGTAGTTTAAAAGTGTACACCTTGTATTAACGACAATATTTTGCCACAAATTTTGGCATGAATTTTCCTATTGAACTTGTGTCGTTAAATGTCATGTTAAATATTTTGCATCTAGTTAGACCTTAACAGTTTATGATCTTATTTAAATACATTTATTCCTACAATAAATTGTCAATCGTCCAGGCAAAATCTGGGTTCTGAAGCAAAAACGGTTGAGAACACCAGAAGTCCCAAAACAGAGTTCCTGGTTGTCTTTCTCTGCACATTAACCTGGAATAGGAGAAAGAATTTTACTGTCAAAAAAATCACACACATCACCTTTAATGTGTCTAAACTTAGACCAGTGAATCTCATTCATTCTCTCAGGGCCAGCTGAGCACTCTAGGGTCTGAATATCATTTTACAAACTTTAAACATCCAGCCTGTCAGTTTCCTATTACCAGCATCTAGCTAAAGTGATCAATTACACAAACATCAGCTCATCTGCAATAAGACACAGTCTGATCCTCTTGTCCATTCAGACTTTGTATATCTCAGTGTTGTTTGTTTGTATATTGTACAGTATTATTGCCCTGGAGACAGGAATGTAGGAATGTTTTATGGGTACAGTGTCAGTTTCATGAGTTAACATTGTGACTGTAACTTAGTAACAGATACATTTTGTTCCTAATTCTGCTTTGATACATAATATTATTATGGCCCCTTATTATTTATTACTGAATGATTGTAGATTATTTCAGCTAATTAAGCTTTGTTTCCTATTTGGCTCCGAATGATTAAATATGCGCTTTGAATTTTCATGTGTAGTTGTGTTTGTGCACTGTATGTGAGTTATTGTCATTGTAATGTTTTAATATTTTCTTTCAGCTCCAGAAGAGAGAGCGGTCGTGCCGTTTCTTCATACAGGTACTTCACTCTGTCCTTATTTATTGTGTTGTGTGTGTGTAGGCACACAGATATTGTGATAATTTTTTTATGCATGTTCCATATCACTTAAACATGTACATAGATGGGTAAGGTTTTAAACATAAATGCTGCTTTATACAAATAAGTATGTGGAGCCGTATCTGTCACACCATATGAATCATATTGGTTGGTGTGTGTCTGTGCGTCTGCGCTTGTGCCTGTGGGCTGCATTTTTTGCATTTATAAAAGCAGAGCAATTTTTTCTCCTGAGAAAGCAGTAGTGATGTCAGCACTGGTCAGCAGTGTCACATCAGGCGACTGATAAACACACACACACAGACAGTGAAAAAAGCACAGAATAATGTAGATAAGCTCAAGAAAAGCTTAGCAGACTGAATGAATGGAAAAGCATGAGAAGAACTGATTTAGAGGAAGAAAATGACTGATGCATATCTCAAACTGAGCCAGGCTGCTCAGTCAACCCTGCCAATGCATGACAGATTTATACTGATTTTTTACTGCATGAAATAATTGAGGTCTAAATGTTGCTTGAGTATTGTTTTTTTTTCTTTTTAAAGTGCACTTGGTAACTTTTCCTCATTAAAAATGTTTTACCCCTAAAGATATGATTAGTAATTAAAAAAACAAACAAATCTGTTTAAAATCACTCATTTGAGACAAAGACTCCAGTTACATTAGCAGCCTAATAAAACCTGATTTATTTTATATTGAGCAGGTCATCTGAGGGTGAAAAATTAAGATCACATGACTAGCTGAATATTACTCAGTTTGTCTTGTAATCAACCTATTATTGTACTCTTCTGCTTACATAAACAAAATGGCTGTGAATAATGCATGTCTGCAGTCGGGGTGTCATGCACTTTTTATATACATTATTTTAATTTAGCTGTATTATTTATCAGTTTTTATCATGATTAGATGCTTTTTACACACCAAAAACCATGAAATTTTAATGATTAAATAATAACTTTAATTGTATTATTAGTACTATTATTATTATTTAGGTGCACATGAAAATTTCTCGTCACTAAAACATTTTTACCCCTTAACAAATGAATCATCATTTTGGAAAATATGTTTTAAATCTTAGAATGAGACGAAGACCCCTGTCATATCAGTAACCTAATTTTGAGCAGGTCACCTCACAGAACATTTTCACATTACAATTCTGTATTCACAGAATAATTCAGTAATTCTCAGAATTATTTTTATTTTATTTTATTTTTTTCTCTCAAAACCCTTGCCAGTTTAAATCGACATGCTTCTGTTTACAATGGCATCGATAACGGAAATCTATTCCTTTTTCATGATCCCACATCCACACCATTAGGCAGCATTAGTCAGAGATGACTGCTATATTGCCCAGAGCAACTTGATCCAAAAAAGGTTGTATTTTCAAATACTCTGCTGAGTAAAACAAATCTATCAAAACATCAATTGATCCTGCTGATTTAGACAGAGAGAATTACAGGATTCCATGACAACTGTCTGAAGCCTCCCGGTGCTGACATCAAGCAAATATGGATTCCCAGTGGTCATCTAATATGTAATGCAGTGTGTGTATATGTGTCTCTTCACGCTGGATTAGCTCCTCGGCTTCAAAGCACTTCAGTTCTGCTCCATTTACCAAGTCTGTGGAGAGTATTGCCACTCTGCGTGTGAGGAAACAGAAAATAAGAAGAGTTTAAAAAAAATCTCTTATCTGTCTCCGCGGTGTGAGCCCCCAACTCAACACACACACACACACACACAAACTTTCCCCTGACCTCTTGACACACTCTGTCAGAAGATTTCATAAGCAGTTTTGTGAGGAAGTAAATTTAACTCTTCCTTTTTACCTTTTATCCCAGTCGTCTCTCATCTCTGTCTCTCCTTTTTCTATCTCTCGTAAAAGGGTCATTACTTTAGTGGTGTCAAAATGAATATACTCATCGCGTCTTGAACACACTCTTTCTCTGTCTAACACACACATACACCGCTCTACTGTAACTGGGGCAGAATGATTCAACCCAATGGCCAGATTAGCCTGCAGCAACCTAAAGACAAACGACAAAACTTCCCTCTGTCCATCCCTACGGATGAGTGCACTGCAGTGAGAGAAGTTAATTACATTATATATCTCTCCTCTACAGATTTTATACACTTTATATGTGCTGTTACAGTTGTAATAATAATGCAAGGTTATGAACTTCCACAGAGACATGATCTGTTTAAAACGAATGGAATTTGACCTGGAATTATTGTTAACAGCATTTTTGTGAAAGTGACAAATATATTTGGCCTGCTTTGTGAATATCATTTTAGTCCATATGTTAATGTTGCAGCACGCTGCACTTTTTCAAATGAAAAGCAAAATTGTAATGTGGCGCGATACACTCAGCAAGCTTTTTTAATAAACTACCAGCTTAAGTCTTACCCCTTCATTTGTATATCAAGGTTGAGGTTTTAATATCCCTGTGATAATATTCTCTGCCAAATTTAAAACGCTTAATATCTTAATATCACTTTTTTTTTTTAAATACCCTTATATTAGTTTCCACCGCACAGCCGGGACATTTCATTTTCCTATATAGCGCTCTTATAGAGCCATAAATTAGCCCTTGCCTTGTCTGAACCTGTGCGTGTTTGTGTGGATGTGAGTGTGTGTGCGCGCGCGTGATGACAGCTTCTTTCATTTTCACAATGTCTCATGCTCCCTGTGGATCTTTCTTCAGTTTGACAGGTTTATACTCCAGCACAGAAACCGTGTAGTGTGTGAGAGTGGAAGAGAAATGGTTTATGGGAGAGGTGGGCACTTTGGGAAATATGTCCTTATTGTGAAGTTCAGATGTCAGAATGTATGTGCGTGTGGGTTCAGAAGTCGTCCCTCACCTCCAGAATGCTGACATCTCTCTTTTTCTCTGTTCTGCAGGCCATGGTAGAAACGGTGAATAACCTTCTGCAGGTGCGATCCCGAGCGGCGTGGAGGGAGCTGTCTGTGGCCGAGCAGCTGCGATGTGCAACCATGCTGCTAGATACGGTGGAGACGGGCGCCTTCATGCTCGCAGACAACCTCCTCAAAACTGACACCATACAGGAGAGCACCGACAACATACGTGAGTTTACCAAACACGTCCTTGCACATGCTAAGCGAATGTTTACACACAAATCTCTATGCATATATTTCATTGAACTAATCAGATTTCACCCCCGTGACTCCTGCTGCTTTTTCTGATTTCTCCTGTCATGAGGAGACAAAAACAAGTTAAACAACAGATGGATAAAAATATCTAATGTTTTTATGCACATGAAGGAAATTCCTAAACTGATTCGTAATGTAATAAGAACCATAGAAATCGATGATTTCACAGACCCGTTTGATAATGTGGTTTGTTTATGTAAAATAATAATAATGTCACAGTTTCTTCACATACTGCACATAAATCTTCAAAACATCCATGATGGGTTTTTATTTCCCACTTTCATTTTTAACACTTCCAAAGTCACGTTTCAAGAGGTGTAAAAATGCATTAATGCATTGCAATGTATCGCTGTTCATTTATCATTTACAGAATTTAATAATTAAATGTATCATTGAACATTTCGCTATACAAGGTCGCTGTATCATTTACAGAATTTAATAATTATTATTGTACATTATCATTATTTTTTTTATTGTAATAATACCAAACGTAACCAAAATATAAAATTCAATTCTTGAGAATGTGGATGCAAAACTTATTCCACTATAGCATAAATTTGACTTCCAGTTACATTTGTGTTTTTAGTATCTTGTTTTGCAAACAGTTATGAATCAAGACTAATTTAGCCAGATCGTGACCAAATTTTGAATTGTTTGATTATTTGCATCGTTTAGTAAAGAAACACATTGCAGAAATACTAATGTGTTTAAAAAAAACATTTAAACAAAACTGCATACATTTTTTAAAAGTCTGGGGTCAGTAAGATTTATTTTTGAAAAAAAAAATGTTTTAGCAAGGGCTAATTAAATTGATCAAGCAGTAAAGATTTGTACATTGTTTTCTTTTAATTAAATACTGTTAAATAAATGTATCATGGTTTTCTCCTAAATATTAAGCAGAACAACTGCTGGATAATAATAAGAAATGTTTATTTAGAGCTATATCAGGATATTTTTATATTCTGCAATATTACACATTTTACTGTATTTCTTATTAAATAATTATAGTCTCGGCATGCAAATGAGACTCAAAAACATTAATGACCCCATTTTATTGAAAAATAATATATGTTCTTGGTTATTTAAAAAAGGTATTGTACTTTAGTCTGATTGTACTCTGTATATATATATATATAAATGCACATAAACACTGCTAGGAGTTCACATGTAAGACCTGATGCATAAAAAACACATTACACATTATTATAAAGGTACACAGCAGGGTCACACGCTTCATGTGTGCACTCGAGCCAGATGTAACGAAGCATGTCTGTGAAAAACACAAGACACAGGGGGTCTCATTCTGTCTGACTCATGCAGAGGAATCCATGCCTCGGCTTAAGAAACAGTAAGAAGTGGTCAAAATGTGTACTGAATGACAGAGACTGCCACAGATGCACAGAAAGTATGCACTCAACATGGCATCATTTCTCCAGCTTGAAGGTATTAATAATTATGGATCAATATGAGCATTCAAACGTAACATTTGAAACCATTGCTGTGTTAATTGTGGAACACTCTAGTACACCGTTAACTGCTCTCGTGCTGTCAGTCAGTGCAGGCAGGAGGCCCTTTTCTTCAGGCAGCTTGTGAATGAATGGGCCCTGTGAAACTGTGAGAAAAAAATTAATCTAATCTATAATAAATATTTAAACCAATGCTAAAAATAAGGTTGCAAATTTAGGACAGTTTCAAATCCCGGAGCCTCTCTCTCACTCTCTAGAAATCTAGCAGTAATACAATTGCAGTGTATTTACAGTATATATGCTTTTTAAAATAAACTAAATAGAATTACAGAAAATATTTCACTTTCATATTTTCAGGATGATCAGATTTTGCAATTAATCTCCCAAGGTTTACTTCTGACTATCAATGTGTTCTGCCAAAAATGAACAACAGGAATGATGCATCTAAATAGTGTGTGATACAACCAACCAAGACTCAGTTTATGTACAGTTCATGACATTTAGAAGCAGGTAAATTTGAGATCAACAACACCATAATAATAAACCAGCATGTAGTAAACATATAATTTTGCATCCATCTCTGTAAAACATTGTAAAACAACAGAAATGAAAGTACAGTCTGGTTCAAAAGCCTTAAATGGCCCCAATAAATAAATATACTGTCCTCCTTCTTCTTTTTTTTTTTTTTTTTTTTCTATGCAACATAAAAAAATATATTTTGAGACATTTTGGGGTGAACTGTCCCTTTAAACAGATCTCTTCCAAGTATTTCCATGTATTTCCAAGAATCTTTATCATTGTTTTACATACAGTATTTTGGCAAATGTAGTGACTAAATGTTCTCTGGTGCTGGCCATCTGATGCAAGATCTCAGTGAATCCAGTTCAGTCTGCTGAATCATAAATGCTTCAGAGGTGTCAGAGTGATAGTCACAATTTACTGCTAAATGTAGCTGTAATGGCACTTTTACAGTCCTGCATCTGTTAGGAATTAAAAAACAAAAAAAACAACTTTAGTGGTATTGAATATGCTGCAACTTCTGATGAAGTGTAGTGCTGTACATGTGATAGCACCACAAATTATTCCATCTGATGATAAAACGTCTCAGGTTACGAATATAACTTTGGTTCCCTGAGTAGGGAACGAGACACTGCGTCCTCTAGGGGTCGTTATGGGGAACACCTCGTCGTGACCCGTGTCTGAAGCATACAATGAAAAAACGCCAAAGCGTTGGCCGGCAACAGCCTCTGACGTCACTACCACTACTGGCACCCAAGATGAATGGGGCTTTTACCAACTCAAGAAAGGGCACGAAGCAACCGCGCGAAGCCCTCACCATAAAGGATTTAAGAAAGAACGCAGAGCACTAGCGTGCGAACTTACCACAGTGTGGATTTCAGAAAGTGCACAAAGACCTCGCGTGTACACTTACCATAACATGGATTTCGAAATACTGTTCAAAGGAGGGGCTCTCGTGGCACTCTGATCGAGCCTCTCACAAATGGAATGGTGCATCTCAAAACAGTATGTTTGAGAGTCATCAACCCAATCTGAGCGCTCTGGGGGAAAAAACAGAGAACTCCGTCTCATATGAGAGGAGAACTCCGAATTTAGAGTAGAGCGCTCATAGGCGACCCTCCTTGGAAAAAACTACCACGAGAAACACCCAGATATCCCCTCAACATTGAGGGAGCTCTGGATTGGAAAACGGTCTTAAAAACCTTGGTTGAGAGACCGGAAGCTACGAGTTGTGCCTTCTCAGAGATCACACCTACAGCCTCTAAGCTCCATGCGGGGGCGCACCCTCCGCCTGCGAGAGGAGATCTCTCCTGACAGGAACCTCCCATGGAGTACCGTCAAAAAAGAGAAATCAGGCCCAGGAATCGTACCTGGCCAGAACGGGGTTACTAACAGCAGCTGAACACCGTCCCGGCGCACTCTCTCCAGAACTCCCGGGTGCAGAGCAATCGGGGGAAAAAACGTACAGATGAAGCCTCGGCCATGTCTGTACAATGGCGTCCAGCCCCATTGGAGCTGGATGAGTCAGAGGAAGCCAGAGGGGACAGCGCGATGCTCTCTTGAGTCGCAACAGATCCACCCGAGTCTGGCCAACCCCTACAACTCTGCTTCATCACCTCAGTGTGAAGCCGCCATTCCCCGGTCCTCGGCCCCTGCCTCAACAGGATGTCTGTTCCCATATTAAGATGCCCAGGAATGTGACTGCTCTCAGCGAGAGGAGTTCTCCCTGGGACCACCGTTGAGAGACTTAAGCGGCCATGAGGCCCCGTAGGGTGACCTGGCCGGACATCCATTAAATTCCCTGCAGTGCTGAGCCAGCTTTGATGATCAGCGAGGCTACCGCAGAAGCCTGTGACCTCGGCCGCCTAAACCGGAGCACTGTAAAGGAAACTCACAGTTTTTTTTTTTTTTTTAGTCGACACATAACCACCAGCAATTTAATACACAAGTATATACAGAAAGGGTTACAATTTTACTTACCCACCCTCCTGTATCGGAGCCCCCCTCAAGTGGGGCCTCCTTTTAGTCCAGACCATCAGTAAGGTGGTTGTTCTGTGAACATAAAACCATCCAAAACATCATAAGTCCAGAAATCCAAGTTATGCAAGAAATTCTCCACCTAACCTCAATTAGGTGGAGAGCTGGTGGTTACAGGGGAATTAGGCAAAGGAAGATAAAAAACAGAAGTTAAAAAACACCCAAGGGAATGAGTAGCTACGTTAGGT
Organism: Carassius carassius; assembly: GCF_963082965.1. Lineage (NCBI taxonomy): Eukaryota > Metazoa > Chordata > Actinopteri > Cypriniformes > Cyprinidae > Carassius > Carassius carassius. Next base: position 14,448,981 of record NC_081761.1, on the reverse strand, counting down.
ATCGCTCCGATTCGGACGAGAACGCTGCCTCGTCTGAATCACATCCCTCAGGTCCTGCTTACCTCCTCGTGACCCACGATTCCTCTTACCCTTACCTGTTGGCGGGGGAGGAGCGCGAGCCGCAACACTAGCCTTCTGCGCCTGTCTTTGATCATCAGATCGAGACGGGCCAGGACCCCTATATTGTTCGGGCTCGGACCTGGACCTTCGTGGAATGAAGGATTTAAAGGCAGCTGAGCGCGCCCTTGCCTCCCTGAACTTCTCGACCACTGTCTCAACGGAGGTACCGAAAAGTTCGGAAGGCGAGACTGGAGCATCGAGAAGAAAGCCCCTTTCTTTCCTCCCGATGTCTGCCAGGTGCACCCACAGATGTCTCTCTGTTACCACCATGGCCACCATAGACCTACCCACGGCGGAGGCGGCCTGCTTGGTAGCACAAAGAGAGAGGTCTATGGTGCGGCGCAGCTCGGCGACCTGATCAGCTGAAAGGCCCTCGCCTTCATCCAGGTCCTTCAGCAGGTCAGCCTGATAAGCCTGAAGCACTGCCATCGTGTGCAACGAAGCCACAGCCTGACCTGCTGCTGCGTATGCTCTTCCATTTAAGCGGGATGTATCCTGGAGGGGCTTAGATGGCAAAGAGGGAGATTTAAGAGAGGATGTTTCCCCCACAGAGAGATAGCTAGCTAGCGTCTCTTCCACAGGGGGCATCCTCTCATAGCCGTTTTCGCGCATTGCCTCGATATTGGCATAACTCGTATGCTGAAACCGATGGATGCGTGGAGAAAACGGCCTCTTCCATTCTTTCTCAATTTCAGGGCAGGAGGATTGAGGAGACTCAGCCTCAGCTTCTTCGCCACCCTCAAACATCTCCTGCTCTTCCTGGGCAGAACCCAGCAGAGCACAAACTTCAGTATCAGAAAGGGTTAATGACAACACATCTTCCTCCTTAAGTTCACTCTCACCTGCCGCCAAAGAGCGCGAAAGGGAAAGTCCCTCTCTAAACTCCTCAGCGTGCTCCATCTGCGATCCCCACAAGCTCATTCTCCTCTGTGCCTCAGCAGCGACGGGTCCTGAACCGCGGGAATCAGACGGCCGTCCCTCTTTCCTCGAGAAGAGAGACAGACGAGAGCGGAGCTTTTTCATAGAAAAACGCTCACAGTGCACGCAGATCGCCCCCTCAAGGACATCGCGTGCGTGCTCTTCACCCAAACAAGAGACGCAAAGACTGTGTGTGTCATCAGGTGTCAAATAACGGCGACACGGATGTACACACTGTCTAAACGCCTTACTAGTGGATGCCATGATAAACAGAGAAAGATCGCTCTTACCGTGGTCGTTCTCTCAGAATGCACGCTTCAAACAAAACAGTCAATGAAGACGAAGAAGATAAATGACGTGCTCTCCGGGCGCTTATTTATAGTCGCACCGGTAGTGTTGTCATAGGCTGTCGCCGGCCAACGCATTGGCGTTTTTTCATTGTATGCTTCAGACACGGGTCACGACGAGGTGTTCCCCATAGCGACCCCTAGAGGACGCAGTTCGAAGTTCCCTTGAAAGGGAACTACATTTAAACAATAATCAGTTTCCAAAAATACAAATTAAACTTATGCATTAGGCAGATGATTTTATTTAAAGCAACTTGCAATAAAGGACCACAAGCAATTTGTCATAGCAGTTTTTGAAAAATTCAGTGTCAGGTGTATTAGAAAGCAAGATTAGAAAACAAACAAGAACAGAGATGACGTTCAGAAAGAAGAATTTGACTTTTTCTTCTAAGTGCTTAAAGTTTAAAGTTATGGAGAGCTTGAGGAAGATGTGTGTCTTCAGCTGCTTTTTGAAAGTTGTGATGTTCTCAGTAGATCGGATTGAGGTTGGCAGCTCACTCCACCAGAGAGGAGCAGAATGTGGAGAATGAGGAAAGTGACTTTGTCCCTTTTTGAACATGAACATTAAGGCAACTCTCATTGTATGACTATAACTTGTAGGAGTGCATTGAAGTAGGAGTGTGCAAGTCCACTGGCAGTCCTGAAAGTCAATGACAAAGTTTCAAATGTGATTCTGGCAGCAACTATGAGTCAGTGGAGTGAGATCAGGAGAGGTGTGACGTCGGTCCTCTTTGGGTGATTGAAGAACAGCAGTGTTGCCGTGTTCTGGATCATCTGCAGAGGCTTAGTTGCGCTGTATGAAAGGGCTGGCCAGTTGAAAACTGCAGTAGTCCAGTCTTGAAATAACAAGAGCTTGTACAATGAGCTGCACCACATACTCTGACATGATACAATACGTGCAAACCAGCAAGCCTGCTCTGTTGTTGAAGCTTAATATTGTGTGTAATTTGAAAATAAAATTTCTGTTTCATTACAATACTAATATGAAATGGTCTTGATAACTTTGAAAATTGGGTAGTGGATTTCAATGAACAGAAACAGATCAAATTAATTGGTTCCAGGGCCGGCACTCAATTATGTTGAAATTATTTGGAAGAACTTAACTTTTAGAGTAATCAATAAAAACTATTGTTTGTGATACAGTTTTTTTTTTAAGTTTTTAGTATATATATATTCTTATTATTATTATTATCGAAAACGTGTTTAGGTTTGCAGGGATTACAAGAAGCAAAGGATTACAAGGGATCCCAGTAATTAGCTGATGTGACACCCATGAAAAGACATAATATCTTGAGAAAGGCACCCTTACATACTCAACCGAAACAAATGGAACTAAAAAATAATGTAATTTACAAAATAATGATAATGTAATCCCTCTCACTGCTCTGATAAGAAGCACATACTTTAAATAAAATAAACAAAGCATGCTGAACTTTCTTTGTCAATCATACACTCATACACAAATACAAGGACAAATTCTGTCTCACATTCATCTGCCCACACACACATCCATATATAACCATGACATTAATCAAAACATTGCTGAAATTTTATAGCTGCAGCAATCACTCAGAACGATGAGCTCATGCACACACAGTTTTATAGCCAGGGTTTAAAATTAACATTCAACAAAAGCCAAAAGCATATAAAAATTGGCTTTGGCGAATACATGACAGCCAATTGGTCTTTTCTAGGAACTGCAAAATAATGCATGATTATTTGTTTACGTTTTTCTTGGAAACAAACTATTTTATTTTGTCTTTTATTGTCCAGAACTTTATGTAAAGACACATTTATGTAGAGATATGATCATGGAGAAAAACATTCATGACATTAGCCTCCAAAACACAATTAAAAATAAAATCTAAATATTCACAATTTTGTGTAAGATGTTATATATCATTGAAAGAGGCTGTGCATGATGGACACTGGCTCTGCTTTTTAAAAACTGTTAGACTCAATCGTGCGAAATCAAAAGTCCATAGTTTTATATTAGTTTTAATTGTTATAGTGTCATATTAATTTTATTTTATTTTTTTAAATAGTTGCATTTAGTATCCATGCGACTCAGAAGTCTGCACAAATCGCATAAGCACCTCTTTTATGATACTTTATTTGGTACTTTTGTAGCTTTTTTAAAGCTTTGAAGCTCTGGTCCCTGATAATTGTAATGAGAAACCAGTACATTCTTTATAATTTCTCCTTTTTGTCTTCCACAGGAGTAGGAAAGTAATGTGGGTTTGGAGCAACATAAGGTTGAGTAAATTATAATAGCATTTTAATTATTTATTATTATTTTTTTTTTAAGAAGAAGAAGAAGAAGAAGCAGCAGCAGCAGCAGCATTCCTTAAATTTTTACCGTTTGCACTGACAGAGAAAGACAGTGAAAGAATAGAGAGAGGAAGAAAGTGAGGGAGCCGGTGGCAAAGACTTGAAATGTAATAAGGGAGGACATGAGAACAGCAGGAAGAACAATACTAAGGAGGAGACAGAATGACCGGAACATTACCAGAGACAGAAAGAGTGAGATAGACAAATGCAGTGCGAACTGACTGAGTGGAAAAGAGAGGATGAAAGAGAGAGGAAGAGAATAAATGAAAGAAAACAAAAAGATAGAAAAGAGAGAAATCGAGGAGGAGGGATGGTGTTCAGGGATCCATGCTAACTGCTGTATTCTGCTCCAGTGCTTTCACAGCGCAAAGGGGGAAATTTATTGTTCCTGGCAAACAATTTATCCGCCATTCCACCACTCAAGGCCGGTTCACATGCATCTCGTTTGAGAGAAATAGCTCTCCATGGGATTGCCCTCTAGCCTAGCTTTCCCCCCTCTCTCTGCGTATTTCATCACTTGTGTTTTTGTGCATGTTTTTTTTTTTTTTTTGGCATCTAAATCAGCTGCCTTAGTTGTTTGGCCTTGATGTTTTACAGGGATGTTTTTGGAGGGTTTCATTAGAGGATAGGCAACATCAAAAAACTCCACCGGCATCTGTGTGATCTCTTTTATGCAAATATATGTGGCTAACTGTTAGCATTCCCATTCATCTCAATGGCAGCTGCTCAGCTGGTACTAAAGCGGGCAATCTTTGCTATCTCTGCTCATGAGCACTTAGTTTTGCCAATCACCTGAGCGGTAAATGCCAAGTAACTAAGCACTCTGAAGCCAGAGGAAGCTGGCTGATGGCATCACAAGAGCATGGACAGCTCCAAACCCTTTACTTGTATTATCATTGGCTGGGATGTGAAATGCAGAGGAAAATTTAAATCATTTTCAGGCATTTGAGAGCCCTTTTAAACAAAACTGGGCACTGGTAAAACATTTACTGTAATATAATTAAATTACACTTAGAAATGGTTGTCAGTGCTAAAAGAACCTTACAGAGTGTAGTTCACCTGTTTAGTCAACCTAGACCACCAGACCTGCACGAGTCGCCCATCTAGCACATTCTATAAAAAGCCTGAATTAGTGCCGGTCGATAAATTATATCATATCGAGATTATGATAAAATGTATGTTAATAATGATGATAAGCGCTGGACATTTTAACTCAATATGGATTAATCTAACATCCTATCACACAACAGAAATAAATGTTACAGCAGCCAGTCAGTGCATGTCGCTTATAAGTCTGCATGTTCTGTGATACACAAACTCAAACACACGTGACTCGCTGTGTTTTCAGTATCTGAGTCTGAATATATGAGGACATAATCACATGCACTTCCTCTCCAGAGCTGCTCTGAGAGTCACTTTACCAGCTTTATGCAGTTTCATTTGAGAAAAATGACCTTCAAATACATGCTGAAACTAAAACTAAAATTGATAGACCTTCATAACAAGAACTTGAAATAATGACCGAATATATTACTACTGTATACTAAAATGCAATTCTCAAAGTAATAATTATTTTATTATTTTTAAGGTGTATCATACAACCAAGTTATTTTTATTATTATTAATTTATATAGTTCTGTTGTGCAGCTTCATATCTGATAAAATTCTAATTTGTTGTAAATTGATTTTTTACATTTTAAAAGATTGATTAAATTGTTGTTTTAATGATTCATTTCAATAGACACCACTTTTATGATAAATATGTACTGAATCATAAAACACAGAATCCATAATGAATCAAATGGAAAACACAGAATTTAGGGGAAAATAAAATGCATTTCATGGGGTCCTAAATTAAAACGTAGTTCCTCTGTGGAATTTAATTGTGAACAAAGTTATGTTAACCTTCATTCTAACAAACCTAAGCCTAACAAACACGTGAAAAGCATGTCCTTCCCCATTAATGGTAAATTAATATCATGATAAATATCAATATCATATGATATGACAAAATCCAGAAAAAAACATTATATAAAGGTTAGAAACTGATTTGCATTTCAAATAAATAATTCCCCCACTGTATTATTATTTAAACAAAAACGTTTTATTTTTGGATGTGGTTAATCACGATTAATCGTTTGATAGCACTACGTATATATATCCCCTCAGGGAGCCCTCACTCACAAAAAGGTTGGAGACCCCTGATCTAGATGTTTGTAACACCTGAGCCAGCAAATAAATAAATAAATACAAATTAGAAATGTGTCTTGGAAACTGAAACTGAAATAAGGATAAATTAAATATAAATATAAATATGAAAAATACAAAATAAAATAAAAAGGACAAAAGCCTGTAATAAAATAATACAATGTAAAAATGTAAATAAAAACTGAAAATATAATAAAAAAGCTCATTTAAAGGAGCTATGTGGAGGTTTTTACTTTAAAAAAAATCTTTAAGATAGAGTTTTCATTTGTACATGTATGAGCCAACCATGATGTAAAAAAAATTGGCGTGAAAATTCACAAAATGTGACATCATGCGCGTTCTCGTCTACTTGGGCTTACAACCGTACGGCACGCCAGCTATTATAGTAAGCAGCGGCAATAGTGTTTTCAAATGGACTCTGCGGATGGAAAGAAGCGACCAGCCTCCAGCACAATTCAGACACCCACGGACACTCCTCGTAAGTTAAAAAAATTTAGAACGCACTGAGAACGAGCATGAGACTGGCTGCAGTTCCTCTAACGGCCACTGATGTCAGTAACGGTTAGAAATTTCAGAACCTACGCAATGCTCCTTTAAAATAATAATACAATAATATATAATATTATATAGAGAATACTAAAATAACAGTCTAAGCTTATAGACTAATTGGTTATCAGTGTGCTAAGCTAGTGTGCTGAGTGATTAGCATGCAAAATGTAACTAAGAGCATAAACTGAGAATATAAAAAAAGAAGACGTTTATTTTCTGTTCTGTTTATCCTGACAATTTTTGAAATATTAATTGTAAGATTTTGTTTAAAAATACCTCTCCATATATAGTGACTTCATATTAAACATCAAATAACTTGTTAGTTTCCAGTGTGTGCTACAGACAGACCGGAAACTTGGTTAAGACACTGTTGCACACACACATACACACACAGAAAAAATAAAATAAAATAAAAAACAGTCATGAAACATGGACTTATGCAACCATATTTTACGTGTCTTTTACATAAGACTTAATCAAGAAATGATTATGCAGAACTTCTTAGATGCTTTTCAGCACTGAGCACAAATCCTTTTTTGCATACATAAGCCTTTGAGTAAAAAGAAAATAGTGTTTTTATCATTATGTTCTTCATTTTTTGATCTTCAATCTCAAATCTTAGCCGAAAGCTAATCTTAATCTCGCAGACAAAATCTCCCACCATTATCCCTTTATTCAAATGAGAAACGTATTCCTCCTCTCATTCGCTCTCTCTCCTTTAAGGTTTTCTTTATGCTACGAGCTGTTCTTGTTAAATGAATGTGTACACTCAAGAGTGGAGAACATGGAGGAAAATTGCTTTTTTTTTTAGACCAAATGCAGATATAGTCATACTTTTTTGTGACAAAAGATGCTCTCTAAATCTTTTTAAAACAGGATAACAGAAGAACGATCCAAATGACTTGTCTGGTTTGAATAAAGCATGTTTATAGATTATGCTTGTGTGTTACAGTGTACAGTTTTCTGTGAAGACTAGATTCAGCTAATTAGGTTAGCACAGTGTGAGCACCCCTGCAGCCTGTGTGTGTGTGTGTGTGTGTGTGTGTGTGTGTGTGTGTGTGTGTGTGTGTGTGTGTGCTTTGAAGGCACCATATCTGCTGTGCAGTACTTGAAGTGGTTTATATAACTGGGCTGTTCTGTTCCTAATGGATCTTTTTCTCTCTCACATACACACACACACACCGTATCCCTCTGATCATTACCCTGGAGGGTGTGAGTTTATTACTTCAGGTTTTTCTTTGTGTTTTCTGTACCAGTATCTCTCCTTCCGCCTTGAAAAAAAAACGCTTTCTTATATGTCCTTTATTCGGGATATTCTTTTCCCAGACCCCCAAAAAACTGTCTAACAGGAAATCCATGGTGCATTAAGACAGGTCTGAGGAGGGTAAGAGCACTCCAAATCTGTCACAAGCTTAGTGATTCAGTCATCTGTAGATGAGCGTATACAATATGTTACGTCTCATCCAAGAAGTACTTAGGAAATTTGCACCATCTGACTTGCGTAATTAGAACTCACTTTTGAAAGATCATTTTGATTATTAGAGAGGTATATGGTGTGATGTAGTTTGTAAATAAATTACTGTAATGATGGCAGAAAGGTATCATCTATTAAATGAGATCAGATGGGTGTTAAAGTTAGCTTCTAACAAGAATTTTTTGTTTCATAAAACGCACAATTGTGCACAAACACACACATACAGAGTTGTATTTTTATACTTTATATTACAAAACCTGGGTAGAAAATTACATAAACCGCCTGTAGCTTGGCCTAGAGACCACCTTCAGATATGAGGGAAATGATTTTAATAATGCTCAGACACACATACACATAGATTCAGATGTGATTTAAAGATGTATAACTTCATAACACGTCTGTTGTATAACTCATTGCTCTCCCAAGGGAACTGTAGACTTCACATGCTGATGTGATATACCACATATGCACATGCACACACATACTTTCATGTCTCAAAGTGAATTTATAAAGCTATTTGGCCAGCCAAAGGTGTCTTTCATCTTAACTCAATAAAAAAAAAAGCGACTTAACCGAATACTGCACAATCAATACACTGATTTATAGATGGGGTTTGATAGATTAACGAGTTTCTACACAAACTTCGATTTGTGGATGCAGGCATGTTTTTTTTTCTGTTTTTTTAATTATGAATGTTTAAATCCCAAGACTGTCTTCATGTTTTGATGGGGGCAGGGGGGCATAAATGCTTGAGTTTGTTCGTCAAAATTATTATTATTATTTTTACATATGCATTAAGGATTGTATAGAGCACATTTACAGATTTGATTTACCCTGATTATATATTAATCTATATGTATAGTGAAAATGTGTCTTTATGTAATTTTTAATTATTGCAATTATAATTTATATACTTCACCTGAAAGACCATGGTAGTAACAATCAATGTTTTTATTGTTAACTACAATTATTAAAAATCATTTGCATCAATTCAAATGAAATAGAGATTTAAAAAAAATTAGATTTAAAAAAATAAAAATACTTATTGAAATAACATAAGTAAAATATGTTTAAAGCAGAAACTGACTGAAAATAAAAAAATGAAAGTTTAATAGAAATATTAAAAAAGAAACATAAAAAATTACAAATACAAAATTACTTAAACTAGAGATATACTTAAACTGGCCATAATATAAAATCTGAAAATGTAAAACTATACTATATGTTATACAGCACTATACAATATACTAAAATAATAAATAAATAACAATAATCAGTTCTTCCTTTGATTTGCATAATCAGCACTGATTTCTGCACTGCTTAAAAGACCTGTTCTAAATAGTGAATCTGACCCTTTTCATAGCTCTGCCCTCTTTGTCACTGTTGCTAGCCTTACAAAAAAAAGAATTTTTCAGTATAATATTCTTGTATAATTCTGTAATGAAGTGTGAGATTGCAAATCATCTTTTATCTCTCTTTAAAGAAACAGTTCAATTAAAACCTGCAACTCAGTATTGAGACAAACGCTTATCACAGTCAACTGAAAAGAGAGAAGGCTCATTTGAAATCAATTACATATGATAACATTAGCGTAAGTGAACAGAATTGTTTCTAGTTTCTCTGCAATGCACCATCTGCGCTACTGTGAGCTTTTTAGTAGCTGTCACCTCTACGGTGAACTGAATCCATACGTAAATGAATTAACATTCAGTTATTAACATTAATTTACCTTGAAGCAAATGCGGGTGTTCTTACCGATGTGCACTTTAAATATATTCATTTTTGAATGAGGGGTGACACAGAGTTTAATCCACAGCGTGAACCTTTCAAGATTTTTAAATTGTCTCATATATATATATATATATATATATATATATATATATATATATATACATATATATATATATATATATATATAGACTGTCTTATCAGTATTTTTTTTATAGTTCCAGTTGTCCTCTAGAAAAGAGTTAATCTTACTGTTCCTCCAGTCTGATGGGGCAGCATTTAATTGTGAGCATGTTTATGCTTTGCAGAACTGGAGGTGGCACGTCTAAGTACAGATGTTAATCTGGCTGATCTAAGCTTCCCTCAATCTGGACTAACCGGCAACTCCATTCATCTCTCCGCCAACACACTCAAACAGCAAGGACGCAATGGTAGTTCGTCTTTGTCCACCTGCCTCTGTCTAATTCCCTATCTGTCACTTTCCAGACTGACCGCTTGTGTCTTTTCTATTCCTCAGGTGAAATCCGCATAGCGCTTGTTCTCTATAAGAACCTCGGTCAATACCTGTCCACGGAGAACGCGAGCGTGCGTCTGGGCAGTGAAGCGGCCTATCCAAACTATTCCCTGATAGTCAACTCACCTGTTATTACAGCAGCTATTAATAAAGACAGTAACAAGGTCTACCTGTCTGAACCTGTGGTCTTCACTGTCAAACACATAGAGGTATTATATACTCTTACAGTTTCATCTTTCAGGATCTTTTCTGTGTGTATTTCCATCACTATAATTGAGTTTATGATGTGCATCTCCTCATTCCAGCAGTCGGAAGAGAACTTCAATCCGAACTGCTCTTTTTGGAGTTACTCCAAACGCACCATGACTGGATATTGGTCCACTCAGGACTGCAGACTACTCGGCACCAACCGCACTCACACCTCCTGTTCCTGCACACACCTCACTAACTTTGCAGTGCTTATGGCCCACGTGGTGGTCAAGGTATGTCTCACACTTATTTTATCAACGCTTATCTCATCAGTGAAAGTACTAATTAAAATTTATATTGACTAAGGACATCCTAATTTGTGACCCTGTCATTACTGTCAATTTCATCATCTGATCATCTGAAAGCTGCATAAATAAGATCTTCACTGATGTATGGTTCGTTAGGATAGGATAATATTTGGCAGAGATACAACTATTTAAATATCTAGAATCTGTTTGGGCAAAAAAATCAAAATATAGAGAAAATTGCCTTTAAAGTTGTCCAAATTAAGTCCTTAGAAATACATATTAATAATCAAAAATGAAGTTTTGATATATTTATGGTAGGAAATTTACTAAATATATTCATGGAACATGATCTTTACTTAATATCCTTATGATTTTTGGCATAAAAGAAAAATCTATAATTTTGACACATACAATATATTGTTGGCTCCTGCTACAAATATGAATGCACTGCTTATGACTGGTTTTGTGGTCCAGGGTCACATTTGTTATTCAGATGACTACAATACGGCAAGAAGAAAAATAAAAACACTATATTTCAGTATACAGTGTAAAAAAATCTGTAAAAAAAAAAACCTGTAAAAAGCCGAGTCGCCAGCAATCTAGTACAATAGTACAATAATCATACTGTGAAATTATTTTACAGTTTATTAGCGTAAAAAATGAAATAAAGTATAATTCTGTTTTTTATTTACAGTAAAATACTGGCAGCAGAGTCTACTGTAATTCTACAGTATTCATACTGTGAATTAGTTAACAGCTTTTTTCTGTAATTAAATGCTGTACATTTCTGTGATTTTTAATTTAGAACATCATTGTTGTTACTGTACTTTATATTCACTCTTTATTATACAAAGGTATAAAATAATGGATAGGAATAATTCGATTGAAGAATCATAACTTATTTATTTCAAATCTTTTTTTATTTATTTATTTTAAATCTAATGCTATTTTATGCCTTGGTAAAGACTGAATTTAAAGAAACCAATGATGCTGTAATTAGATTTACAATAGAACATTATTGTTCTGTGGCCTACACACAACTACTTAAAATACATTATTTAGAAAGATCTAAAAAAACAAGCAGATATTTAAAATATATAATTGAAAACATTGTTTTATTTAAAAGAGCAGTCAACATTTAACAAGGATACAAAACGATAAAATGGTAAAAAAAAAAAACGGAGAAAACTGATTTTGACTTGCAAACAAAAACTTAAAATTAATAAATAACAGACACAAAGGGCTCTATAATACACCCGGTGCAATGTGACACAAGGCGCAGTGCAAGTGTGTTTGCTAGTTTCAGTCCGGTGCCGTTCACATTTTCTAATTATTTAATTAGAATTTAACTAATTATTTTTTGATTAGCAAATGTTAAATAAATGCCTACATGTCATAATGGATAGTCATCGCATGTATCAGAATTAGGCTATCTATTTGCTCGCACACAAGCAGCTCAGTTTCATCTCAGAGATGTGTTCTGTCTTTGCGCTTGCCAAATTTCCGCCATGTAAATAGCAGATCCGTCATGGCATGAGCGAAACTGGCTCTTATAGGGAATGGAAGATGAGACTCTGATTGGTTTATTGCACGTTACACCCAAAAAAACACCCATTACTCATTAAGAGAATAGGGACAACCCATTTAGACCATGCGCCCAGGTGCGCCAACCGTTTTTCTGTCGTTAAAATAGCAAAAGTGGATTTGGACATGCCCTGAGTGCACCTGCGCCATGTGCTTTACACTTTGTGTTTAGATAATTAAAATAGGGCCCAAAATAACCAAATAAGTTACAAACATGACAACCTGAGATTACATTAAACATTTTTGATTTTGGAAAATTTTTCGATCTGCACTTCTAAGAACATGTAACAAATTTAGTAAAGCATTTTAGTAGGAAAAAAATTTATAAATAAAAACATTTGTTCAGCGTGTGTACCTTTTAAAAGAGTCCTAATCCTTGGTGAATGACTTTGTCATTTTACACCCACTTAACCATGACGACCTAGCTGCATGTTGTCTCCTAAGGTAAAAAAAAAGGTTATTTTATCTAGAGTTGTTAGATCTAGAATTCTAAAGTGAAATAAGATAGCAGGTTCTTACACTTTTCCCTGCAGAAACCGACGTGATATGCCAATTCAACTTCATGACACAATAGGCTTAACCACAGATTTGCCATGTCTGTAAATGTGACGCCTAAAAACTGGAAACCTTAGAAAAGACCTACTGCAATCTGGAAAAACACACTTAAAATTTTATTTAGGTGTATCTTTATGCATTCTCGTGTGCCTTGCATGAGCCAATACTGTGGCACAGTTATGACCACAGTAACCAGGCCTGACAGGAGAACATTTTCACTGTCAATTTGAAGAAAAAAAATAAGCCAGCATATGCGATTGCCATACAATTGCTCAAGGCAGTCAATTCAATGCAATCAACATTTTGAATAAGTTTTTACACTAAACATCGTTTGATATTCAACTAAAAAATGTCAGAAAGAAGACAAGTATAATGGCTGAATTTGGTTAAAACGTGTATCAGGAAGAGATGACATTCAATACTGCATGTTAGACAGGAAACAACACAGGGCTTAATTAAGAAGGGACCTAATGGGGCACACCTGGGATCAATAGAACTAAATGTGAAACACCTGGAACAAATGATCATAATAAGGACAAGAATGGGAAGGACTAAATTAAAGCATAGGAGAAACATGGGGAAGACCAGGGCTGTTTCTCAATATGTGTTCTTCAATATGTGATCTTGCGTCCTTGTGTTCTCGATTTACGTCATCATTAACCGCCGAAGTTCAATTCCAATTCTCAAGAACGCAAGTACAGAGGATGCATGGAAGTGCCCGGATGTGTTCTTGATATCGAGGATGCATCGAGTGCAGACTTGAGAGAATCAAACCGTTAGAAATCAAAGAAGACACTGCGAGCATGGGGTACGGAAACCTGCAAGCTTTAAACGCGCTCTTGAAGTACTCGAGGCTCATGAAAGTAAACCTTTATGTTTAGTTTTTGCTTAATTTTAATAAAGATATGAGACCCCGAGAAAGTCTGCAGTATTTTTTATTGTCATATTAAAATTAATCTTAACTTAGTCATAGTTAAACATATAACACTGTAAAATAAAACGTTATACAGTTATATGTAAATAATATCTATAATAGTATAAAATGTTTTAATAAGTAATGACATTTGTTTTTAATGTGTTATATTTATGGTTCATTGACCGCTGCTTATGCTGTGACTATGGAAGAATGCAGCACGTCTCAATACTCATAAGGCTGTGTTCTGTGTTTTCGCGTCCTCCCGAGTTCGTTCTTCCAAGGAAGCTTGGCAAGACCGGTCTCCACGAGAACACAAGTCCGTTCTTTGCATTCTTGGAATTGAGAAACAGCCCGGGACTGACATTACTTCCCCGTCCCGGAAGGAGCGTCCTCGCGCCCCACAATATCCGGTGGTGGAATACAGACATGGGACGGCAGGCCTCCAGAGAGTTACCCGTTCCAGGAAGCCATGGAGGAGCAGACAGTTCTGGCCTCAGCACTCTGCCCAGCCTCCACGGACAGGCCCTCCATAGGTCTACTGTAACTTGGGACAGTGGCTCTCCTTGGGCTTGACTTGGGGACTGGAGTCATGGGTTCTGGAGTCTGGGGTTAGGATGAGTGCAGAGAACAGTCTTTTTCTCCTCATTCTCCTCCTTTGGTTAGAGGAGAATGGCAGGGCTGGTGGGCACGAGAAGGCCACGGCTGGTTGGCTTGACTTCAGAAAGGCCGGTGGGCTTGGGAATGCTGCAGCCGAGGTGTTCTGTCAGAACACCGGCTTGTGTACTTTGCCTGGTCCCATTTCACTTCCTGTCTTTTAACTGTCCTATCATAATAAAAGACAAAAATGCCCAAAATAAATCTTAATAAAAGTAAATAAGCATGACATGGTAAGATACTGACTAAATTTAAAGGACATTTTCATCAAAGAAAAGACTACAAAAAAAAAAAAGAACAACAATGCCCACTATAATAATTTAAAATGAATCATAACATAATGCGACTTAAATTAACTTAAATTTGTAACTTGTTCTCTAAGTTTTAAGGATTATTTCACTTCCAGTACAAAAATTTACATATAATGTACTCACCCCCTTGTTATCCAAGATGTTCATGTCTTTCTTTCTTCAGTCGTAAAGAAGTTATGTTTCTTGAGGAAAACATTTCAGGATCTCTCTCCATATAATGGACTTCTATGGTGCCCCCGAGTTTGAACTTCCAAAATGCAGTTTAAATGCAGCATCAAAGGGCTCTAAGGACGAAGGGTCGTATCTAGCAAAACAATCTGTTATTTTCTTAAAAAATTACAATTCATATACTTTTCAACCTCAAACGTTCATCTTGCCTTGCTCTGCGTGAACTGTTTATTTTCAGCTCATGCTCTCCGGCTCTCCGGCTCACACTATGTCGAAAAACTCCCATTTCATTTTCTCCTCCAAATTAAAAATTGTCCTACAATGCTGTTTTACTATTTTTTGTAAAGGGTGTTTGACCCTTTTTAGTTTAGGTTAGGTAAACTTTATTTGTCTCCCATGGGAGATAATTGGCTTGGACAAAGACATAACTTAAAAGACATATTAACACATGTAAAAAATACTTAAAGTGTTCACTTTGTAAACACTGGGTCTGTAATTCTGCAGTGATGGAGGATGATTTTGAAGTTGGAGGAGAAAATGAGTTGGGAGTTTTTCAAAATACCCTAACTGTCATGAACTTTCTAGTACTGTAGTTCTGTTGAGGATGGAATACTTTACAGCTTACCTGAGATTTACAACCAGACCTAGTATAAAAATTTGAACTGCACTCACTAGCACTGCAACAGGTTACGTCATCCTCTGCTAAGAGAGACCTCACGGGTCTCCTGAAGCCATTCGGCTATTCCCTTGGGCTATAAGACTGTGTAATGTGTGTTATCTCAGTGAAGACACTCACACTGCTTACTCTCTCTCATCGTGCACACACACACACACACACACACACACACACACACACACACACACACACACACACACACACACACACACACACACACACACACATAAAGTCAGTAATAAATGGACAAAACCAGACATGGAAAGCCCAAACATAGTGTGAACTAATATGTTGTACATGCATGAACATGTCATAATGTTAATGCTTGTGTGTGCATGTCAACAGAAGATGGCCAAAATGATTTATGCACAAAAGGTAAAGGCGAAAGGTCAAGATATACATAAATGTAAATGTTGTGTGCAGAGGGGAGGATTGACCTTAAACATTCACACACACACACGCACATCGTTTGGACCCACACCCTTGAGGCTGCATTAATGGATGCTACGTATACGTATGAATGATTAATAAAACCATTTAGTGTGTGTACTTGTGTGTGTGCAGGCTTGGCTGCACACATTCACTGAACACTGAGTCTTGTCATAGCCGCAGTGCTCCAACTTTCTCGCACTACCGCTGAAATGAATAGGCCATTCCGACCCAGACCCACAGAAATGGAATGCTCATCATTCACAATGTGACACAATATGTACTATTATTATATATGTGTATCCATTTCAGCTGCCAAAAGATTACTATCAGCTGTGTTTATGAAAGTTTATTTCTCCACTACTGCAAATTAATGCAGAAAATGTAAAGAAAATTTAATCTGGGCCCTCAGTAGAAAACATGAATGCATCTTCCTGTCTGAACTCTACCAGTGAGGAACTTTGAATGGGCTTTTTGAGAAGTTTTGTAGTTAATAATAAATAATAATAAAAAAATGTACATTTACAAATCTTACACCAATGCAACATGATTCTTTTCTTTTGAAGAGCTAAAATAATAATCATTTATATATTTGTACACAATCGTTCGAAGATTTGGGATTTGGGAAAGAAATAAGTGCCTTTATTCAGCAAGGATTATTTATATCGATGTGACAGTAAAGGAAATATATATAAAATAATAATACAAAAGATTTCTATTAAAAAGCTGTTCTTTCAAACATCTATTCATCAGAATCCCTAAATAAGTATGATTGGTTTCCACAAAAATATCAAGCAGCACAACTGTTTTTTAACTGTGATTAGACATGTGTTTGAGCATTTCTGAAGAAAAATGTATGTATTACTGTATAGGATTACAAACAGGATTACTCTGTTAGTAAGGCTGCTGCTATTTACATCACACACAAATGAGTTAGTATTTTATACTTCACCTAAAGTAGTAGATATGGACTAATATGCTTCTGTGCTCCATCTCTCTCTGTTTCTCAGAACCCGGGCCAGGTGCATGAGCTGCTGTTGGACGTTATAACGTGGGTGGGGATCCTGCTGTCTCTGGTCTGTCTGCTCATCTGCATCTTCACCTTCTGTTTCTTCCGTGGTCTCCAAAGCGACAGGAACACCATCCACAAGAACCTCTGCATCTCCCTCTTTATCGCCGAAACACTCTTCCTCACTGGAATCAACCGTGCAGACCAGCCCGTACGTCACACACACACACACACACACCAGCTCCATGTGGAAAGCACCACAAATTCACACTTGATGGATTTAGATTTACTGCAGAACACTATTCCTTAAGTTTTTCAGTTGGGCACCTGTTAATTATAGAAATGGAGAGGGTCTTTGACCTCTCGTAAATAACAAAAATCTCATTGTATCCTCAAAGAGAGATAGAAAGTGAGAGTGAGAGAGGAGAATATAAGCAAAGACAAATGGAAAATGACAAAGATAAAATGCAGGAAGTCTGTCGGGAAATTTCTGAAGTGATGACAGAACAGACGGTTAATACTCAAAGCATAGAGTCACAGATCACACAGATACACACAGTAGATAGTTTCAGCACCTTTTGTGCTTAGCGTGTATGTCTTTGTTACAGATCGTCTGTGCGGTGTTTGCGGCTCTGCTGCATTTCTTCTTCTTGGCTGCGTTTACATGGATGTTTCTGGAAGGCGTACAGCTGTACATCATGCTGGTGGAAGTGTTCGAGAGCGAGTATTCGCGCACCAAGTACTTCTATCTCACTGGATATGGAGTTCCTGCTGTTATAGTGGCTGTGTCTGCCGCCGTGGACTATCGCAGCTATGGGACCGAAAGAGTGTATGTATATGGCAGATACAACTGGCAATATAATGCACTTTTTTATTATTGGTCAAGAAAAAATTCACAAAAATGGCACTTTGTTATAGCACACACACTATACATGTATGTGTACATTATGTATGAAAAAAGATACAAAGCTGTCACTGTAAGGTGCAAAAGCTACTTTTTGTGCCTTTTTATGGTACACATCAGTATTTTAAAAGTACATATTTGTAACTTTTGACAGTTTGAGTGTCTATAGTTGCCAGATAGTATGACAGTGTGGTTTTATTGTGTTCACTTGTTTATACAACAGTTATTACAAATATTTTAGTTTGTAAGGCAAAATTAATTTCTAACAGAAAAAAAAATCTAACTGAGGAGAGCTTTGAAAGACACCATTTGAGAGAAAACACATTTATACAATTGGACTTTTGACTCAAAACCTTTTAGTTAAACTGTTTACCCTACATAATTAAAAGTACACTTATTTAACATAATTATTCCATACAATGTTTACACAAGATAATCCTCTAGAAAATAAATAAATAACTTATAAATCAAAATCCACTAGAAATTAAATAAAGGCATTGCTTATTATTCACTGAGAAAGCTTTCAGTAGATTTTGGAACTGACATAAGGGGGAGGTAACACTTTAATTGGCCAAGCAGACACAAGTATCAGCCAGTTAATCTGTCTGGCCAATGTATTGGTCTATCACTAGAGTGATGTTCAAAATGCATCTGTCGTATTCCAATTTTGCTTGCAAAGACCCAGTTGCCTTCTTACAAGCAATGTTGCCTTACGGTTAAGGAAGATTGTTGTTTCAATCCCAGGATTTAGTGACACGGGAAAAGAGTTACTGAGATCACAGACGTGCTCTATTAGCACAGTGCCCTTGAGCAAGACACATCACAGCAGACTGCTCAAGGGGGAATGGCTATGCAATTAGTGCCCTGAAAGTCACTTTGGATAAAAACATTACTGCTTTGTGGCAAATGACTTCATGAGCACAAATAACTCGACTCAAATCAATTATTAATTCACTCATTAAAGGGATAGTTCACCAAAAAATAAAAACTCTTGTCAACATGTACTTACCCTCATGCTATAGGCGGATCTTTTGTGACGTCATTGTTTATGTTTGTCGCGTTGCATCATGGGAATCGTGTGGCAGGAACCACCGCTAGATACCTGTAATTTGATTGTTTTGTACGTTTGGAGGAGGATTTAGAGAAGAGGATGGTTCACTCTTGCTGTGTGGTCGATTGTACGGCTCGTTGGGGGCCTGTTAAAAAGTTTTTTTCGAATTCCCTCTGAAAAGGATCGCGAAAAATGAAAGAAATGGTTGCGTGCAATTAGGCGATTTAACCTGGATGCTCTGAAGAAAGCCTGGATTCCTGCAGCTTCTGATCGAGTTTGTGAGGCTCATTTTGTTCATGGTAAGTCTTAGTGACTATGTATTTATAGAAGATTGAATAAAAAAAAATATAAAACTGAGTCAAATCAACCGAGTCATATGTTTTCGCCTTCTGATTCAGGTGTCCCAAACCGTTCCTCACATCAAAATGGGCTATTCTGGATCGCAAAACTTAAAGCGAAAGAAAAGTCTATTCAGCAATACGAACGGAGGATCAAGAGGCAACGCCTTCCACCCGCAATGCCTTCCACTTCTACTTCCGCTATGGTTCCGGACCTGGGTGGTCATGATGATGTTAGCATGGACTGTGAAGTGACCGTCAGTGTTGACCCTGATCCCACTTCTGCTGACAACGAAATGACCACAGAAACAAGCGCCAGTTGCTCTGACCAGGCAGTGAAAATACAGCAGCTCGAGGCAGAGACCAAGAGACTGGCAGAAGAACTTCTGGCACAGCAACGTGCAGCTGTGTACTACACTGAGAAGAGCACGAAACTCCAAGAAGCTCTAAATAAAGAAGAATTCACAATCAGCCTGTTGTTTTGTTTCATTCTGAAGTTTATTTGCCTGATCATATGTCACAGAGAGTGAATCTATGTAAACTTTATGCTGAGCTGAGATCGCTTGTGGAGTCTCTCCCCACCTTTGGAGCCTAGTGCCACTAAATGGGAAAGGTGGTGGACCAGGAGACTCCTTGGCAAGTAGATGGTCGAGCAGTTGTTCCTGATGTGGTGTTACGGACACCTGGTAGGGTTCACCAGCATTCTCCACGTGTGCTGGAACGTCCATATCTGTAAAACAGAATAATGAATATTTATGAAAAGAGGAAAGGCAGGACGTGCTAGGCGCAACATATACAAAAAATAAAATCTTAAGTCACATCTGGATTTAACAGATACCAATGCGCTTCGACATTAGTCTTCATGAGGGCAGTATGACACAGGTGTGATCAGTCACAATGCATGCAATATAGTTTATAATGCAATGCAGCTGGAACATGGAAGACTGTCTCCCATATGTATTATGCTATTCTGTAGTAGTGCAACCCTATTTTGTATATAGCCAATATCTGATGCCATGTTCTTGCTGCATTCTTATCCTCCTGAATATATCGTATGTATATATAAATATTAGTGCTGTTTTGCATTGTTAATTCTACTGCATGCATAGCTATTATATGACTGATCACACAATGACCTGTATTTAAATGCCATGCTTTACACATGCATGTCATACTGCCCTGATGAAGATGCAAGTCAAAATGCATAGGCCTCTGTTAAATCCAGCTATGCCTCAGATTCTCATTTTTCTCATTATTGAAACTAATTGGTAAATGTCAAGCGCCAATTTTTACCTTCATCTTCAGTGTCATTTGTCTCGCTGTTTGCTGTATCAGTCTCTTCTGGGTCCAATCTTGGCAAGGACTTAAATACGCAAGCAGTGGGCCAAATTTCTTTCAACTCGCTGATAAAACCCCTATATGTCTCCATGTATCCCTCATCCCCTCTTGTACAAGCCAGCGGAATTCTACCCTTCTTCTCACATGCTGGCCGTGGAGCAGTCTCTTTTTTCTTACTGGGGAGGAAGTTGATTTCATCTGCAGGTGCTGTCAGGGAGTTGTTTCCAAAAACTTGATTCCATCTGAAATATTGAAAAGCAGAATAGGCTGTTTATTTCTGAATTCATATAATATTAGACGCAATTTAAAAAAATATATTATAATTGTTTTTTTTTTACCTAATTCATATTGACAAGAGTGTCCATATCTAGTTAATCTTATCAGAATAACAAAATATTACATTCTGAAGCTGTGCTTTGATACCTGCAAGCCTCACTAGTACATGCAGCATTTGTAAGTCCTATCCTGACAACTGCTTCTACTTTAAACATTAAAGCTGCTACATGACTGCATGTTTCTCCAAGACTGGATTTGAAAGGAGAAATATGTAAGCTGTGATATACAATTTTTCACCATTATTACAGACGCCATTGAAAGTCTCACACTGAACACAATTGAATTGGTACAACAGTCACTACATTTTCAATATATAAATAAATAAGTAAATAAGAACACTGATCAATGAAGACTTACCCGGCTTTGCAGTCGCAGTGAGCAGTGATTATTTCGCCGTTCTCTTTGGCGATCACCCACGGGAGATGCGAATCACGCTGTGACTCTGCTTGGCCAGGTCTAACCTCTGCTTTTAGCACGATCACTGCTTTCTGTTTGGCAGAAAAGATCGGCCCAACTTTTCGAGAAACAAAATAATCATAGGCCTCCAGACTTTTGAAAGCCTTTAATCTTTCATGAGTGAAGGGTCCAGGGGTTTCTAATAAATAAGAATAAATGTCTCCCCAGCAGATTGGTGGCCAAGACACGGGCGAGTCGGACCAACGTTTTTTGTCATCCCAGATCTCATATGGGCTTTGAATAACTTCGATTTTGTCACCAATACAAATTTTGAGCTTCTCTCCAAACCTCCTCCGGTCTTCAGATGTTAAAGTGCTTATATATTGTGGATTTCGCCCTGCTCGACACGTCTTTACAGCCCGCCATACTGTTTGTTTTGTTGCCACACAACCACTCGTGCATGCGTACAAAGATCCTCCTATTACAAATGAATATACTGTAATATTACTTGAAAAATATTTCAGCTGTTTTGTCCTTAAAATGAAGGTCAGGGGGTCCAAAACATTAATTTCTCTCTCTCTCTCTCTCTCTCGCTCTCTCTCTTTCTTTTTATATTAAAATAAATGTATGTTTATTTATCAGTTACACATTAAGATGATCAAAAGTAACAGTAAAAACATTTGCATAGTTTCTATTCATCAAAGTATCCTGAAAAAAAAGTATCACAACACCAATAAGGAGAAATATTTATTTTGCATCAAATCAACATAAATTAATACGTTTATTTAGCAATTACAAGTTAAGTTGATCAAAAGTAACAGTAAAAACATTTACATAGTTACAAAAGGTTCTTTTGAATGTTCTATTCATCAAAGAATCCTGAAAAAAAATCCTCAAAACATTAATGATTAGGAGAAATAAATCATATTTAAATATGATTGATATCTGAAGACACTGAAGAATGGGGTAATGGCTGCTGAAAATCCAGCTTTTCCATCACAGGAATCAATTACATTTTATAATATATTAAAATAGACATTATAGTAAACTGTAATAACATTTCAGAATATGCCTTTTTTTACTGTACAGTCGTGGCCAAAAGTTTTGAGAATTATATGAATATTAGTTTTCAAAAAGTTTGCTGCTAAACTGCTTTTAGATCTTTGTTTTTCATTTGTTTCTGTGATGTACTGAAATATAATTACAAGCACTTCATACGTTTCAAAGGCTTTTATCGACAATTACATGACATTTATGCAAAGAGTCAGTATTTGCAGTGTTGGCCCTTCTTTTTCAGGACCTCTGCAATTCGACTGGGCATGCTCTCAATCAACTTCTGGGCCAAATCCTGACTGATAGCAACCCATTCTTTCATAATCACTTCTTGGAGTTTGTCAGAATTAGTGGGTTTTTGTTTGTCCACCCGCCTCTTGAGGATTGACCACAAGTTCTCAATGGGATTAAGATCTGGGGAGTTTCCAGGCCATGGACCCAAAATTTCAACATTCTGGACCCCGAGCCACTTAGTTATCACTTTTGCCTTATGGCACGGTGCTCCATCGTGCTGGAAAATGCATTGTTCTTCACCAAACTGTTGTTGGATTGTTGGAAGAAGTTGCTGTTGGAGGGTGTTTTGGTACCATTCTTTATTCATGGCTGTGTTTTTGGGCAAAATTGTGAGTGAGCCCACTCCCTTGGATGAGAAGCAACCCCACACATGAATGGTGTCAGGATGCTTTACTGTTGGCATGACACAAGACTGATGGTAGCGCTCACCTTTTCTTCTCCGGACAAGCCTTTTTCCAGATGCCCCAAACAATCGGAAAGGGGGGCTTCATCGGAGAATATGACTTTGCCCCAGTCCTCAGCAGTCCATTCACTATACTTTCTGCAGAAGATCAATCTGTCCCTGATGTTTTTTTTGGAGAGAAGTGGCTTCTTTGCTGCCCTTCTTGATACCAGGCCATCTTCCAAAAGTCTTGGCCTCACTGTGCGTGCAGATGCGCTCACACCGGCCTGCTGCCATTCCTGAGCAAGCTCTGCACTGGTGGCACTCCGATCCCGCAGCTGAATCCTCTTTAGGAGACGATCCTGGCACTTGCTGGACTTTCTTGGATGCCCTGAAGCCTTCTTTACAAGAATTTAACCTCTTTCCTTGAAGTTCTTGATGATCCTATAAATTGTTGATTTAGGTGCAATCTTAGTAGCCACAATATCCTTGCCTGTGAAGCCATTTTTATGCAACGCAATGATGGCTGCACACGTTTCTTTGCAGGTCACCATGGTTAACAATGGAAGAACAATGATTTCAAAGCATTACCCTCCTTTTAACATGTCAAGTCTGCCATTCTAACCCAATCAGCCCAGGCAGCAACTTTTCCAATTTCTAATATTTATGTAATTCTCAAAACTTTTGGCCATGACTGTACAATATGTTTGATCAAATAAATGCAGCCTTGGTGAGCACAAGAGGCTTAAAAAAAATATTGAAAAAATTCTTACCCACCACAAACTTTACTGTAAGTACACCAAATATGAATAAAATTAAAGACATGCCATCTAAAATTAGACCTGTCATCTAAAAACATGCTTCTCTCTTTGATAGCAATAAGCCACAAAATTACTTGACTTATGATCAGTGAGTGGAGGAAATCACAAATCCCTCTAATGCTGTCTACTCCAGCAAAATGTTTTGCAAGTGCCAAGCGCATCAGATCAGGCTGTACTGAAAGTCGCCTGTGCGTTCACGAGTTCTGAAATGGGCAAACTGGTGAAATTGCCCTAATTTATATTCATAAAGAAAACTGTTCAGCTGGCATCACTGCAGTTACAGGCCAGACACAGCCGTAAGGGATGTTCACTCAGATAAATATTTCAGCAAAAATCATCATTTAAAGATGAGATGCTGAATGTGGCATATGAATAAGTGGTGGTCACTCAAGCACAAAGTCTCACCAGACCACAGAATTAGGTCACACTCATTTAAAAACTAGAAATGAATCGAAGGGAGGGGGGAGGAAGAAGAATACTATTTTACTGCATATCCTGTTAACCTGAGCCAACAGTGGAGATCTAAACAAGGGCGTAGGGATCCTTATGCAGGGAAAACACGGCCGTGCCACTTTTAGAACATTCGTCCCCCCACTTTTTGGCAGATAATCAGTGCTTTCATGCCTTAATGTGTCCCCCACACTTGGTAAATTTTTCTACGCCTCCATATAAAGACCATGGTAGAGAGGAGCATAAATTAAGGTGTTGTCATGGCAGATGGTTGGTGAAATCAGTGCCAGGCTGGTAAGAGCAAAAATATAGCACAAAGAGCATGTCTGCGTGGCCTAATCCCAGCACACATGAATTGAAATTCCTAAAATATTTATAATCCTATTTGGTTTCTGCATTCTCTAGCATATGGTATCTGTTCTTTAAAGAGGGAGCATGTTTGACTGTGTTGGTGGCCTGGAACATACACACACACACACACACACACAAACACACACTCTAACAGCGATGCTTCCACTCCTGCTGGGCTGTAGAGGTTATTTCAGTATAGCAGAGATGAAGATTTTAATAATTCAGCTCTGGGTTGTCAGTCACCCCTTGAGGTTCCAAATGTTCCATGGCCAATGAACCCGTTCTGAATGCGATGATCAACCATACACCAGAACATAACGTGAAGATTCCTTTCTGGAACTTAAACTTGCTTTGATCTTAGTTGGAGAGGGTTGGAGATCAGTTTTATTTGAAAATCTCCCTCTTGTGCTCTTTTTCTGTGTAGGTGCTGGCTAAGGTTGGATACTTACTTTATCTGGAGTTTTATTGGGCCTGCTACTCTCATCATCATGGTGAGTTTAACTCACACAAACACACACACTGGGGGTTTAGAGAATGATAGAGCAAAGCCAATTCCACACTGGCGCACACCCACACTCACACGGGGGGGTTCAGATAATGGTCTGCCGAGGGCATTTTCCCAATTATGGGAAAGTCACAGTCACCCCACCAGACAAGCTGAATGTCCCCATTGCTATATATATAGAGAAAGAGGGAGCATGTGTGTGTGTGTGTGTGTGTGGAAGTTAGGTTTTCTTTATCTTTTTTTTTTTATTTGTATATATTTCTGAATTTTTAGTAGCGTTCTCATTTGGGATGTACTGAAATTTTGTGAGAAAGTAGGCTGAAATCTCAACTTTAACACTGCTTTAAGAACCAGTCAGACAACCACATTTTTAAAAAAAGATTTATTTTTGGTGTTATTAGTATAAGACTGTGTAGAAGTGACAGGAAGCAAAGTGGGAGAGAGAGGGGGGTGAGAAGCCACTGTGACATGTAAAGACATGTAAAGAGATGCACATGGACAAAAATTTTAAACATTTATGCAGTTTACATTTGTTAGTTTTTTTTCTAATTGTGTACACACAATGTGTGACGTAATCCAAACACCATTATAATAATAAAACAAATAACAATAATTCAAACCAAAAAATATGTGTATATAGATGTTTGTAATAGTCAGTATTATCGACAGTGATAGATGCATAAATGCTGTTTTCAGGCTTAGAAAAGCATGGAGAAAGATGAATCCTCCATTGAGCTATTCTGAATTATTTTATTAATTTAATTTAATCCGTAATTTTCCATTCCAAACATAAATTTCTGATATATAAGTGATTATATGCTCAGTAAGGATTTCATGAATCACAAATTAATTGTAAAGTCCTCTTTCATAGTTTTAAATAGTTTGTATCATGCATTTATTGTTTTGTGTTGCAGCTAAATGTTATTTTCCTGGGCATTGCACTATATAAGATGTTTCACCACACAGCGATTCTGAAGCCTGACTCCGGTTGCCTGGACAACATCAAGTAAGGCATTTATTCTGTGTTTCAATGTGTGTGTACTTTATTGCTTTTCTTGCTTACACATTCGACTGTCTTTATTTTCACTAAACACGCAATAGTCCTTTAATTCTGGACCGTTCCTTAGAGGTGTTTAAATTAGAAGAATGTTCTACTGCCTATCTAAAATTAGACAGTTTAAAGTGTCTTTTATCTGTCATTTTCTCCCTTTTATCTGTCATTTTCTCATGGGACCGAATCAGTAATGATTAAAAAAAAAAAAAACCTTCACATAAATCACATTCCCTGTGCTATTTATTCAAATTAAGTCAGCATCATCTTTAAGAGCTAGGACACTTGGGGCTGGCGTATCAGGGTGTACTGATACACAGCCAGTAATGTGGAGGATCAGAAAGTGTGTAATGCACAGTGTGTAGCAGGTCTCATCTATACACTACAGCCCACTGGCAGACAGTACATACTGAATCTAGGTTAGTTATCATATTTTAGTGATTGATTATTCTTTTTGATGTTCAGAACACATGCAGAGGAGTCACTGTTTAAATGCGGAAATTCTGCACAAATATTCATGTTATACAACTATTACAGTACCCTTATTTGATTGGACAAGTGGCATTCCAGAAACACTGATGTGTAGTACAACAGCAGTGGGACTTTCCAAACTGTCAATTTGTACATTGGTATTAGGGGTTTTCAGGTTACATCGATTTTAATGGTTCAAAACTCTGATTCAATTTGAGTAAGTCATTGAATCATTTACTGTGCTCAACCAAATTCAAGAATGTCTCATATTTTAGTATTATTAATATATTATTATGGTACTGATTTTATGGCTTTCAATTTATTTGTTAGTTTTTTTTTTTTTTAGTTAACATCTGAAACAAACCTACATAGTATTGCTCACAGCCATGCAATGGATGATTCTCCTCCGGCTTCTTTGGAACTTTTTTCATGGGTGAACAAAGTTACTAAATATTAACTTCTACAGGTACCACTTAAAAAAACTGTTATAAAAACTGTATAATTAAGTTTGCAAAGCTTTATTGTGAACAGCTATAGTACCACCAAAAGTATTTTGATCTTTTAGCCACACTTAAAAATGTACGAATGTCAGTACATTAAATAATAAAATCCTGTTCTGTGCAAATGTCATTCAAACGCCTCTAATAACAAATACATTGTAATGTGTAACTACATATTTCCATTTAAAAGTTTGAGGTCAGTAGGATTTTATGTTTATTAGAAGCTTCACCAAGTCTGCTTATATTTGATAAAAAAATAATAAATAATAATAATATTATGAAATGTTATTACAATTTAAAATAACAGTTTTCTGGTGCATTTGGTTTTTTCAGGATTTTGATGAATATAAAAGTTCAAAAGTACTACATTTATTAAAAAAACTTTTGAGCAATTGAATTTGTCCTTGATGAATAAAAGTACACAGTTCTTTCAGATAATACCAAAAATCTTACTGACCTTAAAGTTTGAATGGTGGTGGGTGTGTGTATCTCTGTCTTTATATATATATTTGTATATTATTTCCACACAGTGGGATAAACTCAGATTTTTGTGTCTATGGCAACTATTCACTCTCATATACTGAACAGAAGAGTTTTCTTCTCAGTATACAGTATATATTGTAGCCCTATTGCCATTATCTATTCCTAACCTTACTACTATTAGTCTCTTTGTCACCAAATCAGTAAAATAAAAAAATGCTTTTTAATGAGCTGAGAGAAATGCCTCTGCTAGAACAGTATACGAGATGGCCGATTTAATAAAGTAAAAGTTAAGTTAGAAAATCTGGCCCAGTCAAAAATGTAGCCTCAGCACAAAATTCCATCCAAAGTTCTGAAGCTGCCGTGCGTTGAATGGATTATCTGGGCTCCTGCAAGGCTATTGGCTACTGAGAGCTTAACCCCACCCACCATCGCAGCTCTCACTTTGTCATAAGGTGCAAGGGCTCCTAAACGTACTTGCAGTCTGGCTCTTGATGTTTTTTTTTGGTTTTTTTTTCGTCTTATACCATCACATTCCATCCCCCAATATGTACATTTATGTGGACTGAGAAAATTCAACCATATTTCACTATTATTATCATAAGTAGAAGTTTTCATTTTGTTTGTGTTTTCCATCTATTGAGTTTGTTTTGTTTTATTTATGATGTTTATGAATCATTCATCAGCCTCATCTTTCTTTTTTTTCTTTTTGTTTCCTTTTCCATCCTATTTTTCTGTTTTACATTTCAGCATTCTATTGAGGCATGGCTTGTTATGGATAGTCGCTGGTAAGGGTCTCCAGCCAATCAGAAGTGCCAGTTCTGTGAATCACGCATTCTGATTGGAGTGTTTAGCTGTGTAGTACCTCCACTGTTTGATTGATTCTCTGAATGTCAAAACGATTGAAGTGATTCATCAGTTCCCCAGTGTGGCTCTTTGAAATGAACAATGTAATTATAATTCTTCATGAGTGCGTGCGTGTTCTTTCTCTCTGCATCAGTCCCGAGTTGGTTCAAAATCAATATTTCTGTCTGTCTGTCAGTCAGTCATTCCATCTTGATCCACCATTATTTATTTATTATTATTGTCTCTGATGGAAACATTAATTCATATTTACTGTCTCTCTGCATATCGTCTGTAAAGTTTCACCCTGTCTTTCTGTACATCTGTCTCTCTCTTTCTCTGTCTCATACTTTCTAATGATCTTTGTTTCAGTGCCAAACATTAGCCTGTCACATTAGTGCAGTTCACAGTATAAATGGTTTGCAAGCTTATTATGTGTGAGTTTAAGTGTGTGTGTGTGTGTATGTATATGTGTGTGTAAATGACACCAAAGACTAAATTACATCACTAAATGAGTGTGAGGCTCAGTGCTAAGTACAGACTAGTAGACATTATGGCTGGAGCCAGCTTGACATTTGACTGCTGTAGAATAAAGCCTTTCTTTGAGACAGTTTATAATCTGATCCTACTATTGTCAAACTGAGGAAACAGATACAGCCCAATAAAATAACCTAACATTTTAATATACTTAGATAATATAAACTAGCTGGGGTCATACATGTGTTGAATTAAGCACTTGATCTGTTTAATTTATCTTTATCTCTCTCTATCTCTTAGGTCCTGGGTTATAGGTGCCATAGCTCTGCTGTGTCTGCTGGGGCTGACTTGGGCATTTGGGCTGATGTATATCAATGAGAGTACAGTCATCATGGCGTACCTCTTCACCATCTTTAACTCGCTGCAGGGAATGTTCATCTTCATATTTCACTGCATCCTGCAGAAGAAGGTGACACACACAAGCGCAAATTCACATAAGTGTGCTTCTTCGATTAGTGGCACTTTTGACTACTTGAAAGTTTGAAAATGTTTACTTTTTCAAGCTGTTTGTTATGCATTTATAACATTAGATCATGGCCTTGATCAAGTGGGTTTTTTATATTGTGTGTGATGCTTATTCAAGTTTTTGCAAAAAACAAGTTTGCTACTAGGGAATACTGTAAGTGTATCTCAAATAATTGTTTCTTAATTCTCAAATACTAACTAGGTTGAAAATAGTACCTACTGAAGCTACTCTCAGATCAGTGTAAAAAGAATATTACAAATTATTTTATATAAAGAATCCTGAAAATTCAGCTTTGTCATCACATGAATACATTACATTTTTAAATATATTAAAATAAAAAACAGTTATTTTAAATTATAATAATAATTTTTATCATATTATTTTATTCTTTACTATATTTTTAATCAAATAAATGTAGCCTTTGTGTGCACAAGAATCTTAATTACCCCCCCCCCCCAAATAAAATTAAAAATAAATAAATAACCGTAGTATACTGTATATAAAACATTGTTTTTGAAAAGTGCAAGTAAATGTATAAATACAAAATAAATATAATTTGTTTTTAAAATTTCATCTTAAACATCTGGTAAAATTTAAGTCATGATGAAGATCAAATACATTTGAATCTGTCCTCTAAAGCTAGAAAGATTATTTTTTAAATCATCCTAGCTGACAGAAAAATTCCCCTAATTTGAAGAATCCTCCATGTATGTTATGCAAACATCTGCAGTATTGGAATCACGTGCACATACGCATACTGAGGCTCAATTGACCTCTTTCCTGGGCATTTTACTAAGGGTTTACTGGCCTCTCATTAGTAATGATCTCATTAATCAACCCCTCTGTCACATGCATGCTCAATTAGAGACCCTCAGCTCATCAGATTTATTTAGCTCATGATAGATTTTAAACCTTTTAATTATCTGATGGCCCACCGGTGGATTGCTTCCAGAGTCATTTAGCATGAAAATGCTCATATCCCCATAAAACTGGTGCATTTTAGCTTTAAAAGGAAACAGATATTGTTTCAAGAAAAATAATATGTGTATGTGTGAATATTTCTATCATGTATTGCCAGGCAGAAAGATCTACCCATCTACCTATATATATATATATTCTCTCAAAGACGCACAAGAACCTGTTTTTACAAGATGAGGGACTGATCTAGGCTTATATGGGTTTTATGGAGACAGCAGTGATTTAAATTGAAAGCTGTTAGTCCTGTTTTGTTGAGATATTTGACGAGTTGGGTGTTCAGTCATCCATAGAGACAGAGGAATAAAACCATTGGATTTTATTTGGCCGATCTTTGAGAGTTTTCTTTCAACAGCTGTGCAAACAATAACATAGAGTCCATGTTAACAACATTAAAAAGCAATTATGGCTGTATTATTGCTGATACAGCGGGGAATTTTGTACTGATATTGGTCATTATTGTTATTATGTCTAGATTTTTGGATGGAGCAATACAATTTTTGGTCCTTGTTGTTTGAGAATTGAGGTAAAGGTTGTGATGTTGAATGTATGTGTGTGTTTCCTGATTAAGATTACAGCGTTAGGAAGGTCGTCCAGCATGCTAACTATTGAAGTCATGGAAGTGATATGAAGGTTCCTGCCATGCCATAAAAGTTCACTTTGCCGTTCACAATCGCGCACACACACACACACACGCTTGCACAGACACACTGTAACTTGCAGGAACTAAGATGAACCCAGTAAACTCTTTAACACAAGGACACAAGGAATGGCTAATTGATAAAAAAGTGTAATCTAATTACAAGAAATGCTGACTAATTAATCAAATCACAATTAATCACTTACTTCAATATCTGCTAAGGAAATCTCCCAAATGAAGGCTAATGGAAGGTATAAGACAACTTTTTCCTTCAAGCTTTAAAACATGTTAATGTGCACATCTTAATCATTACTTTTAGTAGTGAAAACCATTTAAAAATAATTATAAGATACAAATATCATTAATTGTTAATTCATAAATATCATTGAGATTTGGCAAGTCATATCACAATACATTTTACAACCTGAACTAACCACAAAAAAATATTAAAAGGAATTTGATTTCAGAACTCGAAAACATGCTTGTCATAGAAGAGATGTCATTATATGTATGAATTGCATATGCACGTTTGAAAATATTCTTTCTTCAGTTTATGTCCCACCTGTTTAATTAGTTTGTCTTCGTAAAAATATTTACACAAGAAATTAGCTGTAAATAAAATCAGATGAATGTGAGAATGTTTATAGACACATGCAATAAATACACACACACACGTATAAATAAATATATACACACGTGTATCTCAATAGATTAGAATGTCGTGGAAAAGTTCATTTATTGCAGTAATTCAATTCAAATTTTGAAACTTGTGCATGAAATGGTAATAATTATTTGTGCCAATTAATTTAAGAGAGTCAACTACAACACCCCCCCCCCCCCCCCCCCCAGAAAGAATAAAACAAACAACAAAAACTTTGGTTTACCAAACTGTATGTGTGTGTGTCTTTGCAGGTGCGTAAGGAATATGGCCGATGTCTCCGCACACACTGCTGCAGTGGGAAGAGTGTGGAATCAACCATCTCCACTTCAACAAAGACCAGTACAGCCCGCACACCTGGACGCTATTCCACCAACTCACAGGTAACACACACACACCTGCAGGGGATCCTCCAAAACCATCTCAAGTGATTTTTCTAGGCCAGTGACTGGTCAATGCAGTCATCAGCTTGTTATTTATTTGCACAGAAAGCACTTTAGCTCTGGCGTTTTTCTTATTCATGGATGAATACCATCCCACATGACCCAATTTCCCATTCAGCCTTATATTAAATGGTGCACTCAGTTTTCTGCTCACCTCGCTATTCGTGAATATAATCAGAAACTTTTTCAATGCTTTATTCCAATTAGCCATTAGCCATAGTACAGTGCCAATAACTGTAGACAAAAAAGGAAAATAAAAATCAGCCTCACTGATCGAATGTCTGTATTATGTGTGATGTAAGATACTACATATAAAATAAGTTATCTGCATTTGGTGCATAATACAATTTATTTGTTTGCTTTTTTTGGACACTGCTTTCCTTTCGGTTAGAAACTGAGCATCGACCCCCTCTCTTTCTCTGTTGTCAGAGTCGTATTCGTAGAATGTGGAATGACACTGTCAGGAAGCAGTCAGAGTCATCTTTCATCACCGCTGATATGAACAGCTCAGCAACTCTCAACAGAGGTAAAACCAAACACACACACACAAACGAGCACCCATGTGTAAACATGTACACAGTATTCATACACATACATATTGACAGAAACTGTACACACATAAACACACACATACACACACGCACAAGCACACACACAAACACACACACACACAAACGAGCACCCATGTGTAAACATGTACACAGTATTCATACACATACATATTGACAGAAACTGTACACACATAAACACACACACACACTTAAAATAGGATGTTTGGATCTGAAAATTGGAACAGAAACCAGTGGTCATTTGACTCCTATAGGTTCATCCTGACCAATGAGATTAGCCAGACACAGAAAAATAATATACCCTAAAAGCAGAGATTATGTTTCTTCAACTTTGGTCACTTATTTGTTGCATCGATAATATTTTAACATTTTAACACCTTGGCCTTCATAATTTACTTTTGTATAAAAGTATATGTTTGCAAAGTATAAAACTTTATTGTTTTACCCTTGTCCTTAAGACAGACTTTTAATCTGAATTAATTGGTATTATATATCTCATAAAATATGAGTCATCACATTTTAAAAACGATGAAAATCTAAGCAAAGAATTTCATAAAGATACAGTAAACCATGTGACAGCTGTTCCTTCCTATCATAATCAGTATTTTTACTACTAATAAACTTAGTAAAAGTGCACTAGTTTACCAAGGATACAAATTAGTCAGCGAAGAGCATGCTTGAATGTGACATGGCATGTGAAGAAAAAAAAGATGAAATGGAGAATATAAACAGAATACTTATAGTGTGTGTCATTTCCAGTCAAGCTGCAATGTAGCTTAAAAAAAAATGAAACAGAAAATGTTTGCATGTGTGTTTAGGATATATAAAAACAGGATATATCAAAAGAAACGTGTCGATTGGTTTATTCCAAAAAAGTTGCAAATGTAATTTCCATCATCACAGTTAGTTCCACCATAGAATGTTGTTTGTTTGTTATGGTTATTAGACAAATGACAAACTAGTAAGTCTTTTAACAGTGTTCCCAAGGCCAAAAGTGCTCATAGATAAAGAATCTAATGAGTGCGTTTATTTAATGAGAGAAAGAGAAGAAAATCTGGAATGTAACAGGAAATCTCCCTAACTTTTTGACCCTGGAGTCCACATGGATCAGACATCTGTGTATGTGCTCATGTTCTGCTCATTCTCAAACACTCTGTTATGTCCAAGCACTAATATGATTTGCTCCTCCGAGCTCCTTTGTCTTTTCCGTCTTGTGTAAACAAGAATGTGAGAGCTGAAACCATGGAAAACGCTCCCAATCAAGTCACACTGGCAGGACACAATACCAAACATCAACAGCTGTCCAACATAAACATCATCTATGCTGAGTTCTGCACTGATGTTACTCTCCACATGGGAGGTTTTACATTCCTGTCCACCCGAACTAACATGTTTAAAGCTGTTTAAGTTTACTGACTCCTTGTCTGCATCATTCTAACTGTTTACTGTACATCTTTTTTCTGTCTCTTTATTGCTCCTTCCTTCTGTCTTCTCTCAACTTCCTGCCTCCATATCTGTCCTTTCTCTCTTTCTGTCTCTGTTTGTGGGTTTGTAGGTACCATGGCTAACCATCTCATCTCCAATGCTTTGTTACGTCCTCATGGCACTAATCCTTATAACACACTACTGGGAGAGTCCGCTGTGTACAATAACCCTACTGCCAACATGTTCAACACGCAAGGTTTGCCTCTCACATACACATTTACAAACTTTAGCACTTTTTGGATGGTAAAGTGAAATCTACATGACAAGGAGATTTGAGGCAAAATATTCACACTGCTTTCACACTGTATTTCCATTCAATGAAAGTTAATCAGCACAAACATTGTCAAGTTAAAACTTTGCCAAAGATTGTCTTTTTTGTTTATATGACTGCTATACATTTTTAGTATTGTTTTTATTATTAATAAATCATTTAGATTAAAATGCATTTTTATAAATATCAATTTTATATAAATATGTATTTCATTAAATATCTTACACACAAACATATGTTGTATTTCCAGAAACATACATTAGAGTAATCAGTGTTCAATGCCACCTATAAAAATGAATTTGAATGCATTTCATAAAATAACTTTATTAAAAGATTTAATACATTTATTTGGAAAAATTCCTTAGTTAGCTATAATCCTCTAATTTGCTCCAAATTTTGATTTATTCATAAAGCTGTCAGAAAACAATATGGTGGTGGTTTTGATAATTTTACTATATAAGAAAAAAAATATCTTGATTAAAATCTCTAAAAAAAATCTTTTTTTTTTCTAGATATTGGTCAATAAATAGAGGACTAATTTATCAAATTGAATGTTTATTTAACAATTCTTTTATTGATAATGATTAATATTGTTGGACTGTTCTATTCAAAATTGTTCTATTATATATCATATTTTTTTTAATTGCAAATTAGCACATTTCCTATTCAACTTCCTGTTTAATTCATTTTAAATTCTGCTCAAGTTAAAGGGACCTAAATAATAATATTCTGAATTGTACTCAACACAGATTTACTAGAAAAAGAAATGATACAAAGTGTTTGTTCACCATGGTGTGTGAAATACAAAACTTTCTAGAATAATACTAAAATACATTTAAAAAATGTTGGTTTATTTCATATAGTGATTATATATGTATATTTTAAACATTAATTATTACAATATCTCATGTTTCTTGAAACACTCCATATGTTGAGCATATTAGAGGACATACTAATAGGAAATTCATGTTGGAAAAATGTATTCTCTCAATAAATTCTTAATTTGCTGCTTATTAATAGTTAGTAAGGTAGTTGTTAGGTTTAGGTATTGGGTATGATTAGTGATGTAGAATAAGGTCAAGTTTAATAAGGCATTAATATGTTTTTAATTAGCACTAATACATGGCTAATATTCTAGTAATATGCATGCTAATAAGCAACTTATAGGTGTTACCTATTCTAAAGTGTTACCAAAAACTTCACAGTGGTAAATTTCTTTGATATCCTTTCTTTTTTAATTCAGCTTCCTTAAATTCAAATATGAAAGACTATTCTGCATCCTATTCATTACCTTGGGAAATATAAAATGCATTAATATTCTAATGGTACTCATACACATACAAGACGGTCCAGAGTTATCATTGATATCCTCCATACATACTTCCTGTGTCTAATTAATGAGCTTGTTTATGTTGTTTCTATGTCCATCTGTTCTGTTTAATAATTTGGTGGTATAAGAATATTTCAGCCTAGCATCTGTCCTAAACTCAGCAGGTTAGCATTCAGTCACTAATGCCTGTCACAGTCTGAGCTGAATATAATACTTCTTTCTCTCTCTCTGTGGACATGTTCCATAAGCATTTATGTATGTAATCATTCTCTCTCTCTCTCTCTCTCTCTCTCTCTCTCTCTCTCTTTCTCTGTCTCTTCTTTCATGCGGGTCTGCAGCCTCCTACAGAGATTCAAGTATGATTCATTTACTTTCACAACAGCTCCACGTTTATATTATATTCTCCTCTGCTTCTCTCTTCTTTAATCTTCTTCTCTTCCTCATCCCTCCTGTTCCCTCCTCTTCTCCATCCTGTTAAATCCGCATCCCTCCTATTTTCATCTGTTTCTTATTTGATAAAAGTTAATATCCTATTCGATATCATCTTTCATGAAGCATGATCCGATTCATATTACCATCAATCATAAATACTGTATATATAATCTTTTTTGGTCACACTTTATTTTAAGGTCCAATTCTTGCTATTAACAAACAAGTAACTGACTTTAGTCTAAAAAAATGCTTAATTTGTTGCTTATTAATAGTTGTTAAGGCAGCTGTTAAGCTTAGGTACTGGGTAGGATCAGGACTGTAGAATATAGTCATGTAGAATATTTGCTATATAAGCACTAATAAACAGCCAATATGTTAATAATAGCGCATGCTAATAAGCAACTAGTTAATAGTGAGAATTGGTCCCGTCTGTTACCGATTTTTGTTTGTGTGTGTGTGTGTGTGTGTGTGTGTGTGTGTGTACCAATATGTTGTAAACGAGGTTCTGTTGTCATTTCCTCTGTTTCAGAAGGCATTCTCAACAATGCACGGGACTCCAGTGTAATGGATACACTGCCGCTTAACGGTAATCATGGCAACAGCTATGGTGTGGCCGCAGGCGATTACCTCACCTATAGTTCTCGCGGCAGCGAGCCTCCAACTACACTTGAGAAGAAGATCCTGAAAGAGCTGACGGCAAATTACGCTCCGTCGTACCTCAACACCCAGGAGCGACAGGGAAAAGCCCACCAGGGCACCTTGACCAATAAACTCAACAACCACCTGGCCAACGGAGGGGTCCCGGGGTCATCGTCTATGGCCAAAGATGACGTCATGGTGCTTGATAACCCAGGAGCATTTCACCGACACGACGACGGGGGCGGTTTAAGCCTGGAGCTCATTAGGGAGGAGTCACAAGCGCCACTCCTCCCACCAAGGCCACCCCCTACGGAAAACCATGCCCCCTTGCACACGTTTTCAGCTCACCGGCGCCTGCCACAGGAGAACAGCGAGAGCTTCTTCCCGCTGCTCCCCAACGACACGCACACACACTCCTCGCACACACACACTCCCCGCGCACACACACACTCCCCCCTCAGAGACTCGCTCTATACCAGCATGCCTACGCTCACTGACCTCCCTCATGGCACTGATGACCTCATCAACGGTCTGCATGATGACGAAGATGATGAGGATGATGACGGCGAGGAGGAAGAGGGCAGCGAACTGCACCTGGCCAACGGCAAAGGGGTCGTAATGGAGGCAGACGATGTATACTACAAAAGCATGCCGAACCTGGGCTCCAGGAACCACATACAGGAACTAGAGAGCTATTACCAGATGGGACGCGGAGGCAGTGATGGGTTCATCGCTCCACCTGAGAAAGAAGACTCATCGCCTGAAGAACAGCCACCAGACCCCTCACAGCTGGTCACCAGTCTATAGACACCGACACACACACACAGCGTGTGTGTGTGAGTGTGACACAATGCACAAGGCATGGGATACACTACCTACTGCACTGATAGAGAGACTGATTCCAGATAGTCCCCGCATTCCAGTACATACGAGTATCCTGTCACCAAAATCCTGCTCCAGTTAGAACCAGTAACCAGAAACTAGTAACCCATTCCTACGCTAGAACAAGGACTACCGCGTGTAGGCAGGTCTTGTGGACTTTTTTCTCCTCAATCTCCTAGGAAGACGATCTGCTGAGTGAAACTCTTGCGGCTCGTCAATTCGGAGACGTGGACAAACTTTTGCTCCTTGAATCATTTCCATAGATCTCCTTCATCCGATGGCTGTCTGATTCTCCTCAAAACTCGCCATGAATTGTGGAACAGACTGCATTACCCACAACTCTTTAGAAGACTTCTCTATGTTTCTCTGCTGCACACATTCCTTCTTGTTTAGCACCGTTTCTGAGAGTGAAATCACAAAAGGCGCATCTATTCTTGAAGACTGAGGACGCATCTTGTTTTCTTATGTTTATTTTTCAGTAATAATCTCAGTTATGGGAAAGGTAATCTTCACTAATTACAAAGAAATGGAACTGTTTTCCATGTAAAATGTACAGATTCCCGATATTGCATATGATCGTATGCGTTTCATGTTTTTTGACATATTTTGCCCCTTGTATGTGTTTTTGTAGACTAGACCAACCCTGCAATGCTGTGCTGGTCCTCCAAAATACTATCCCTGATAACGCACAGCACAAACACACGCTCACCTATCTACATACACACTCTTGTTTGGAAGGATGACCGTGGAAACACTTTGTCATTCTAATTCTCACTGTGTCCATGATAACCAAGAGACTCTAGGGAAATGATTGTTGTGTGATTGACCGCTATTGCAGATTGGATCCCAAGGAAGCTGGAATGTTGTCATGTCATGAGTTCTAGAACGTTTACCCTTCAATGCACCATTTTTTTGTGTGTAAGAGCAGAAATCGTACTTGGATGCAGGTTGAAGAATTCTAGCTTATTGCAATTCCAGTCACACGTGTTGACAAAGCTAAACTTGTTCTCAGGCTATAAGATGGTCTATTATTGTGATGATTTCACATATCGAGTTATGTTTTTAAGAGCTTGATCAAGAAGAGTAAGAAAGGCTAGCTTTATGTGAATTGGAACTGGTCCAATAAAAGTGTGAACTGGGGAAATCATGATTAAGAACCATGTGCTGAGTATGTCTAAACATAAAGTAACCATGTAAAAGAGCAGACTAGAAGGATAGGACTTGGTTTGGAAGATGGAAACAACCTTGTAAAGGTCGGTTTCTGAAACTACTGTTTACTTGTTCTCAAACTGAGACTCCCCGTAGCTTGCACATCTATTCCTTGTTAACCCACCCTAAGAAAATTGACTGCATATTTATTCCTGTGATTCAGTCTTGTTTTTTTATTTTGTATTTTTCAACAGATCAGAAATGTAGGATCCTAGAGTGCATCGGGGAAAAAAGATTTTGGATCGGCACTGAGACCGTTTTAATTGTTATTATCATCAATATTATTATTATTACAATATCAATGAAATTATTATTTATTCTTTTCATATGCATTCTAAACTGAATGAACTCATAACTAATATTTGTTGTAACAGTGAAAGTTGTTTGCCAACAAATAAAATTACTGAATTAATATTTACTATATTTCACAAGGGAGAGGTGTGTGGTTTTTTTTTGCTTTTTAATTGAATTTTTCAATTATAGAGCGACACTTTCAACAGGACATGGAATGGTCATGACTCCTCTGGGCAGATTTTCAGGGAAGGATTGTCATGGAGTAAATTGTACTCTGGATTGTGATTCTCTGTTGAAAATCCTTTTGGACTAGACTTAATCTCTGTCTTGGAAACCAGCCGGAAGACTTTAACAGTCAGTCATTCTATACTGACCCAGTTTCGGTACCGACACCAGTCAAACGAACATGGTACCAATTAATTATGCACATCTGAGAAAAGCGCCAGACCAAACAGTGTAATTACGACCTATTGATTTTCATGTCTTTCCATGCAAACAGACACACGTCCGTCTGCAAACACGCCCAAATGTCAGACAGCCTGCGCGTGTGAGTGTGTCTGTGAGAGCTCGCTCTGCCAAATGTTACCACTTTCATGAATATTTATAGGCCGTTTTGACAGGCACTTGAGCATTTTGAAAGCAAGGAAGGATGCAGCTTTCCCCTCCAAGCAGACTATATAGCTCCATACTCTAGAGCCCTGTCCTGCCTTTGACATAAGTATAGTGTGTGTGTGTGTGTGTGTGTGTGTGTGTGTGTGTGTGTGTGTGTGTGTGTGTGTGTGTGTGTGTGTGTGTGTGTGTGTGTGTGTGTTCTGTAGGCAGCCAATGAAATTGAAAAGTTGGTTTTGGTGATAGAAACTGTTCACCATTCAAACTTTTAACCAACCACACCTACAGCCTACATACCACCCAAGTGAGAAGAAAATTACACAAAAAAAAATAAATATTTTGTCAATGATATTTTTTATTAAACTACAAATACTGTAAACACATTTACAGAATAAACTGTAAATTTTAAAATGACTGATCGTTACACTAGATAAGACATTTATTCCTCATCTGGGATCATGTAGAGGCATTTGAAGCTGCACTGAATCTGCAGTTTGGACCTTCAACCCATTGGCTCCCATTGACGTCCACTAGATGGAGAAAAATCCTGGAATGTTTTCCTCAAAACCTTAATTTCTTATTCGACTGAAGAAAGATTGACATGGGGGTTAGTAATTTATCAGGATATTTTTATTGTGGAAGTGAACTAATCCTTTAACATATACTGACTACAGTACCATAATAATGCAGGTGGTAAAAAAAGAAAGCCACATGAAGAATCAAAGTTCATCACAAGTATCTTTTCCACAAACTGAATTATATACTAACTTACAGACACAAAACACACGACACTTAAATAATGCATTAAAAAAATTTATTAAACAACAGATAAAACCCAAATGCATGTAACTGATTACAAAAACTATTAAAAAAATTATTATTTAAAGTAAATGCTTTCGAATGTGAAATGTAGTGCAATGTCATTTACAGTTTTTGACTGTAAATTATACATTGATTGGTTCTTTCTTACTTTTAAAGAAGTGTAGAATAAAAATGTTACATGACATGTCTGGTTAGATATTTTGCAGATTTTCTCTGTATACTATGGATACTGTATACTATACTATAACTGAACAGGATTCATTTTGTGATGCAAGAAGATTCAAGATTCTGATTCTGTTTTTCAATAAAACATTCTGATTTATTTGTATTTTTAACATCTCAATTATTTCTTATTGACTAAAATCATTTTATTTATTAGAATTATTATTTTTGTAAAAATATTTAAAAATGTTAAGTTATATAATTGTTAAATTTTATTTATTTTTAATTACATTAATTGCATTATTTTAAATATTTAATTATATTATAATCATAACTCGATTTAAATAATATATATATATATTTTTATATATATTTAAATAAAAAAATTTAATATGTATTTGGAATTTTAGCATTTGAATTAGCCTAAGTAATTTTTTTGTCTTTAAAGGGATACTCCACCCCAAAATGAAAATTTTTTCATTAATCACTTACAAATTGATATTTTGGATGAAAACC
The DNA here is from genome assembly GCF_963082965.1 of Carassius carassius. Lineage (NCBI taxonomy): Eukaryota > Metazoa > Chordata > Actinopteri > Cypriniformes > Cyprinidae > Carassius > Carassius carassius. The sequence continues at coordinate 14,407,490 of NC_081761.1, read as the reverse complement.
GTAAAAATACAGTAATATACACTGTCAAGGTCCAGAAAAGTATGAAAAGCATTGTCAGAATAGTCCATCTGCTTTTAGTTCAACCATAATGTTATGAAGTGATGAGAATACTCTTTGTACATGAATAAAACTAAAATACTGACCATTTTGGAGAATATGAGCTGAACGCAAGCAGCTTACGCTCTTCTGCTCTTCAGCTCATATTCTCCAAAATGGTGCTACGGTAAATCTCCCGGCCTCCCGGTCATCCAAAATATCTTAAATTGTGTTCCGAAGACAAATTAAGCTAGCCTAGAAATCTAGACGCACCCTAGCGGCAGCAAAATGTATTTCGCAGCCTAGAGTACAGTCTAGCAACTCTCAATACACCTTCTAGCAGCAAAAACCCAGATTGGGTCAGGCCAATCACGTCGTGTATAGAGCAGGCAGGGCGGGCTTAACATATGACGACAGAGAGTTGCGACGGCTGCCACTTGAAAACAAAGAATGGCGGCTGCAGCTGTTCGAACAACGATCTTTTGAATCGGCTTTGGCCCCGACTCTGGAGGACTTGGAGTTAAGTTTCTCTTTAAGAAAAGAGCAAAGAACGGCACTTAAGTCATTTTTAAAAAAGGAAGATATGTTTGGAGTTTTGCCGACTGGATACGTTGCTCTGATTGGTTGTAGCGCTATCCTATTGCGTGCAGAGGGATTTTGAGAGACAGCCGTTTATCCCGCCCCTCGGAGTAAGCCTCGTCTATGGAGAGTTTCCAGACTAAACATCTTGATGTAAGTCTGGCTGGCCAGGCTAAAATTAAGCATTTACGGGTTTAAAATGACATAGGGATAAGTGATTAATGAAAAAAAATTTTGGGGTGGAGTATGCCTTTAAGTAACAAATACTTCATTTTAAGTCATCCTGTGGCCCCCTTAAAAGGTTTGCTGAGGCCCCCCATGGGCTCTGGTCCCCTGGTTGCAAACTACTGATCTAGACAGATGGCAGAGACTGCAGTCCTCTTCCTCGCCTCCTTCTCTCTCGCCTTTGTCTCAGGTTAATTAAATGAGACTGGAGAAGATATGGGCCGAATCACAGCATGGGCTCTGTGATCACTTAGTGCTGCCTGTGACATTTTTACCAAGGCTGCCCACTCTAACATCAAAAGCATTTTAACCGCACATGCCCATTCTTGTCTCAATGCACAGACATGAATGTTAAATATAAATGATTGCTTGGTAAATATGCTCGTGCCAGAAATGAAAACTGCACATATTGTGAATGTACATGCTGGATATGACTTGATGTAATTGGATAGCATTAATCTCCCCCTCTCAGTTACGGATTTTGGCCTGTTGTAATTAGGACATAATCAATTGAAATGATTTTAAAAATTAATTGATCAAATAATTCATTGTAATTTAAGTAATTTTAATGACCAAAACATTTTGCTGTTTCATACATTATGTGCATAACCAGAGCATGATTTGCCAAAAATATAAAATTGCAAAACCCATAAAAAACACTTTACATTATGTAAATAATCTAATACTGTCTCAATATTTTGCACAAATTGTAATTTTTACATAATTTATATAGAACAATGTGGAGCATAATTTTGCAAACTTTTAATTTTCTTAAAAAAAATTTTTTTAAATAACATTTATTTTTGCAGGGTTTTAAACTGTATGCATTTGGCCCAAATTGCAAACCTCTTATAAAATAAATAAAACAGCTAATTTAAGGGGAAATATCACCATTAACTCATTATTTGAAAACAATATTATTATAATTTAATTGTTTGACCATTTTTACTTTTACCTCACTCTTACAGTATCTTTAATTGTTTCCATGTCATTTATTTAAAATACAAAAAAAATCACTATTACATGAAGCCTGCATTTTTAAGCAACATGCAAAAAGTACACCCCATGAAAACTGACTCATTTAACAATTAATAGTTAAAACATTTTAATTTATCAAATTACACGTCATTAGTAAGGCTTAAATAATTTGTAGCAGAAATGGGCATTTTCATGGTAGAAATGTTACACTTATCACTACATCAAGTGCAAATTAGGAGAACATCAAGAGGAAGGTTAAACTTAAACTTTAATAAACAGCTGTGGTTTGGTTATAAGCAATGAAATACTTGGCAGCATCAAAAAGGCAGACTGAGCCCTTCAGAAGGAAGGTTAGTAACGCTTAAAGTCTGAAAAGGGATTTAAAGCCATTTTCAAGATATTTAAAATCCACCATTCCACTGTGCATAAAATAATCTGCAAATGGAGAAGCTTTTACAGCAGGGCCATCTTTCCAGGTCAGCCATCCCATCAAAATCACCCCAAGACAAGGTTCAAGATGCTTCAGAAAGTGTCAAAGGTTTGCCCCTCATCATCACTGTGAAACATTTTCAACAAATTTAAAAATGAAAGCTCACCTGCTGCCGTTAAAATGTGAGTAAACTAAACATGAGCGAATTCAAATTATAAGCATGTTTCAACTCACAAATAGTCAAGACAATTGTTTACTTTGTTAAATTTTTTAAAAATGTTAAACTTTTAGGATAAACCTCAAAACTTGCCATGACAATTGGAGTTAAATAGAATAAATAAATTAAAATAGCATAATGGACCTACAATGTTTTGCAGCCAACTCTGGAAATAGTCAATAACTTAGGAAAGCAAGGAAGAAGCCTCTGCTCTCAAAAAATCCAATGTAATCCAACACCTACATGTACTCTGGACATTGAGTCGAAGGTGGAGATGTTTGGCCACAGTTTCAAACATTACATTATGTTTCTTGAAAACAAAACACTGCATTTGAGAATAAGAAACTCATGCTAACTGTGAAGCGTGATGGGAGTGTTATAGTTTAGGGGTGTCTTTGGTGCTTCAGGGCCAGACAAACTTGCCATTATAATGTCAGCTATGAAATCCACATTATACCAAAGAGTGCAAGACGAGAATGTAAGGCCATATTTTAAAGAATAAATAAATAAAAACTGAAACTGAACCATCCAACCTTCCAACAAGGTTATAACCCAAAACATGCAGCAATGGAGGACTTAAGAATAGTTAAGACAAAGTTTGGACAAAGTTTAGAATCCAAATGCTGAGGTGTCTTGAAACTGACAATACATGGAGGAAGCTCTGTGAGTATTACAAAGTTTAAAAAATGTTTGCATGGAAAGATAGGCAATAAAAATATAAAAGTCTTCAGTGCCATTTCATATGTTAATTTATATATCCTTTGCCAGTCAATTAAGTAATAAAGTTACAGTATCTGTCCACATATGAAAAAGGAATCTTTCACAGGGTGCATTACTTTTCTACAACATATTTATTATATAAACATTTGTTCAATTTGTACTGCATTTGACTGCTTTTGTCACTGCACTGCGTATAAATACAAGTCTATCTCCTGATCTCAACCTGATTGGGCATGCATTTCACTTGCTGAAGACAAAACTAAAGGCAGAAAGACGCACAAATAAATAATAACTGAAGACAGTTGCAGTAAAGGCCTGGCAAAGCATCACACAAGAGGAAACCCAATCTTTGGTGATGTCCATAATTTCCAGAATTAAGGCAGTTATTGCCTGCAAAGGATTCTGCACTAAAAATATTAAATATTAAACATTTGAACCCTGAAAATGGGGGACTGTGTATAAAAAGGGTTGTCATCCCAAAGCATTTTATGTCAATTTATGCATTATATATACAGAGCTGGGTAGCAACTGATTACATGTAATCTGGATTATAGCCTCCACTTATGTTTATATTCCCTGAGAAAGTCTTCCAGTTTTGTGAACATTCACACAGCGATTACTCATTAGTTGGGTGGCTAAACAGCATTTGGCCACTGGATTTACACAAATCATTCAGGTTTAAATACTAATGAATATATACATTTTTATTTGAATTATTTATTATTCATTCGATTATTTTACCATGTATTACTTTGGAAGGTGTTTGTCTTTACACATTAAAATGCACACATTCACCAATTTACCAACTTTTTGTCATCTAATCCTCTTTCACCTAATAGAGTTTTATTTGAATTACCCCTGAGATTTTAAAATAAATATTTTAATAATGAAGTATCACATTTGCATGTTTATGGTTCTCTGACGTTGGTTGTGGTCACATGACATGCAGGTAATCAAATTCTTTTTAATTTTAATTAATAAAATTTAATTAATTTTAAAATTATTAGTTTTTCATTTTTTTATGATTTTATGCTATCTTTTAATTAAACTCATAAACCCCCTTCAGTTCTTTCTCTACCCCAGTTTGGGAAACATTGATGTAATACTATGCATGCACTTCATGTTGTTGATAACAACAAATGGAATATAGTTTCTTACTCTTTCTATTTTTATATCACTACGGTAAAATATTATCCAATTTAAATAAATGTAGCAAAACTTAGATGGGTCATATGTAAACTAAAAGTAGACTGATTATATTACATGAAATGTGTAATATAATGCATTATGTTATTAAGTACAATTTTTGTCAGGTACTTTGGAATCAGTATTAATTAACACTATTACAAGTACAAAATATTTCCTAGGGTGTATTACTAATAAATGTGTTTTATTTTATGGAAAAAATACACTATAAGATTATAACTAAATTGAAACCAATACTAGAAGTCCTTACTAAGTGGCAACCCTTTACAACTCAAATGTTTTTAATTAATTCAATTAATTAATTCATATTTTATTATAGTTTTTCATAACACTGTGTGGCACATCAGCAGTAAAATTGGTCAAAAATAGTATCATAGACAGTTTCTTTTTTCTTTTCTTTTTTTTCAAGTTGGTCCAATGAATGTAAATGTGCAAGTTTTCAAATTCCTCAAATTACAGTTATCAACTGGCATTAATCCGAGTAGAGCCAAAGTACCTCTGAAGCAATCATATTTTAAGTCTTTTCCTCAATACGGTTTGCATATTTAAAGCCTTAAACCAGCCTCAGGTCTTTCTGAACAGGTGCAGAGGCAGGCGGGGAGTGTTCTGTGAGCACAAAGGGTCAACAGGCTTTATTGTAAATGCTGATGGGGGTGAGCTATACCTAACTCTCTCCCTATGCTATCTCTCGCTTATTAAACTTTATCTAACTTCCATTTTTCATTCTCTTTAGGATTTGGGAAAAGCAGAGTAACCATGGAAATGGCAACAGCAGGCTATCAGAGGCAGAATCATAACAGTGCTGCTAGAGCTCTCGCAGCCAGCAGAGTTAAGAGTCGTGTGTGAGCGAGCTGGCATTCTGGGTAAAAGAACAACAAAGGAAGGAACAGGAGTCTTACTGAGATAACAGAGTTCTTAGCATCACTTATGCACTCTAACATTCCTATGCTCACGTCCACACACCCTAACAAAAAATTACTGCGGTTTTACAACGCCTGAAAAAGTCTACTACTGCATTCATATAAAAACACTTGCAATACATCGAAACATCTGCAGTAATGCATTCAAATTAAGTGCTGGAATACTGAAAAATATACTTCTGCATGGGAGATCTAATTCTTTTTTGATTGTTTATTGACAGTGTCAGCGAACAGGAACTGACAAGGAGAGATTGCGATCAAGACATGTCAGTGGTTGTCATCACAATCCCCCTTTAGAGACCTAGAGTGAAGTGTCTTGCAAAAGGGTACAAAAGTGATGGATATCAGTAACACTTGAGTTTCTGGTCCATTTATAATCTTTCAAATGTTTTAAATAGCGTAACAAGATCTGTATGCAGAACGACAGTATGGAGGCAGCTCTTCATCTCTCTCATCTGCTGCTCTCAGCTATCAGTGCAAACAATTCGTTTGATCTGTTTTCACCATCAGTCATCATCAGAAGTTGGAAAGGAGGCAAAATGGACAGGCAAGTTTATTTATATAACATATTTCATACACACTGGCAATTCAAAGTGCTTTACAAAGAAAATAAAAAGTGAAATAGAAGTCGTTTAATATCCTTTAAGGTCAAGTATAAACAATAGAATGGTAAAATTATACTTAGCCCACAAATGATTTTTTTTTTTCTTGTTATTTTTTGCTATATGTGCTAGTTATTGCTATATATAAGGGATTAGCATGAGAATAAGTGATCTAACCTTTGTAAAATAGTGTTATAATATTAATAATAATATTCTTGTATTATTGTCTCATTTTAGATTAAATAATTTCTCATTTTTTGAAGAATGAACATTTATCTTTGATATATGGTGACTAATGAGTCAGCTTCATGTGGATCAGGAAGGCATTCAATCTTTTTTACATTTAAGTTTATAGTAATTGGGGACCCGTTTTGCAAGAATTAAATTTGTCAGAATTATTTATGATCAAATTATGGGAAATCTGTAATGTGATTTAACTTTTAAGATTTGTTCCTCAGTTTAGATCTATATAATTTGACAGTTTTCTTCTGAAAGGAAATTATTGATAATGCATAAATGTGTCCTCTTGTGTCCTTTGTCTTTTTATCCAGCTGGTTCAGTGTATGAAATGACATAGAATAAATTGAGATTTGATCATGGCTAACCATGAAAAGTTGGTAGATATGTCTAAATGATAAATGTCACAGAAAATGATTAATTTGTATATGAACAAGCACAATTTCTTAAAAAAGATAATAACCATGAAATAAAAGATGTTTTATAGTTAAAGGTTGACAATATAAATCATTTCATATGAATCATGAATCATCACAGCAGGTCCTTTGCTGAGTACCATGTAATGTGTATCGTCGTAAGAAACAAATTATTCAGAACAGGAGATAGAACATTTGGATCTGAAACACAAAAGGCAACATTAGCAGTAACTTGTAAATAAATGGAACGTTTTTAAAATAAGTTTGCATTATTTTTTTTAATGTTCACTGTTCATACACCCACACACATCAGTCTCCCACAGAGAAACAAAATACTTGAAGATCAAAACATTTGATGTTTTCCATAATTAGGGTTTATAAAAATCACCTGAAACTACAGAATAGGAGGTGCGTGTAAGTTAACTTAATACTAAATGAACTGTTTATTTCATATTTATTCTACAGTACTTTATTTTCTTTAAAAACAGGATAATATAGATTGTCTAGCAAATATTATTAAATAGACAATATGTATTAAGTTAATTCATGAATTTATAAAAAACGAATCTATGGAAAACAGCATTTAGACTAAGATAAGTTCAGGTTAGAGTTCTTAAATTAAAGAAAGTATGATAAATTTGACTTGATAAATTTGTGCAAAGATTCAGAAAATTAAACAAATTACTTGTCTACCTTTTGGGTGTCATAATTTTTATAATATCATTAGTGGCATTTATTATCATGAGTACCGCAGTGTGGACCCATGTGCTGTCATCTGGCACTCATACACATTTTTTCGTGTGACTTGAAAGCACAGCTTTTTGAAAATAAAGAATTCGCTTCTTTCAAAGCGCAGTGTTTCATATACTTCTGGTTTCCATGGTGATTATTTCAATCACCTGTTGTTGTGTCCGGCTGAGCCAACGTTACAAAATAAAGCACGAAGCCTTGAAGTGCGGCAGTGTGTGTGTGTGCCATGCGTGCCCATAAAATAATGTTTTTCTGCTAATGGATTTTTAAAGTGTCTATTTGTGTAAAGATTGAGATATAAACATGTTGTGTTTAAGTATTTATGTGCCTACAGGCAAAAACAACTCAGTGCGAGAGACGATTTTGTCTCCATATCACAGTTGGCAACCCGTGTGTATATGAGTGTGTGTTCTGTCTCTGCAGTTGGCAGCTTGTGTAAAGCAGATTTTCTTTTTTCAGCTCATCAGGCTCGATGTCTTCAAGCATCTCGTACATGTCACCTCGCAAACATTTTTTATTTCGTTAACCCTTTGTTCAGTGAAAACCACAGAGGACGTTTATATTTGGGGACAGCCTATGTCTGAGGACTGGGATGGAGAGATGTGTGTGGGTCAGTGGGCAGGTCAGCTGGTGCTTGTGGCTTATTGGTTTAGGCTCTAGGACAGTAATTCAAATGTCACAGGTTTGATCCCAGATAGCAGGACATGTGAATTAGAGCATTACTAAAGGATCTTTATCTCTATTGCGCCCTTGAGTGAGGCACTTAACCTCACAGTGCTCCCGGCTAACTGGCCCTGCCATTAATGTCCTTTATGTTGCTTATGTTGAAAAAAATATATCCACTAAGTAATCTTTGGTATGTGTCTGATTGAAGCAAGATTGAAAGATTGCCTTGATTTTTCATGAAACGGTGTTCAGGCCCATTTCATTTCTGTAATCTGATGCACTTCAGAGTAAAACGTGGTACAGAATGAGAAAAACATTGGGGCTGATTTTTTTTCCATCACAAATCGATTGGATTGTTAATAGTGGGAGTAGCCAAGATGGAGCCAGATGGCTGGAGACGGGAGGTTGAATAATACTGGTGACATCAGCTGAAAAGTTTCTACTTTTTCTTTGGAATAACATGCACCGATGAATATAGCTGTGTTCACACTGACAGTGATTTAATCTCTGGAGGTCGCTGAGTCACTGTGCTGTTGGTTTCTAGCAAACTCTCATTGATACAGTAGTTACTACATCCCTGCTGATTTGCAAAAACATTTAGGTATCATGAACATTTCGGTCTACACATTGAATTGATTCTGCCTAAGACTGGGAGCTGCCATTTGAAATGCCAGATCAAAAGTCGTAAGGACTGCTGCGATTACATGCAGGATAAGTAAAGGGTATAGACTAAGCTAGCATGCTATGCTATGCTAAAAATATGCTAAGCAAGTATGCTGAGCTGTTAGCTTGCAAAACATCTGCACACTGTAAATTTCAATTTGTTCTAGTTTAGGTTACTTAAGTTTTTATAGATTGGTTTCTGAGCAAACTTGAATATATTGAGCAACCTGAACTACATTTTTCTGAGGAAATTATGTTGCGAAAATTTTTTTTAAGTATGATTAACATATCGAAATTGAAAGGTTTCTTTAACAAAACGTCAATAGGATTTTTCCTTTGGGTTTAGGAATGGATTATTGCAGAAAATATGCTCTGTGACAAGGAGTTTATGATTCTTTTTTTGATGATTTGATGATTTTGTTCAGCAAGATAATCTACACGTAACCTAAATACATTTGTCAGAAGTGTAAACCAAAGTTATGCATTAAAGAAACTACACTAAGTAGAAACTATGAAGGGTGAGTTTAAATAGTTTACAAGAGCATGGGGTATAAACACAACAAGGCTGTGAAAGCAGACGGTAGATGAGAAGATGAGGCAGGAGGATGTTTAGTCTTTACAGTCTAATTTTTCAAGACACATAAAAACCTAAATAAAATCACAAGTGGGCAATAACTGATATATTTTGTCACAGAATAAACATGAAAATATCTTGAGCTTGTATTAAACATAATATTCCATCATATAAAATCATATAATAATTTTAATAATAATATAAAATCACTTTACTTGTGCTTAGGAAAAGCAGTGCAGTGTTTAGTCTTAACCATGAAAATATTTTGTTTTCTTTTAAAAAGTGCATATCTCTCATTATAATTCTCTTGGTCGGCGTTACGTCACAAATCATGTGACCTGCATAGCAACAAGCCGCCGCCGTGTTTGAAGGGTAAAACAAACCGAAGGCAATCAAGGCAAAGCCCGAGGAAAATCAAAAAGGTATCTATTCACAGAAGTTTTGTTGTGGATTATGTCAGTTATGGATACTAACGGACTACTTTGTATTAATGATGAATGATATCTGTTTATGCGAATGTATGTCTGTGGTGAGAAGTGAAGTGAATGTAATAATAAAACACTCATGTAAAGCTCTTTGTGACTAACGTTAGCTAACGTTACATGTATGTGAAAGGCGCTAGCAGCTATACAAATACAGATCTTCTTTCTTCTATTACAGAATGTCTTATCAATATATAGAAAGTCTACTTGCGCCTGCATTGACCAGGTACCACAGAAAGCTGTCGCTTGTAGGTTTAACGTTACAATCTTGTCCCTATCGACATCCAGCTGAGTCCTGGGAGAACAACCCAAAGGCATGGCCCAGGCTCGAGTATCCAGACATATTGCAGTCATGTTTAAATACCCATCAAGCGTCGATTACATTAACTGTTCATTTAGAAAAAAAAAATATTTATTCAAAAGCACTGTGTTACACAATGGCTGTAATGAGCTCAGTCTGTCAGTGGCACAGCTTGTACAGTGTCAGTGAGGGACACGGTTTTTTCAAAAAAGCAAAAATAGACTAACTGCAGAAACGTATCTTATTCCCCACACAACTAGTGCATTTCATTGTTGCTTATCAGTGTAGAGCTGCCGACCATTATGCATAGCAATGTCATAACATAGCAACAGAAAATTGAGTGGCCATCTCTGCAGTGGTATTATTTTGTTATTCTTTGATTTGCCGAATCATTGCTAATTTTTTAGGCATGATTCTCGGCAGTTTCTCGACATATCTGCGCTCATTTGTCTTCCGCTTCGTGTTGCTTAATGGCGAGCACTTGTTTGTTTTACCCTTCGCCGCGGTTGCTATGCGCGCGCAGTGCATTATGGGAGTAAAAGTCCCGGATGTCCGACCTCGAGAATATCACAGCAAAAAACGTTGGGTTGTTTTTTTAACCCAACCGTTGGGTTACACATATTCGGTCAATGTGTTGGGTTATCTTAACATTTGTTGGGTAATTTATTTATTTTTTTTGTTATAACCCAACTGTTGGGTTAAATATGTTTCCCGCTTCACTCCGGTTCAAATCTTAACGGTCCAGTCAGAGACTCAGCGTGGACATCAGTGGCAGTCTGCCTGATTATGAAGGGTAAATACTGTTAATATAATCGTATGATGTATATAACTGCCATAACATTAAGTAATGTGTCTGATACGTTAATTCTTGTTTTTTTATACGTTAAAAAAGTTTTAATTCCCTTTAGTCCGTTTGTTTCCCCCAGATAATCAGATCGATTGTAAATGAATGCTATTCCTGTTTGTTCGCCAGTATTAATACACTAAAAGATTAGCTGCAAAAAATGTTTAGACAAGTATTACTTAAAGTTAATAAAAATGTTAGAAAAGCCGCATGGACCATTTATCGGATCGGACCAGTGAAAGAAGCTGCTCGAGCGAGCTGAGCTCACACACATCAGTCATGCGACAGACAGCAGACTCCGCGAGAATCGTTTGAATGAACCTGCAATTTTCTGTTATAAAAGATCAAAACCCAGACGAAAGAAAAGCACGCAGTCGTGAGGTAATCCGCTCTTTCAGTTAAAATTTATACCAGTGCCCCAAATTTACATAACGTTAACGTTACTCCTACAACCAACCTTTAAGAGGGGAGCGTAAAACAGAAGCCATATTTATCTCAGTGCACCAGCACTAATTAATTGTACTGTAAAAGTGTTTTTATGATTTATTCATATTGAACGTGGTTATGCATCTATCAGAATACCCTATAATTACAGCAGTTTCTCTTATGAAGCTAGATTGATTGACATGTTTTTTAAATGTGTTGTACTAAATGTGTTTATACTTATGTTTTAGAAAACTGACTTTTTCGCGAAGGAAAAAATGCAACAATAGAATTTCTGCCTGTTAACTGAGAAATGTCAAGGTAAGTAACCTATTTAAATTAATGATACATAAGTTTTCAATTTTACTTAGACCTATGACTTCCAAAAATTATGAAAAAGGACAAATGAGGTGAAATAAGTGTATTGTTGCATTCCGTCCAACAAAGCTTCGTTTCATTTACAGTGTACTTTTGTTCCTCCCTACAAGTCCAAATCAGTCAAAGGGTAAAGGGTGGTAAAATTTATTCACATTAGCCGCAAATATAGCCAAATTTTCTGGAGGGAGTGAAAACTGGTTTAGTCTGTCTCTTAGTGCAAATGATAGTAGATCCCCACAAAGACTGTAAAAATGTAAACTGTAACCTTAGCTTTTTTTTTTTTACTTGTCTGTAAAATCTCTGTACTTTTGTCATTTAAAGGCCTTCGTGCAGAAATTGTCTTTAAAACCCTTCCTGCCATCTGCACCATACCACACAAATGGAAAAATGGTGTGCACATCATACACGGAAATGAAGCGGTCCTTCATTGACATTCAACCTGTAAGTAAAAGCAACACTTAAAATTACAGTGCCCTGTGTAGTCAAGTCACCTTTATTTATTTTGTATAAGACACACATTGTACAATACAAATAGTTCCAAGAAGATATTTTGAATAAAAAAATGACAGAATTTTCATTTTTGGGTGAATTATCACTTTAACCAATTTATAGCTTTTAACTCATTTAAATTCACTCATTTGTAAAGTGAGTGTATCAATGAAATATCATCACAATGCATGTTAACTGAACTTGTTTTTTTTTTTTTAATTCTTTTAAGGTTGGCACTAATTAGTGCTGTACTTGAATCACGAGACAAGCCAGAATCCACGTCCTGTTGCTTGGTGACAAGGAAAACTCCACCCAAGTTTTTTATTATTTTAAACGGGGAGGTGATGGAACAGAAGACGATACTACAAGCAGTCGATCTGTATTTTAAACTTTTCTTTGTATATGACATCTAATACCTAAAGCCCTCTGCTCCCATTTGAGAGTTTTTGTAACACACAGTCTTTAATAGTTTCTTCTGCACACTGTCTCCTCCTTATAAACTTTGTATTTAGTAATCAGTAAAAAACTTTTTTATTTTATTGATCATCAGTAGGTCCAGCAGTATATTTTTTATTATTATTACTTGATTTTATGATTATTTTTTGTTTTATTATATGTTATGTTAATTTTATTTCAAAGTCATAATATTGGCCAAGTATGGTAACCCATATTCGGAATTGGTGCTCTACATTTAACCCATCCAAGTGCACACACACACCAGTGAGAAGTGAACACACACCCGGAGCAGTGGGCAGCTATAGATCCAGCGTCCGGAGAGCAACTGGGGGTTCAGTGCCTTGCTCAAGGGCACTTCAGTCATGGGTATTGAGGGTGGAAGAGAGTGCTCTTCATTAACTCCCTCCTTCTACAACTGCCAGCACCGAGACTCAAACCTGCGACTTTTGGGTTACAGGTCCAACTCTAACCATTAGGCCACAGCTGTGAACTGTATTAGCACACTTGTGTGTTTTGATATGAATATGAATCGACACATTTGTACATCTTGAAAATGTCAGTTGTATTTTTACACGTTCTTGTACATTTAAATAAAATATTTTAAAATATATTTGTAAATGTGTTACTTGCATATTAAAATAAAATCTGTAAGTTACAACAAAGTAGTTTAAAAATATGGTTGCATTAAGTAATTTTTAATAAAATACTGATGTTAATTAATATAAATAATTAACTCAACTGTTGGGTAACTTTTAACCCAACAGGATTTTAACCCAATGGTTTGGGTTGAAATAACCCATAGATGGGAAGGTGCTATACCAACCCATAGTTGGGTTACTTGTTGGGTTATTTTTAACCCAACATTTTTTTAGTGTGTACCAAGATTAAAATGATCAAAATAAACATTTCCCTTTTCTTATGTTAAAAAGTGATCAGCTTAGCCAGCTGGCTTAGTATATCACTAACTGGCTAAGATAAGCTCTTTTGATTTGCTAGAACAAGATATCATGATATCACGCTATGTTTTAATGCAAAGCAGAAATCTGCAACTCTCACTAAAGAACTCTGTCCCAATTTGTTTATTACTGCAATATTCTGCCATTTTGTAGCATAAATATCGTGCGTTTACAAAGAAAAAGTGTACTTCAAATACCAGGATGATGTGCTAATTATACAAAAAAAAAAGAGCAATGTTGGACACAACTGTTGCAACTGATGCAGTTTTGCTTAAAACAGCTCATTGATTATTACGTTTTGAAAATTGATTTTTTTTTTAAACTAAAATACATCGATTCATTACAGGAGGCCTTTGTTTGCCTCCAGGAGCTGTGAGAGACACTTTTTTAATGGATGGGCACTTTTTATTTAACTTCTTTTGGAATGATGCTCTGCAACACCCACTGAGTGGCATAAAATAGCTTGAAAGATCAAAGACAGTTTTTAATATAACTCTGACTAGATTCGTCTGAAAGAAGAAAGTCATATATAATGACTTGAGGGTGAATACTTTATGGCCTAATTTTCATTTTTGGGTGAACTAACCCTTTAAGTTGCAGGGGTGAAAGGAACACAAAAAAAATACCACCTAACACTAGATTGTTGAGTACACAGTACATAGTAGGAGTGCATAGTGTATAGTGAGTGATTTGAAACACAGCTGAAATAATGATGAATGATATCCTGTAGCTTTGTTGCTGCAAATATTGTGAAACATTTTTCTTCTCTATTGTGATGTACATATTGAGGGAAACGGGTTCCTTTTTGAACAAGGAAAAAGATAAAGGGCGGGACTTGATGTTGTCTGTTGGAAATTGATTGGATCGTTGTTGTTTGTTAATTGCTACGATTTCATAAGAGTGACAGGTTGCTGGAGGGGAGGAATTATTTCCCAGTCCTCGCGCCAGTGCATGTCAGCAGAGAATAGATGTGGTTGGAAGGGGGAGGGAAAGCTTGTGTTTTGATTAAAGGCTACGAGGATACATAATAAAAAAAAAAAATTAATAATGACAATGATGTGAGTAGTGAAACACTGCAGTACTGCATGAAAAATAAGAACTGTCCATTTTGATTTGATGGTGACTTTAAGTCTGTTTAATAGGTGGATTTTATGTAGCATCATAAAGGTGACCGTATATAGTAAGGAGTATTTTTAAAAAATTTCCTAAGCCTTCAGAAACATCCGTTTCCTGATTTTCATTGAAAAGAGCTTTGAGTGGCTATCGCCTCTGCAAAACAGTACTTGTGTGTCCTGCTGTCAGGTCAAGTATATTGAGTTTATCACCCGCACAATGGGTTCTACAAGGAATAAGAGGTGTAGTATGACTGAAAATGCCATATAAAATTTTCTCTTTTGAAGAAAACAATAAGCAACATCTGCACCAGTGTGTGTGTGTGTGTGTGTGTTACAGACCCGGTAGCATACCCACAGCATCTGTTCTGCTGCAGCTTGATAGAAAAAGGGAGACTCAGAAAAGGCAAGAGAAGTATAATGGGGTGGTGTTGGCGCAGTGGATAAGACACATGCCATTGGTGTGAGAGACCTGGGTTCGAATTCACTGTGAGACACCAATGTGTCCCTAAGCAAGACACTTAACCCCTAGTTGCTCCAGAGGCGTGCGACCTCTGACATGTATATCAATTGTAAGTTGCTTTGGATAAAAGCGTCAGCTAAATAATGCATTTTTGGAAGATATGTAAAGATGCTGCTATTCCATTCAGACTCACTCCCATGTGCACCTAAAAGTGTACAGTATATGTTATAAAATGAAAGATAAGATAAACACAGTAGGGCAGCCGTGGGTCGGAGGATTTGCCTCTCATGGCATCTTTTTAAGAAAGGTCACATGTTTCCTGGGTGGGCTTCCTGCTGCTAAGAGATCTTTATAATGAATCTGGATTAGACAGGGTCAAGGGATCCCACCATCAAGACTCTTGAGATTTTAAAGAACTTAAAAAATGTTAGCCTCTCACATGAGGGTTTTTTTTTTTTTCATGATACACTAAGAAGAAAGCACAAACGTATCCCCTTTTATGCTACTGTTTCTCTTTCAATGGCATGATGAAACCCGGGCTTAAAAGGAATCAAATATTTATGTGTTATATATTATTTAATATTTATACATACATTTGTAACCACAACTGTCGTCATTAGTACTTCAAACAATCATGACTGTATGATTTTCCCCCAATATTTCTTTCTTTATTTACACGACTAGTCAAAAGTTTTGTGAATGTTTCATGATCTTAAAAGGCCTTTTGATCTGAAGACATTGTATTACTGTTGGTTTTGCTGAAAAACATAACTTTTTTGTCAATGTATTCTAATAGGCTTATATTTTGTGTCTGCATATTGTTTTCTTATAATTGTTTTTGTTGTTGTTTAATTAATTGCATAATTTTTACTTAATTCGTTGAAGGCATATTAAGGAAAAGCATCCAAAAAAAAAATAAACACATAACTCCGATGTTTAGGCTATGTCAGCTCATAACAACACCCTACTCACAAAAAGTAACGCGCACACACGCGCACACACAGGTTCCCACGGAACTGATAATAGTAGACAGAAACCAGTTCAATAACCATTTCACATCAACAAGTTAATCCAGTTTTGATGGGTTTACTATTGACTGCTGGTAAACGCACGCATTTGTACAAAACGCAAACGTCAACACCAAAACAGCAACATTGCCACCAAGTGGACACGAGATGCGCGACAGTTGCGTTCAGACTTGAAATAAAAACCACCAACAACAGTCTTTAAACGTGATATTTAGTTTTAACATAGCAAAGCAGGTTCTAGTGTGATAGTTTGTTTCTCAATCACAGATACATTGTATCTGGCAGCTGGGAAGGTCAGAATCACCCGGATGTCATAGTTTATAAAACATTTCCACCACTTCCTATAATGGGATGAATTATTAGTTCATTATGACTAACAACCTATTCTAAAAGCAGGAAGGAGCATACACACACGTGAAGCTTATCAGTAGAGAAAATAGAGCTATCTCTGCGTTTAAAGATGTCAAAGTTGTGTGGAAACAGGAGGAGGAAACACCCGGTGTGGAAATTACGTCTATTATATGTAAATGATATTGTCCTCTTTGCACAACCATGCAGGTGTTTTTACGCACCCAAACTGATTATTAAAGAAGACTTATCCTGCGTCCCAATGTGCATAGGCTATTATCCACCATTTCTGCCCTAAATAGTATTGAAAATTAATTATATCACACAGAATTTAGGATGGATAGTATGCACATGGGGACGCAGGCTTAGTCAAAGCTTAAAACGTTTGAGCTGTTCTGCTCCACATTCAAAATGCCTATGCTTATTTAGGCGATTGCGAAATTGGAATGCGCGTGCTCAAGTTCCTCACGCTCGTTTACAAGTTGGTAGAGCGAAAATCTCTGCTTGGTTTGAAATTACGAAAATTCGAAATTTTGTAATGTGGCAGCACCTTTAGTAATTTATGCGTTAATGTCTCTGTTTTATCATTTTAATCCGTTTGTTTATTATTATTACTATTATTTAATTTTATTAGTAGCCTAGTCTAATATTTGTGCGAATACATTTTAAAAAATTATATTCAGCGAACTGTGCATATACAGTAAACACCAAATTATTTGTCAGAGCGATTAGCTTCAAAACAATCTTCACTAAAGCACAGGCTTTCCATTAATCAAAGTGTCACTGTTGCTTTCTAAAATTATGTATAGACTATGCCTGATCATTTTTAAAAATCCACCCACCATAAATTAGTCATCAGTTAAGTTTATTGTCTTTATTGACGTTTATATATAACCTGAACAAAATTATAAACACAACGCTTTTGTTTTTGCCCCCATTTTTAATGAGCTGAACTCAAAGATCTAAGACTTCTTCTATGTACACAAAAGGCCGATTTCTCTCAAATATTGTTCACAAATCTGTCTAAATCTGTGTTAGTGAGCACTTCTCCTTTGCCGAGATAATCTATCCACCTCACAGGTGTGGCATATCAAGATGTTGATTAGACAGCATGCTTATTGCACAGATCTTCCTTAGGCTGGCCACAATAAAAGGTCACTCTAAAATGTTTTATCACACAGCACAATGCCACAGATGTTGCAAGTTTTGAGGGAGCATGCAGTTGGCATGCTGACTGCATGAATGTCCACCAGAGCTATTGTCCGTGAACTGAATGTTCATTTCTCTACCATAAGCCGTCTCTAATGGCGTATCAGAGAATTTGGCAGTATATCAAACCGGCCTCACAACCACAGATCACATGTAACCACACCAGCCCAGGACCTCCACATCCAGCATCTTCACCTCCAAGATCATCGGAGACCAGCCACCCGGACAGCTGCTGCAACAATTGTTTTGCATAAACAAAGAATTTCTGCACAAACTGTCAGAAACCGTCTCAGGGAAGCTCATCTGCATGCTTGTTGTCCTCATCAGGGTCTCGACCTGACTGCAGTTCATCGTCGTAACTGACTTGAGTGGGCAAATGCTCACATTTGACGGTATCTGGTACTTTGGAGAGGTGTTCTCTTCATGGATGAATCCCGGTTTTCACTGTACAGAGCAGATGGCATGTATACGGCGTTGTGTGGGTGAGCGGTTTGCTGATGTCAACATTGTGGATTAAGTGGCTCATGGTAGAGGTAGGGTTATGGTGTGGGCATGCATAGGTTATGGACAACGAACACAGGTGCATTTTATTGATGGCATTTTGAATGCACAGAGTGTTATGTCTGAAAATGTTCAGCATTGGGTCCCGTTGGACTATGTTTGGTTATGCACTGCGAGTGACAGGTTACTGTGCCTTTAAAGGTTATGGCATTGATTTACGGCAAAGGTCGTAGAATGTAAGTTTCACGTCAGTTGATAAACGGCAACATAAACAAAGCTACACGGTGTGATTATTGAGTCCTTCGCAAACACAACAATTGGCGAACGAGGATGTCTGAACTTGTCCTACCACCTCCGCCACCTTTCCTACCTGTTCCCGGTGATCCAGCTGTTCCCTGGGATCGCTGGCTGGCGTCGTTTGAGGATTATTTGCTGGCTTTAGGACACTCGGATCTAGCGGAGGCGAGGAAGTGCGCGCTTCTGCGCCATTGCCTCGGGCAGGAAGGACAGCGAATCTTCGCCACGCTTACCTTATCGGATGATAAGTACGTCACAGCCACGGCCGCCTTGAAGGCTCACTTCAGCTCTGGAAGAAGCCGGCGGATGCACCGTTTTGAGTTTCGTCAGAGGACACAAACGCCGGGTGAGACCGTTGCCCACTATGTATCAGCATTACGTGAGCTGGCTAGACTTTGTGAGTTTGGGGCTTTGGAGGATGGACTTATAGTTGACCAGTTAATAGAGAAAACGTCATGTAACCAACTGAGGGAGAGACTTTTACTAGAGCCAGACTCCACGACACTAGCGGACGCTTTAGTAATTGGGAAGCAGTTGGAAACGGCTCTAATGGAGGCGCGCAAGTTCGGCCGCGCTGCGCACGAGCCTGTGACGTCATCACCACCATCAGTTCAGCATACAGGGACGGCAGCAGCGGCTGACAGGGTGAGTGACAGTTTGGACGTACAGAGAGTGGACAGGGGGCCCAGGGAGAGTGGGCACAAAAGCTGTAGCAACTGTGGTTCCCCTAAACATGCAACCAGAGATCAGTCATGCCCTGCCCAGGGAAAACGTTGTCGTAACTGCAACAAGTTGAACCATTTTGCACGCTGCTGTCGCTCCTCTCCAGCTTGCCATGATACTGCTGCTGTTCCCATAAACACTGTTCAGACCTCACAGCCTTCGTTCAAGCTCTGCACTTGCCATGTGGGCACAGCTCTCATTCCACTCCTCGTGGACACAGGCGCTAAAGTGTCAATCCTGAACAAATGTACATATGACCGCTTCTTCAGTCACGTGCCTCTGGAAGCAGCGGCTAAACCCCTGTTAGGCTACGGCCATTTTCCCATCTCTACTCTGGGTGTGGCCTGCCTTCCCGTCAGATATGATCAACAATGTGCGCCTGCCACCAAGTTCTGTATTACCCGGAAGGGAGCTAACATTATGGGCCTAGACTTGTTCCTTGCCCTGGGTTTTACTGTGAGTGATGCTAGGGGCCTGCATGTCCTGCAGGTTGCCACCTCCTGGTCTGACCGCTACCCACAACTATTCAACGGCCTGGGCCACATGACTGGATTTGTACACCAGCCCACTGTTGACCTGGCAGTCCGCCCTGTTATCCAGCCCCTACGGCGCATCCCCCTGGCTCTCCGTGACGCGGTGGAGGCCGAGCTGCATCGCCTGGTGGAGGCAGACGTTATAGAGCCCGTCGATGCCTCGCCGTGGGTGTCTAACCTGGTGATAGCCAAGAGAAAAGGGGGCGGACTGCGACTCTGTGTCGACCTCACAGACGTTAACAAAGCCATCATTCCTGATAAGTACCCCCTACCAACGGCGGAGGAGCTCACTAGCCATTTCCACGGCTCCATTGTTTTCAGTAAGATGGACTTACGTAACGGCTACCTGCAGGTTCCTCTAGCACCGGCCAGCATGGACCTTACAGCGTTTGTCACGCACGTGGGGGTTTTCAGATTTAAACGCATGGCATTTGGACTGTCGTCAGCCCCGAGCTGTTTTCAGAAGATAATGTCACTCATATTGGCTGGTATCCAGGGTGTCTCCATCTACCTAGATGACGTGGTGGTGCATGCGCCCTCGACCACACTGCATGATGATCGCCTGGAGCAGGTCTTTCAGCGTTTCGAACAGCATGGGGTCACACTGAACTCTGAGAAATGCATGTTCGGTGTTGAGGAGGTCGAGTTCCTGGGTTTCAGGCTCTCAAAAGAGGGCATCGCCCCGATAATGTCACACACTGAGGCCATTCTGTCCCTACCAGACCCGCAGTCGCCATCCCAGCTGTCTTCCTTCCTGGGGATGGCCGCCTACTACCTCAGATTCATGCCACACTACTCTGACTCAACGGCCCCCCTGCGCCGGCTGCTCAGGAAGGATGTTACCTGGGACTGGACCCCGGCCTGCCACGAAGCTGTGCGCATCATCAAACGGCAGCTCACGTCCCCACCCACACTGACCCATTTCAGCTTGACCACGCCCACCATGGTCACCTGCGACGCCTCCGGGGTGGCGCTAGGCGCTGTGCTCTCCCAGACTCAAGAGGGGGTGGAACGCCCGGTGGCTTTCGCCTCACGGGCACTTACTACAGCTGAGCAGAAGTATTCGGTGGGGGAGAGGGAGGCCCTGGCCTGCCTGTGGGCATGCGAACGCTGGCATGTTTACCTATATGGGAGGCCTTTTACCATCCGCACAGACCACCAAGCGCTGACGGCACTGCTGGCGACTCAAGGCTCGGGGCACAGGCCCATGAGACTGCTAAGGTGGGCTGACAGGCTGAACCAGTATAACTTCAGTCTGGAGTTTATGCCTGGGCGGGCCAACACGGTGGCCGACCTCCTGTCTAGAGCTGTGTCGGTGACGAAAGATGCAGGCGGGGTGACATCAGACACAGAGAGCGATGAAGAGTGGGTCCACATCCTGCATGGGCCTCTCAGTTCAGTAGTCACTCTGGCGGAGCTGCAGCAGGCCTCAGCTGCTGACGAGGCCCTCACAACTCTCCGTACCTACGTCCAGGACGGCTGGCCTGCCAAAGTAGATGACAGACTGCTCCCCTATTACCGCTTCCGCAACGAGCTCTCCTGCTGGGGAGCGGTGTGCCTGGCCCGTGGCCACCGTGCGGTCGTTCCTGAAATTCTCAGGCCCAGAGTGCTACACATGGCGCATGAGGGGCACCTGGGGGTGGTTAAGGTGAAGCAGCGCTGCCGTGACACAGTGTGGTGGCCCCACATAGACTCGGATGTTGAGGAGCTGGTACGTAACTGCGCTTGCTGCCTCCTGAGTGGGAAAACTGGTCAGCCTGCCACAGCCCCTCTCACCCCGACCTCTTGGCCGTCCTCACCCTGGGAACATATTCAGATCGACCTCTGTGGAGAACTCCACGGGGCACCGGCTCACGCTCGCTACCTGCTGGTTGTGCACGACCTTCATTCGAAGTGGCCAGAGGTTTTTCAGCTGAGCTCCATCACTGCTCACTCCATCATCGACCGCCTGGACAAACTGTTTGGGCGCTGGGGCCTCCCCAGGGTCATCACAACGGATAACGGGCCCCAATTTGTGTCTGGAGAGTTTATGGAGTTCCTCACGGTACGGTCCATCAAGCACATCAGGACGGCAGTGTATCACCCGGAGAGTAATGGGGGGGTGGAAAGACTGAACAAAACTCTCAAAAATGGAATCAGAGCCTGTCTGGAGGAAGGGAAAACCTTCAGCGATGCACTCAACCAAACTCTCCTGACCATCCGGGCATCCAAGCATTCCACCACGGGAGTGTCACCTGCATTGCTCATGATTGGGCGTGAACTAAAGCAACCACTGGACTGCTTGAGAGCTGAGCCAGCTCCTGCTCGTGGGAGCCCAGGGCTCCAGGAAGCCAGAGCTCAGGTAAAAGGTTCACAGGCTCGGATGAAAGAGAGGTTTGATGCCACGCACAGAGTGCAGATCCCCTCACTTTCTCCAGGGGTTTGGGTCAGGATCAAACACCTCCACCGCCAAAATAAGCTACAGTCATACTGGTCAGAACCCCTGAGGGTGACTAAGAAGTTGGGGCCGGCCACTTATAGACTGGAGAATGGGACTCGTTGGCACTCGAACCGCCTGCACAGAGTCGCAGCTCCCTCAGCACCTGCATCACCTCTGTCCACAGCAGCGGCTCTGGGTTGGCAGCCTAGGCCAAGAGCTAACCGGTTGGGGGGTAATCCACCAGCATTGCCTGACGCCTTTTCACGGCCAGCACGCCCTCAGAGAATGAGGGTCCCGCCTGTCTGGCATGGGGACTATGTGACAGGGTGATAGTGAGTGACACTGGGGAATGTGGGTTAAAAGTTATGTTACAGTTTCCAGGGGGGTGGGGGGAAAATGTTATGTCTGAAAATGTTCAGCATTGGGTCCCGTTGGACTATGTTTGGTTATGCACTGCGAGTGACAGGTTACTGTGCCTTTAAAGGTTATGGCATTGATTTACGGCAAAGGTCGTAGAATGTAAGTTTCACGTCAGTTGATAAACGGCAACATAAACAAAGCTACACGGTGTGATTATTGAGTCCTTCGCAAACACAACACAGAGATACCGTGACGAGATCCTGAGGCCCATTGTTGTGCCATTCATCCACGACCATCACCTCATGTTGCAGCATGATAATGCACGGCCCCATGTTGCAAGGATCTGTACAAAATTCCTGGAAGCTAAAAACATCCCAGTTCTTGAACGGCCAGCATACTCACCGGACATGTTTGGGATACTCTGGACCGGCATATATGACAGCATGTTTCAATTCCTGCCAATATCCAGCAACTTTGCACAGCCATTAAAGAGGAGTGGACCAACATTTTAGAGTGGTCTTTTATTGTGGCCAGCCTAAGGCACACCTGTGCAATAATCATGCTGTCTAATCAACATCTTGATATGCCACACCTGTGAGGTGGATTATCTCGGCAAAGGAGAAGTGCTCCCTAACACAGATTTAGACAGATTTGTAAAACCATATTTGAGGGAAATAGGCTTCTTGTGTACGTAGAAAAAGTCTTAGATCTTTGAGTTCAGCTCATGGAAAATTGGGGCAAAAAAAATAAAACCTTCTGGCCACTTTATTAGGTACAGCTTGCTATTACCGGGTTGAACCCCCTTTTGGCTTCAGAACTGTCTTAATTTATTCATGGCATAAATTCAAGTTGTAAGAAACATTCCTCAGAGATTTTGGTCCATATTGACATGATAGCATCAAACAGTTGCCTGAGATTTGTCGGCAGCACAACCATGATGCGAATTTCCCGTTCCACCACATTCCAAATCTGCTCTATAGGATTAAGATTTCAGGACTGTGGTGGCCGTTTGAGTAAAGTGAACTCATTGTCATGTTCAAGAAACCAGCCTGAGATGAGTGGCACCCGGTGTGGTCTTCTGCTGCTGTAGCCCATCTGCTTCAGGGTTCGACATGTCATGCATTCAGAGATGGTTTTCTGCATACCTTAGTTGTAATGAGTGATTATTTAAGTTACTGTTGCCTTTCTATTATCACTAACCAGTCTGCCCCTTCTCCTCTGACCTCTGACATCAACAAGGCATTTTCATTCACACAACTGCAGCCAACTGGACATTTTCTCTTTTTTGGACCATTCTCTGTAAACCCTAGAGATGGTTGTGCTTGAAAATCCCAGTAGATCAGCAGTTTTTGAAATACTCAGACCAGCCCGTCTGGCACCAACAACCATTCCACGTTCAAAGTCACTTAAACCCCCTTTCCTCCTCATTCTGATGCTCAGTTTGAACTTCAGCAAGTCGTCTTCACCACATTTAGATTTATAAATGCAATGACTTTCTGCCATGTGATTGGCTGATTAGCTATTTGTGTTACCAAGCAATTGAACAGGTGTACCTAATAAAGTGGCCGGTGAGTGTATATATACATATATATAGGATGAAGACACATACTGGTTTAGTTCGGGTGTGTGTGTTTGTGTGTGTGAGATCATGTGCAGGAGTGTGTGGATGAATTGCTAGTAACACTGCTGTGGTGATTACCGGTGCCTTGTGCCGCAGTATTTTTGGGTTAATCAGCTGTGGGATTGTTGGCATGGTGACTAATGAGAATGAAACCTAGCACTGACGATATTTTTATATTCTTTATACTGAAAAACTTGCATTTGAAAACCATTAAATATATGAATAATACAAACGTCTGCCTTATATAAAAACCTATGTTATGGCATTCATTATTTTTTATTATTATTTGATTTCAAGCTTCAAAACCTGATGATTGTCGTCAACAATTGAATGTGGTCGGAAAGGCTGGTGTAGTGAAAAGTGACCTCTGTGAAATGACAGACCACTGACAACAAACAGGAAGAAAAGTGTCCATTTCACTCAGTGATCTCAGAATTTAAAACTATTGGGTGAGAGAATGAAATACAAGTGAAAATACCATCTGATGCTTTTAGACGAGCCATAAAAATGACAGTGGATTCAACAGCCGTTATTTAAGTCCAATTTTCCCAAGGGACCAATGTCCACCAAAGGCAAACTGAGGATGTGATGGTGCTTGATGAATGAAAAGGAAGGGAAGTGAATTGTAGAATATTTTGTTCCAGTTTAAATGTGGTTACTGTGGGTGCAACGGTAAAGTATCTCCACTGACTTCTCTTTCACCTTCCCCAGACTTGCATGTTGCAACTTAACATTGTGCGACATTATAATGTACAGTAAAATGTGCCATTTGTATAGACCATAACATTAGAGGTTGGGGCACTCCTTTTGTAAACCAAGGGAGGTAAAACTGGACACCTTTAATGAGTGCCTTGGAAAAGGAGTTATGTAGCCATTAACCTTTTTGCTAAAAAAAAAAAAAGGTTTTCTGTTTTCTGGCCATCACAATAATGAGGACTAACTGTGGCGAGCAAAGAATTCCTTTCAAAAACAACTGGAAATAAGATGAATTGTACACTATTGGGAAAGTTCAACAACAAAATATATTATAAAATAATCAAAACAGACAGAAAAAATATCTAAGGACATAAACGCTGTGTCCACAGCACAGGACGAGATCAGTTTCTTGTAATTTGACCTCATGTGGTACCTAAAATGTAATAAAGACAGAAAATCAGCTGTTAAAAATGAACTAGCAGAAAGACAGATAGGTAGATTAAAAAAGATCAATTTGCCTTTGTGTAAACTAACTCTCAGCTGCGATTAAATATATTTATGAATAATACAAGATGTTTCACCCATTTTGAAAGACTTGAATCAGAAATAGAAGCATTTAGCAACTAAACTCAATAATGAATACTCTCACACCTCCATCCTCTACCCTGTTTTTGTGATATTGACAACCTCATACATTTTCTTTACATAACAAATCCCCCTTTATATAAATACAAAATACTAAGAAATCCTTAAACACAGCTGCAGTACACGAGGAAGGTCTCCAAGCTCTAACAGATGGAGAAACATAACTCCTACTGATTTATTCATTTTCGAGCCCAGATCCATAAACAAGGCTCCAAAATCCAGTTGGGAACAGCAAGCACCAAGGTACACTAATTTTAGTCATGTTAATGTTCCTCTTGGTAAACTACTGGTAAGTGCAGGAGTCCAAAATACATATTCAGTGAACTTACAGTAATTTCATTTTCATTGATTAAATCCCATTTAATAAACTGGAGATTAATTTCACAATTCTAAGGAGAAAAAAGCAAAACTGCTTTATTGTTGTAAGCAGGGAGAAATATTTGTCTAGACTATTTTGAATGACCACACGAGAATGTCGGGTTTTAACATTTTCAATAATGATAAATTATCTTTAAAAGCATTTATTTTCTTCCAAGCTAATTTTAGGACAAAACATTCCAAACAACAGACTGCAAAGCAATTATGCTTTTTTTTACTATCGAGTCTGGGCCTTGAAAATGAAGACTTTGTATTATATGAAACCTTTCTGCCTACATGCACATTATCAGTTTGACACAATGCAGAAGCCTTGCAGAGCCGTCACGTGTCATCAAAACCACCATTAAAAACCTTCTGTTGAAGACATGAACCGTAGCGCACTCACATTTATGCATGACAAGAGGTGCCTAGCAACAAGAGGTGTTCTCATCAAGAGCATCTATTCTTTCTTATTTTTCAGTCTAGTGCAAGAACTGATTTTGTGTAAGATTATGGCATTATTTCCCTGTCAAATGTCGAGAGAGCATAATTGTAGCGCGAAAGTACATTAATATAATGCGCGAGCGTGAATCTCTCTGCTCAAGCGTGGGAACTGGGCGCGCGCTCTCAGATACACGTTGCTCTTGTAGGAATTTCCTCTGGGCTCGCTCAGAGAGTATGCCTGCACTTAAAACGTGTTCAGTGCAATCGCGAATCTCTTCTCTTCGCTTAAAGTAAGCGTGTATGTGCTTAGACTGCGTCCCGTGGGTTCGCGCATGGCCAAGTACTCTTCTCTTCAATTTCTTTCTCTTTGCTCTTGGCATAAACGCTGTCAAAACGGCAACAACCAATCAGAAATAGGCTTCAACGACTGACCAATGAAAACGCGACATCGTACATGGAATCTTATTGGTTGATATTGAACCGCACATGGAACACATGGATTAGTTCACTGAAGTTCAATCAAGACGATACATTTGAGATATTTAACATCTAAACAAATAAAACTGGTTACCTGAGATCGTCTATTCGGCGGATCCATCTCAGCTCGTCTTGATTGAACTTCAGTGAATTTATTCCATGTTATGATTGATGATCAGCTGACTTTCACAGACCACATTGCTAAAACTGTCTGATCCTGCAAATTTGCTTTATTCAACATCAAGAAGATCAAGCCCTTTCTTTCGGAACATGCTGCACAACTCCTTGTTCTGTCCAGGCTGGACTATTGCAATGCCCTCTTGGCAGGACTTCCAACCAGTTCTATAAAACCTTTTCAATTAATACAGAATGCGGCAGCAAGATTAATTTTTAATGAGCCAAAAATAATACATAAAACCTCTGTTTATCAATTTGCACTGGCTTCCAGTAGCTGCTCGCATAAAATTCAAGGCATTGATGTTTGCCTACAAAACTACCACTGGCTCTGCACCCATTTACCTAAATTTGTTACTTCAGACTTATGTGCCCTCTAGAAGCTTGCATTCTGCAAGTGAATGTCGCTTGATTGTGCCATCCCAAAGAAGCACAGTCACTTTTACGGACTTTTAAATTAAATGTTCCCTCCTGGTGGAATGACCTCCCCAACTCAATCCGAGCAGCTGAGTCCTTAGCCATCTTCAAGAATCGGCTTAAAACCCATCTCTTCTATCTTTATTTGACCCTCTAACACTCACTATTCTAATTATATATAGCGTTTTATGCTCTCTCGACATTTGACAGGGAAATAACGCCATATTAAGATCATTTGATTTTTATAGTCAAGGTTTCTTCACAGGGGCGTCGCAACCGTTAAAACACCACACACTTTTCCCGGTGAGAGGGTTCAACATCCCCACGTTTTCTGCAGTTTTGCACAAACGCCTTACTACAGTCGCTCCTCCGTTTCTCTGGCCGCTCTGTGTCTGCGCTCGCTGCGGCTGCCTCCTCTCCCCCTCCCTCTCAAAAATGACACCGGCTTTGAGTGTGACCGGCTGATGATTGGCTGTTCTGCCTTAAGTCCCGCCTCTCTTGGGGTGTTATCGGTCAGCTCGTGCTGAGGAGGCGGGAACTTATGGTTATTTACATCTCCCTTTTCCATGTACTTTGAATGAGTGTTTATGCTTTCGAGGTTTGATATGTGTTTGGGAAGATGTTCTGTTATCGTTTTGTTGACATGTCGAGTGTTTTCGTTTTTTAGACTAATGCTAATTGCTATTATTGGGATATTGTTCAGCAGCTAGCTAAATTCGGTTATGTAACGTTATGTGGCATGCAATGTATAACATAACTGTGATGAAGAAGGCAGGGAATTGACGAGGAGGGGGGACAAACTGCCATTGTTCAGTGTATTTATGGGCTCATTGCCAGTGCAACTGATTTTGATATTTTGAGCATTGTTTGTTGATTAGCTGAATACTTTTGTGGATACTTACCTGTTGTGTTTGATTGTAACGTTACCTGTTGAGGAGAAAAAAAGTGAGAAATGATGACATTGTTTGCATACCTGTTGAAGAACTATGAAAGAAAAGTGTATATTATTTTAATGTTTAAAAACAGCAAATTGTTACATTAGAGAAAAAGCTTTGTGTGAGTGTTTTTTTCTCTCCCCTTTTCTGAAATTTTTCCCCAGCCTAAACGCTGCAAGCTGGAAATCCGGCACAGTGCCATAGAACTTTAAGCCCTGCATTTTGTACCCCTCTGGCATCGTTTTTATTGTTTATAAACAAACCACATCCGTCCCCCGCACTTTTGAAAAGCTTGCTACGCCCCTGCAGATAATGCAGAAATGGAAATTTGTTTTGCAGTTTGAATTTACTTCAAAACAGTATAGTTAATTCTCTAGAACAGGGGCGGCAGTGGCTCAGTGGTTCCCTTTCATAGGTCACTTCGATGCTGCGGTGACGTCACCACGTATGGGAACACCTTCGGTGTGACGAATGTCTGAAGCCCTATACCATCCCGCCAATCCTATTGGCCAAATAGCGCGTGGCACCGCCCAGTCATGCGTAGGCATATATATACCTGGTGCCGCGCGCCATTTACCTCAGATTTCATTCCTTCAGTACGAAGCGAATCTTCTGTGCCCTATTGTCTCGCGTTCTCAGCGAATCGTCACGAGCAGTATACTCCTCTCCGCGGACGCGATGAGTTTTAAGAAGTGCAAGGACCCGTGTACCAGGTACATCGTTCAGGGGGACACTCATGACAGGTGCGTAGTCTGCCTAGGCTTACACCACGCACAGGAGGCGCTTAGCGGCCTTTCTTCATGCCCCCATTGCGATGGCCTGCGACTCAGGGTCCTTCGCTCGAGGGTAGATGTATTCTCCGATGTCGCCGTGTCTAACCCCCGCCACACCACTTCTGCGACTGCCGAGGCACCGCACGAGGTGATAGCTTGGGGTGACACGTGTGACATGGAGCTCGAGGACAGTTCAGCGATGGAAAATTACTCTCCACATCGCTCGCTCTCCCCTACCCTAATACACAGGAAAACTTTTGAACCTGTCGTTTTCTCCTGTGAGGATTTACGGCCCACACCGGGGGCATGTAGTGCCATCTCCTTCGGTTGTGACCGCCATGATGACGACGTTCTTTCCACTGCGGCCTCGGGGTCTGAGGACTTCGCGGCCGACACGAGCCCTCTCCCTCCTAGTGGACAGGAGAGGCGTGTTTCCCCCTCCTACAGTGAGCTGTTGGATGTGGTTTCCCGTGCAGTGGGTACATTGGGGCTGGAATGGGAGGTTGAGAAGGCCGAGGCCCAACCTTCTTCGAAGCTGGACGACCGTTTTCTAACTAGTCGGACACCTGCGCAGCCCCAGAGGCCTTTACCCTTTTTCCCGGACCTCCACCAAGAGGTTTCGAGGTCCTGGAAACAGCCGTTTGCGGCGCGCATCACGAACGCTGCAGCCGCGGATTTCGCCACCATTTCGAGCATGGCGAGTCACGGCTATACAGCGATACCGCCGATAGAAGAGACTCTCGCCGAACATCTTGCGCCTAATTCGGCCGCGGCGTGGAAGTCCCGCCCCCTCCTCCCCTCGAAGGCGTGTCGAGTCACGTCTAGCTTAGTGGGAAAATCCTATATGGCCGCTGGTCAAGCGGCTGCTTCGCTTCATTCCATGGCGATCCTTCAGGCCTACCAAGCGGAGCTGTTAAAAGGATTGGACGAGGGGGACGGCATTACACCTGAGGCGGTCAAGGAACTACGGCGAGCTACTGATTTGGCGCTTCGTGCTACCAAACATACTGCTCGAGCAGTGGGTCGTTCCATGGCTGGATTAATTACGGTTGAGCGCCACCTCTGGCTTAATCTCACCGATATAAAGGAAAAAGATAAATCTTTCCTCATGGATGCCCCTGTGTCTAAGGACGGTTTATTTGGAGAGGCGGTCACTTCAGTGGTGGAGAAGTTCACAGCAGCGAAACAACAATCAGCCGCTTTCCGCCAGCTGATTCCCCGCAGACCCAGAGAGGTTGAACGCCGTCAGGCGCCCGCGCGTTCTCGCTCAACCTCCTCTCACCGCCAGCAAGTGCCCTCTCGGGAAGAGCCTTCACCTATGGCGCCCCCTCGCAAGGACTGGGGCCCTAGGGTTGTTCCACCGGCTCAACAACGCCAGCGAAAAAGATTGAACCTGAGTTCGACGGCCAAGGCCTCTCGCCCTCGGGCACATAACAGCAGCTCCTGATTTTTTCGCTGCCTGCCAGGGACTGTGCCCTCCGCTAGAGAGCGCTGTTGGACCGCTTTCGCGCATCCAACACTCTCATTGCAGTCCCCACGCTCAAACCCTGACTGTTTCGCCGCAAACAGCGCCTCGAACAGCATTGGAGCCAACTGTAACACCAATCGTTTCCTCAAACACTATGCACGATCCAGTTTTCAGAGCTCGAGGAGCGCTTCAAAGGGTCTTCATCGAACGGCCCGTCATGACGGCTCGCTCAGCCGCCGCTGTTTCGCTAGCGGCAGAGCCCGATGCTCAATCTGTTGGCCTAATTCCTGCCGTGGACACGTTTCAGGATTACGTACAACGAGATACAACGCCTGCTCTGCATATACTTCCCCTGTGCACGAACACCATGAGTCTTTCGTGCCCGGACATTTCTATGTGTGCAACAGCGCTGCAGGAAACGAACATGTTGAAACCGCTAATATTGTTTCGGGCCGTGTGGGAACGCTTGCCCGGCATTTCTCAATGGGTGTTACGCACAATTTGTCACGGATACACCATTCAGTTTCGGAAAGGCCCGCCCCCTTTCCGCGGAATTCTCTCCACGGTGATGAAACCGATGGACATGGCGGTGCTGAGACAGGAAATGTTAGCTCTACTGAGCAAAGGGGCTATAGAAGAAGTACACCCCTCTCAGATGGAGTCAGGGTTTTACAGCCGTTATTTTGTGGTACCAAAAAAGGACGGCGGATTACGACCCATTCTGGATTTACGCCGTCTAAATCTTGCACTCAGGTCGAGCAAATTCAAGATGTTGACGGTAAAATCTATTTTGTCTCAGATTCAACCAAACGACTGGTTTGTCACGATCGATCTGAAGGATGCTTACTTTCATATTCAGATCATCGAGAGACACCGGAAGTTACTCAGATTCGCTTTGGAGGGCAAAGCGTATCAGTACCGCGTTCTTCCCTTTGGCTTAGCGCTAGCTCCCCGTACATTCTCAAAATGCATGGACGCAGCTCTGGCCCCGTTGCGGCTCCGGGGCGTCCGTGTGTTAAACTATCTGGACGACTGGCTGGTGTTAGCGCACTCTCAGACTCAAGCACACTCTCATCGAGATATTGTGCTAAATCATTTACACAGCCTGGGTTTACGCACAAACTTCCAGAAGAGTGTATTAATCCCCTCTCAACGGATTACCTTTCTGGGAGTAGATTTGGACTCTCGCGCGATGACAGCAAAGCTTTCTGTCCCGCGCGCTCAGTCGATTACGTCATGCGTTCAGCACTTCAGGGCGGGTCACACAGTGACAGTGAGACTGTGCCTCAGACTACTAGGTCTAATGGCGGCGGCGCTTCCCGTGATTCATCTGGGTTTGCTTTACATGCGCCCGTTTCAGTGGTGGACGAAACGACAGAATATTTGTTCTCCGCATCGAACGATCTCGGTGACGCGGAGGTGTGTGATGTCGTTAAAGCAATGGACATCAGCCGAATTTCTCCTCACCGGGGTTCGGCTGGGAATTTGTGCTTCCCGAGAGACTGTCACGACAGACGCGTCTTTGACCGGGTGGGGAGCTGTTTGTCAGGGGCGCCCAGCCCACGGAGTGTGGACAGCGGCACAACGCAGCTGGCACATAAACAAATTGGAATTACTGGCGGTTTTTCTGGCTCTCCAGTATTTTTCGAGTCTACTGACCGGCCGTCATGTGCTTCTCAGAACGGACAACACTGCGGTCGTGGCTTATCTGAACCATCAGGGAGGATTACGTTCTCGCCCTCTGTGCAGACTGGCGAGGCGGATTCTTCTTTGGTCTCACGACAAATTTCTGTCGATCCGGGCTGTTCACATCCCCGGACGACTGAACTTCGGAGCGGATTTATTATCCAGGCAGACTCTGGAACAAGGGGAATGGAGATTACACCCCCAAACGGTGAATCACCTATGGCATATTTTCGGGGAAGCGGAAGTGGATTTATTCGCGTCGAGCACGACTACGCATTGCCCGCTATGGTTCTCCCTAAGCCCTCCATCACCCCTGGGTCTGGATGCGCTAGCTCACAGCTGGCCCAGGACCAGCTTGTATGCGTTTCCTCCGATTCGGCTAGTCCCAGCGGTATTATGCAGAATACGGCGGGACAGAGTGGGACAGCTGTTGCTGGTGGCTCCGCGATGGCACACACAGCCGTGGTTTGCGGATCTCATCAATCTGTTAGCGGGCTCTCCGGTGGAGATTCCCCTCAGACGGGATTTATTATCGCAAGCACAGGGACGGATCTGGCATCCCAGACCAGATCTGTGGAACCTGTGGGCGTGGCCTCTGAGCGGAGTGAGTTGATATGTCCCGGTCTTTCTGCTGAAACTACCGAGACTATATTGAACTCTAGAGCAGTTTCTACGAGACGCTTATATGCTTTCAAGTGGAAACTGTTTATGACATGGTGTGAAACTCATGATGTGGATCCAGTTTACTGCCCTGTGGCTTCAGTACTGGAGTTTCTTCAAGACCGTTTTTCGGAGGGATTGACACCAGCCACCTTGAAGGTTTATGTGGCAGCTATCTCAGCTCACCATGAGCATATAGGTGGTGTTTCAGTGGGTCGTCACCCACTGGTTTCTCGCTTTATACAGGGTGCGCGACGGTTGAGGCCTTTCCGCCCTGTGCGAGTTCCTTCATGGGATTTATCCATTGTGTTACTGGGTTTGTCAGGGCATCCGTTTGAGCCCCTGGAAACTGTATCGGATAAGCTCCTGTCTCTGAAGACACTTCTTCTCATGGCTTTATCCTCCCTTAAAAGAGTTGGGGATTTACAGGCTCTCTCTGTCTCACCCTCGTGCATGGAGTTTGCACCAGGCTCTGTGAAAGTGTTGTTGCGACCTAGGCCTAATTATGTTCCTAAGGTCGCGTCTAATCCTTTTCATTTTCAGCAGGTGGTCCTGGAGGCCTTTTCTCCTGCTGCGACAGAGTCTGGAGATCTAAGTCTTTGCCCTGTGAGGGCGTTGAAGACTTATGTGGATCGCACTGCCCCATGGCGCGAGTCTGACCAGCTGTTTGTCTGTTTTGGACATAAGAATAAGGGCCATGCAGTTACGAAACAGCGCATGTCCCATTGGCTGGTGGAGGCTATTTCCTTGGCCTATGAGGCGCGCGGGCTCGCTTCGCCCTTAGGAGTAAAAGGTCATTCCACAAGAGCAGTGGCTTCTTCTCAAGCCTTTCTCAGTGGATCTTCTATGGATGATATCTGTGCTGCGGCAGGTTGGTCCTCACCGAGCACTTTTATCAGGTCTTACAGTCTGGATGTGAGGATGGCCCCTGGCTCCCGGGTTCTCTCCGCTTGAGCAGATGCTTCCTTGGATCCAAGCTATCAGGTACGTCAGGCGTGATGGTATAGCGTTCCCATACGTGGTGACGTCACCGCAGCATCGAAGTGACCTATGAAAGGGAACATCTCGGTTACGTATGTAACCTTGGTTCCCTGAATAGGGAACGAGATGCTGCGGTTCTGGCCGTGCCGTACCTTGATAGTTTTCTTCCCTTCTCGTCATGAAATCTGAGGTAAATGGCGCGCGGCACCAGGTATATATATATGCCTACGCATGACTGGGCGGTGCCACGCGCTATTTGGCCAATAGGATTGGCGGGATGGTATAGGGCTTCAGACATTCGTCACACCGAAGGTGTTCCCATACGTGGTGACGTCACCGCAGCATCTCGTTCCCTATTCAGGGAACCAAGGTTACATACGTAACCGAGATGTTCCTGTAGGTTGTCTACAAACCGGAAGGTTGGTGGTTCAATCCCCGGCTCCACCTGACCAAGTGTCGAGGTGTCCTTGAGCAAGACACCTAACCCCAGTTGCTCCCGACGAGCTGGATGGCGCCTTGAATGGCAGACACCGCAGTCGGTGTGTGAATGTGAATGGGTGAATGTGAGGCAAAATTGTAAAGCGCTTTGGATGGCCATGTGGTCTGTTGAAAGCGCTATATAAATGCAGTCCATTTACCATTACAAAGATCCCAAACAGGGCAGTTGATTTAGAATCCGCTTTAAGCTATAAAACAAACATTACAACTAGAAGTATTAGTGATCTTAAATTATTAAATAATCACAATATCATGATTAATCCTTTTTTTTATTTTTAGTTAACCTAACAATAAATATGTACTCACCCTATACAGGCCATCCGAGTAGTTGTTTGATTCTTTGTCGGAAAAGAGAAATTTAGCATTAAATGCAGTGAATGGATGCCATCAGAATGAGAGTTCAGCTGATAAAAGCATCGCAAGTAATCCACATGTCTCCAATCCATCAATTAAGTAAAAAACGTAATGTTTCTAAGAAACAAATCCATCATCAAAGAATTTTAACTTTAAACCATTGCTTCTGGCCAAAATAAATTTGCCATAATCCATGCAGTCCATAATCCAAAGCACAGTGCATAATCCATAATGCTTCCTCTAGTGGAAAAAGTCAATCTCCGGTTGTCATCTCACATCAAAATCAACAAACACATTTGTTCTAATTGTAATTAGATGATATTTTGCTGAGTGTGTTATTGAGCTGATATCTTAAGGACTACCGTGGACAGCTGACTCCTGAATTTTTTGATATTCTTCATATTCTGTGTGGTCAGTTCACAGCAGTAATAGAAATAAATAATTTCCATCAAGTTTTATGGGCAATTTTATCTTTATAAGTATTTTTTTTTCTAAAAGTGTGCACCATCTTTTAAATCAGATTCTTGCATTTGGGTTGTTATCAAGCAAATTAAATCAGCATCAACATAATTTATCTTTGCAATGAAGAGGAAACACAGAAGCTGCATTAGAAGTGTCATTTATATGCATTTACACACTGTTTAATGCAGCTCTGAGGGACATGGAATACCTTAACCTGCCGTTACAAATGCATGAATAATGTTCTGATATTTAAAAACATAAAACAACATTTGTTGTTGGAGAAATGGAGCAAAAACAGGAGATATAGTGTCTAAAACGTAATCTCTTAATATTAACTACTTGTTGTATAAAATCTGTATCACATTTATAAACATGCTTGCTTTTGAAGAAAAAAAATCACTCTTCCTATGATATTAACTATTATGTAATTATATAACTCTTCTGCCCCTATATTAAATTGTGATAATTCTAAATGCATTTCAATAGACTGATTAATGCATGCAGTGAAATAACGCACTCTAAATTTGTGAACGCGCACTAGTCTAAACTTCTAGACTTCATTACCTAATGTATGCGTGTATAATATAATCATAATATCAAATCACACATAATTAAAACTACAATAATGACATCATCACAGACCATACATATCGCTACCCCCTAAATTTAGATTTTTAGAATGCATTGGTTTCTTATCGATCCACCAGTTCACATTTAAAGCTCTACGTTTTTGCAGGGTAAAAACAGGGTGCGATTTTCGTATAGTTCTGAACTCTGTTCAACAACAGTTGTATTGAAAATGCTCATTCATTCTGCCAGCAGGAGGAACATTCGGTAGAATATAATGGTTTCCCTGGTAACAGCAGAACACAAAGCAGCACAGCAATGGACTTTGAATGTGCAGCGCTCGTTCATTCAATAAAATCATAAAGTTAACCTTTTGAAGTTTAAACGTAACATTCAGCAATATTGCAATTCTGGCCTTTCCATCCCCAAATTTAAGACCTCTTGAAATAATTAAGGCTTTTTTTTTTTTTACCTTTTAAGGCCTTAAATTTGATACAACTAAATTGAATAATTAAAGACCCCGTGGAAACAATGTAATTAGATCAATTGATTAGGGCCAAATGAATAGAAGTAGCCATGCTTTCAAACAATTAATCATGATTAAGTTTTTGTTTACATTAAAAATTTATGTGTATTGTGTATATTTATTATGTATATACAAATACACACACATACAGTATATATCTTGAAAATACTTACATTTATACATATTCTTATATTTGATGATATAGATATTTAAAATGTAAACATTTTTTTTCTTAAATATATACATGCATGTGTATTTATAAATACACAATTAATATACACAGTATACACAAACAAAAACTTTTATTTTGGAATGCCATTAATGGCGAGATAAGAGTACTACATTGATAATAAATCAGCACATCAGAATGATTTTTGAAGGATCATGTGACACTAAAGACTGGAGTAATGATGCTGAAAATTAAGCTTTTGCCACAACAGAAATGAACTATATTTTAAACATATAAAACAGTCTAAATTGCAATAATATTCCACAATATCACTTTTTATCTGTATATTTCTGATCAAGTAATGCTGCCTTGAGCAGGAGAAACTTAAAAAAAAATATTACTGATCCCAAAAAGAAATATATTAATACATAAATAACTTTGAAAGGAAACAATGGATGTGGTTTGATTGCTCTTTTTTTAATCTTTAAATCTATAGAAAGAGCAGCCTAATTGTATATTTGTACAGCACTAGCAAAAAGTAAAACATAACAGTGGAAAGGAAATATTTACAATCCGTTCACATTCGTGTCACTCAGTACAGTTTTAACGGTGTATGTGTGTTTGTCTGCATGTCTTTATGGTTTTGGCAATAAGACATTAGATCAGATATACAAACATCACACAGATATCGGTCTTGTCACTTTGAGCCTCTAAAGCTGCATGTGTGTGTCACTTCTTGGAGGGAACTCCCTCAGAGTAGTCCTCCAGTACTCCGTTCAGATGATCATTATGAGTCTTAAACCGTCTCTTTTTCTGGGTTCCAGGTTTCTTCCTCTTCTGAATGGGTGCCTGTAACAACCAATCACAAATCACGTCAACCGTAACACCCACACAAATATGCATGAACCAGCCAATCTGGAGCAAGTTTTTTGTTTGTTTATCTGCATTTGTGTGAGAAACAGAACGCACTATTTTCTTTGGTCCTGTCTCCTGCATGGACGATATGCCCTGCTTCTTCAGATACTCTTCGATCTTTTCCTCATCTACGGAATCAACAGGAACACTGCGCCACAGCTTTTGGAACTCTGGAGAATGAATGACACTGACATTACGATAGAGAAGCTCCGCCTAAATTACCAGAACTGTTAGATTATATAATAATGTTCGTCACACACCTTCATCAACAACAAACTGACAGTGTTTGTCATTGTAGAAAAGGACCTTCTTCTTATCTGGCCTGGTCACAAATATAATCTGATCCCCAAGTGCCTGAACAAAAAAAAAAAAACAGAACTAAATTAAGTATTTCAAATCTTTAAAAAGCTAATTAGCTTCTTTCTTGCTGATAACTACACATTGAATATAGAAAAACAGCTGGCAGATGAGTTACATGTAAATAAATATTATATGCAAATTAGGTGCTAAAAAGTAAAAAATAAAATACAAAATAAATCACAGTACATCTAATGCCTCAAAACATTCAGAAGTTTCTGTGTACCTGATGCTTTAAATGCACGGTCTAGGAAATGTTCCATCCATGTTTAAAAATGAAAATTTTACTTAACTTAATACCTTAATAGCCTTGGCTGCATTGGGTAGACCCTCTTCAACATCGTCTAGTAACACTCCTCCTAGTCCCAGTTGATCGTGTTTGTCCAGTAGTCTTAGCAGAGCTTTCTTATCCTTCAGATGATACTTGGGTTTAAAGGCATATTTACCTTCCCGAACATCAATTTTAGGATTACTTGCTAATGCCTGGAGGGAGAAAGATTTATATTTAGTTTTTTTGAATGTGTCTCTCTTTGGAATATTATGTGTTAGTCCATGACTCCTAGGAACATATGATTTTGATTGGTCTATCTGTGGTCAAATCAATGGCATTCTGTGGTCAAAACAAATTGTAATGTGAATTATATTAACACACGGCCCCAGAACCATATGTAAATCCAATAAGAAAGCATATTTTTACAAATACAAATACAGACAACATGCATTACCATACCACTCCACGCACAAGACCTGTTTTTTTTCTGCAAAAACAAACTAAGACCAAAGAATAAAACAAAAACAAAAAAGAATCAGACAAACAAAAACCCAAACAATCAACAAAAATAATAATGAATAACTTTAACACAATAATAAAAAAAACATAAGTAAATGCAGATATAACACCAATTTAGAGGCCATTCACATAGGATGTGATCTTGTTTTCGGCCTGCATTCAAATTTTACATATCAGACACATTGACAGCTTTCTTGTCTTACAGACATCTGTGGTCTTCAGGACAATGGTGCGATGAGTGATACTTATTTTCAATGATACAAAATAAAACAATATATTGACCTGTCTATTTAGATGGTTAGTTCACCCAAAAAATTTAAATTAGGCTGCGTTTTACTCACCCCCGAGGCATCCTAGGTGTATATGACTTACATCTTTCAGACGAATCCAGTTTTCCAGAATTCAGTTGAAGTTATATTAATAATAATAATAATACTTTATTTAAGAAAGCGCCTTTAAAAGCAGCTTCTCAAACCGGTGAACACAATATAATCAATACAATAAAAAAACAACACAATCAACAAGCAAATGCAAGTAAAAAAAAACAAACAAAAAAAACATCACAATTCTGAACTTCCCTAAGTTCAAGAGACAGAGAATTTCAAAGGACAGGAGCATAGAAAGAGAAAGCCTTATCACCCATAGATCTTGGACGTATTGAAGGAACAACCAACAAGTTTGACTAAGAGGAACGCAATCTACGACTAGGAGTGTATGGATGTAACAGTTCTGTAAGGTAATATGGTGCCAGCCCATGTAGTGCTTTAAAAGTAAACATCATAATTTTAAAATCCAATCTAAACCTGACCGGGAGCCAGTGCAGACATTCTAACACTGGAGTAATATGACTGCCAATTCTAGTCCCAGTTAAGATCCTGCCGGCTGAATTTTTTACATATTGCAACTTATTAAGTGTAGATTTAGGGTGCTTTCACACTAGCACTTTTGGTGCGCACCCGGGTTCGATTGATGTCAGAGTTCGGTTCGTTTGGATGATGTGAACGCAGTCTTCCGTACTCGGATGCGCACCCGCGAACCGTACCCGAGTCCGCTTAAAAACGGTGGTCTGGGGTAAGCTTCATGTGAACTCTGTTACAGTTCGCTGCTTATGTGAACGCAATCGTACCAAATTGCGGAAGTGAACCGCTTTTAATGACAAATTATTTGATGAAAATGTGTGTTTGTGTGTGTGTTTCACTCACTTTCCTGATGAGCGGGACTGACACACTGCAAGCAGAGAGCTGTACATCTCATTTATGTTTGCCTTCAACGTTCTTTAGAGCATTTTCAGTACATTCGTAAGACAGACGCAAGTGCCGTTATGTACCGAAGCTTTATAAACAAAACTAACAGTTCAAAAACGTAATACCTAAAAGTGCAGAGAGTAATGTTATGCATTTGCCGCCTTCTCCTGCGCTGTCATTACCAAGCAACGGGGTAAACAGCTGCTCGCTTGATGACGCAAGCGAGCCGTGGTTCAGACTCAAATATTATAATATGAACACAGTCCAGCGGGGGCAGGGGGAGGGGGGAGCAATCGAACTCGGG
Organism: Carassius carassius; assembly: GCF_963082965.1. NCBI lineage: Eukaryota > Metazoa > Chordata > Actinopteri > Cypriniformes > Cyprinidae > Carassius > Carassius carassius. The sequence goes on along the minus strand of NC_081761.1, from coordinate 14,367,429 downwards.
TGCGGACCAGGCAAGTGAACCAAGTGTGAAAGCACCCTTAGAAGCTCCAGCTAAAAGAGCGTTACAATAGTCTAAACTTGAGACGACAAAGGAATTTATCAGAATTTCTGTGACTGTGAAATTTAATATAGGACGTAATCTTGCAATATTTCTGAGGTAAAAAAAACAACAGAAAAAAAAAAAAAGAGTTTTTAACAGTGCTCTGGACAAAATAATCAAAAGACATACTGTAGTTGCATCAAAGATAACTCCAAGGTTCCTCACTTGACTCTGTATTTCCAAGACAGAGCAGTCAAGAGTCAGGGACAGACAACCAGCTTTAGAAATTTGATAACGGGAACCAATGAGCATAACTTCAGTTTTACCACCGTTCAAACACAAGAAATTATTATACATCCATATTTTAATCTGTTATGCAGTCAGACAAATAAGCAACGTTGTGGTGCTCATGCGGTTTTGAATGTATATAAATCTGTGTGTCGTCAGCATACAAATGGTAATGAAGGCTGAGCAGAGATGTATAGTAACAAAGTAGAACTACTTCACTACTGTATTTAAGTACTAAAAAGCGGTATCTTTACTTTACTAGAGTATTATTTTTTTCTCCTACTTCCACTTGTACTTCAGTACATATTTTCGATGAGTTTAATACTTTTACTCCGATAATTTTTTTATGTGCTGCATTGTTACTCGTTACAATTATAAAAATGTTACGAATCATTCCATTACAAACCCACATTACCACTGCCAGAACTTTAGATGGCAGGTTTGATGAAGCTGGCACATCATTGAGCGAATCAAGCGATTAAGAAGACTGCGCGTGCTGACTGAACTGCTGTGAAGAGAGAGATGAACACCGAGCCGAGCCAGATAATGACTCTGTGGCAGGGGGGCGTGGTTTAGCAAAGTCTGCAGCGGGAGAGAGAATCAGGAGACGAGCGGTAAGTGAGTGGTTTGGGCAGAAATCATCATCACCTGTTTCTTGTTCTAGTAATTGGCGTGGAGAGAGTTTAAAACGCCAGGAGAATCGGAAGCAAGGGAGAGAGAGACGGACTGCTGACCCAGACCGGAAACGAAAACGGAAACCGGAAAGAGTAACCCGAAACTAGCGCTGTCAGAATAAGAGTCACCGTTTGGGTGTTTGTAACTTTTGAGTTCTTTTTATTTTATAATAAAACTGTCAGCAGTCCCGCCGACCCCTTTGTCCTCTTCCTTCCAACCAACGAACTTTGCTACACTGGTGCCGAAACCCGGGAGGAAGTAGGACCGTCGCCGCCGCCATGCAAAGTCCGGCCGCCACGCTGCTTGCGGATATCATCGCCTCCCTCGCGGTCCTTCACCGCGAACAACACCAGGCCCTGCTGGACCTGAGGACCGACCAGGAGAGACGTCTTCAGGCCATTGTCCAGGCCCAGCAGGAGGACCGCGAGAGGTTCCGGAGCTGGATTGATCGGGAGGTTTGCGCCGAGGCCGCCGGGCCGCCCGCCGCACCCATGCACCTGCCGCTGCACAAGATGGGGCCCCAGGACGATCCGGAGGCCTTCCTAGAGCTATTTGAAAAGTCAGCGGAGGCCTGCGGGTGGCCCCGAGAGCAGTGGCCGGTGCGCCTCATTCCCCTGCTCTCTGGAGAGGCCTAGGTGGCTGCTCAGCAACTTCCGGTGGCGAACCTCCTGGTCTTCGATGACCTAAAGAGGGCCGTCATCCAGCGGGCCGTCATCCAGGTCTGGGCTGGCCTGTTGGCGTTGCGGGGACGGTGCGTACACGGGGATGTGGTTGAGTATCCGGTTGTCCCAATTATAATTCAATTCCAGGGACAAAAGCATAGTGTGGAGGTGGCGGTTAGTCCCCACCTCCGGCATCCGATAATCTTCGGAACGAATTGGCCCGCGTTTACGGTTTTATTGAGGTCGTTATGTGCGGATGCCTCTTGGGGAAATAAGGCGCGGAAGGAGACCGCGCGGGTACAGGTGGGGGAAACTGAGCCAGGACCGCTGGGTTCTGCTTCAGGGGAACCGAATGTAATCGGGAGACTGATTCTCTCGGAGCGTGATGACTTTCCTCTGGAGCAGTCTCAGGATGAGACCCTAAAACATGCATTTCAACAGGTCCGCGCCATCGATGGCCAGTCTCTCCAACCTGCCCTCCCGCTCTCCTATCCGTATTTTGCCATTTTAAAAGACCGGTTGTATCGAGTGACCCAAGACGCTCGGACAAAATTTAATACAACCAAATTGTTAATTCCAAAGGGCCGCAGGGAAATGCTTTTCCATGCGGCTCATTCTAATCCTATGGCGACAGGCAGCAACACTAAATCGCCTCATGGCCCGTTTCTTTTGGCCGGGCATTCATGACAACGTGCGCAGGTGGTGCGCGTCTTGCGCCCTCTTCCCTTAATGCAGGTCCCCTTCGAGAGAATTGGTATGGACCTCATCGGGCCATTAGAGCGATCGGCACGATGACATCGCTTTGCATTAGTCATAGTTGATTATGCAACACGATATCCGGAAGCGGTGGCCCTCCGCAACATTTCCGCTAAAAGTGTTGCAGATGCCGTTTCGTCTTATCTCCCGGGTGGGGGTTCCAAAAGAAATCCTCACCGATCAAGGCACGGCGTTTATGTCACGTACGCTACGCGAACTGTACAGATTGTTGGGCATTAAGTCGATTCGAACTAGCGTCTATCACTAGCGTCTATGATTTAATCGCACACTTAAATCCATGATCCGTAAGTTCGTTCATGAAGACGCCAAAAATTGGGATAGGTGGCTAGAGCCCTTATTATTCGCTGTGCGAGAGGTCCCGCAAGCCTCCACTGGGTTTTCCCCCTTCGAGCTTCTCTATGGACGCCAGCCATGGAGTGCTGGTGTCCTGAGAGAAACTTGGGAGGAGGGACCATCTCAGGGCAAAAACGAAATTCAGCATGTGCGGAACAAAACTCCACACATTGGGGCGGCTATCAAGAGAGAGTTTGTTACAAGCCCAGGACCGCCAGAGCCAGCTGTATAACAGGGGAACTAGGTTACGCAAATTTGCACCGGGAGAGAAAGTACTTGTATTACTCCCAACGTCGAGCTCCAAATTAATGGCTAAGTGGCAGGGACCGTTTGAGGTCGCACGACAGGTCGGAGATCTCGATTATGAGGTAATACGGTCCGATAGGAACGGGTCCCATCAGATCTACCACCTCAATCTTCTTAAAAAATGGAATGAGGCAGAATTAGTGATGTTGGCAACGGTGATTGGCGGAGAGGTTGATCTTGGGCCAGAGGCGAATATCAAACCACCATCCCTCGCCCTGGCTCCAGGGGGAGATCACCTCTCGCCGTCCCAACTCACTGATTTAACGAAATTGCAGGCAGAGTTTGCCGACGTCTTCTCACCCCTACCGGGCCGTACTAACCTGATTCAGCACCATATCGAGACCGAGCCGGGCGTGGTAGTTCGCAGCCGGCCGTATCGTTTACCTGAGCACAAGAAAAAAGTAGTTCAGGCTGAATTAGGCGCTATGCTTGACATGGGGGTAATAGAATAATCTAATAGTAACTGGGCGAGCCAGATAGTTTTAGTTCCGAAAACGGACGGCTCAGTCCGTTTCTGTGTAGATTACCACAAGGTGAATGCTGTGTCGAAATTCGACGCGTATCCAATGCCGCGGGTTGACGAGTTGCTTGATCGGCTGGGCGCGGCTCGCTTTTATTCGACACTGGACTTAACAAAGGGCTATTGGCAGATCCCCTTGTCTCCATTGTCCAGAGAAAAGACCGCTTTCACAACACCGTTCGGATTACACCAATTTGTTACCCTTCCGTTTGGCTTGTTTGGGGCCCCAGCTACCTTTCAGCGCCTCATGGACAGGATTCTGCGGCCCCATGCTGCGTATGCGGCTGCCTACCTAGATGATATCATTATATTTAGTAATGATTGGCAGCGGCATATGCAGCATCTGAGGGCTGTCCTGAGGTTGCTGAGGGGAGCAGGGCTCACGGCCAACCCAAAGAAGTGTGCGATTGGGTGGGTGGAAGTAAGGTATCTGGGCTTCCACTTGGGGCATGGGCAGGTGCGTCCCCAAATTGATAAGACAGCCGCTATTGCGACCTGCCCACGTCCCAAGACCAAAAAGGAGGTAAGGCAGTTCTTGGGGCTGGCGGGATATTATAGACGGTTTATTCCTAATTATTCGGACCTCACCAGCCCTTTGACTGACCTTACTAAAAAGGAGGTGCCAGATACGGTCCAGTGGACGGAGCCGTGCCAGCAGGCCTTTACTCAGGTCAAGGCTGCCCTGTGTGGCGGGCCGTTGTTACACTCTTCTGATTTTTCTCTCCCTTTTCTGTTGCAGACAGACGCGTCGGACGGGGGGCTGGGAGCAGTCCTGTCCCAGGAGATAGAGGGGGAGGAACGGCCGGTGCTGTACATTAGCCGGAAGCTCTCGAAGAGAGAGGCTAAGTGCAGCACCATTGAGAAAGAGTGCCTGGCCATCAGATGGGCCGTCCTCACCCTCCGCTATTATCTCCTGGGGTGGGAGTTCACCCTCTGTTCGGACCACGTCCCGCTGCAGTGGCTCCACCGCATGAAGGATACCAACTCGCGGATCACTCGTTGGTATCTAGCTCTTCAGCCTTTTAAGTTCAGGGTGATCCACAGGCCGGGTGTTCAGATGGAGGTGGTCGACTTCCTCTCAAGAAATTGGGGGGGGGGGGGGGGGCTTTCACAGGGTTTGGGGTTCACGCTAAATCACACATGCGCAGTATCATCAGCTCCTTGGTTCTCGAATCGGACACGTCTGACAGAAATGGTTCTTGACCACTGATCTATAATATAAGTTATATATATAGATCAGTGTTCTTGACTCGTGAACGAGTCAGTCTGTTGTTCGTTATCTGGTTCGGCGTTCATCTTCAGTTCTCTCTTCACATCAGTTCAGTCAGTGTACTGTTTGAGTGCATGCATTACTCCGGGATATTGGTTTGTTTTAACTCGGAGGGAGTGTCAGCCACATTAAACAAGTTAACAGCTTAAGTCATTTGTGGATTAATGCGTATTGGAGACGCGAACCGTTTAAAACGATTCAGTTCGATTTGGTGAACTGTTTCAAAAAGATCCGGTTACATCGAATGATTCGTTCGCGAACCGGATTTCACAAACTGCTTTGTTTTGAACTCTCTCACAACAGACACGGAAGAGAAGACAATGCTGAATAAAGTCGTAGTTTTTGCTATTTTTGGACCAAAATGTATTTTCGATGCTTCAAAAAATTCTAACTGACCCTCTGATGTCACATGGACTACTTTGATAATGTTTTTCTTACCTTTCTGGACATGGACAGTATACCATACACACAGCTGAAATGGAGGGACTAAGAGCTCTTGGACTAAATCTAAAATATCTTAAACTGTGTTCCAAAAATAAACTGAGTTCTTACGGGTTTATTAATGACATAATTTTGCAAATTGGGCGAAGTAACCCTTTAATCTGTTTTTTGTTTACAAAAAGTTAGTCAAAAGAAATTATGATTGTCCTTTAGGTTAATCATTTGAAATAGTAAAAACAATGTTCAAACTTTTGACTACTTTCTTTAATAACTACATAACACAATACTTGTACTTTTACTTTCAGTACTTGAGTAGTAAATTTTCAAATAGACTACTTGCAATACTTAAGTACAAAAAATGTTGAATACTTTAGTACTTCTACTTAAGTGTGGTGCTTAAAGAGCACTTCAACTTCTACTCAAGTCATTTTTTTGATAGAGCACTTGTACTTTTACTCAAGTCTGGGTCTCTAGTACTTCATACATCTCTGAGGCCGAGTGTTCTCAAAAGGTGGCCTAAAGGTGACAAATAAATGTTAAAAAGTAAAGGACCTAAAACCGACCCCTGAGTAGGGTTGGGTATCGATTGGGTTTTATTCGATGCCGGTGCCATTTCGATACTTCTATAAAAATAAATAAATAAATAAATAAATAAATAAAAGCCTAAAAAGGATAACATTAAAGAATATTAAAAAGATTTCAAATAAATCCATAGTTTTCACACATTCCTTGGATGATCTCATTTCCCAACCTTCACTTACTCTAAGGCTAATAAATGTATTTCGCGATCTGGATCATTATTTAGTACAAAACCACACATAATGTTTCTACTGTAGCTCTTGTCAATCACTCTGACTGTATGGTCTTTCATTATAAAGTACACTACTGTGCAAAAGTTGTAGGCACATTAGTATTTTCACCCCAAAAAGGGTTAAACTAGTTATTTATATCTTTTGCTGTAGTGTGTCAGTAGGAAATATCAGTTTACATTTCCAAACATTAATTTTGCTATTAATTTTAATATCTAGTGAGATTGTTGAATGCACAAGCCGTCTGACAAAAGACTGCCTAAGACAAGACTTTTGCACAGTAGTTTATGTATAAAGTACGTATAATAAGATTAAGTATATTTAAATAAGTATAATTAAAGTATGTGTTCATGTGTGTCAAGGGCTAGATTGTCGCTGGAGGAAACAGCTGTGGTGTAATGAGCGGTGAACAGCTAAAACTTTACAGTAGATAAGATAATTTTCTATCCTGATAAATTAATTATGATCAATGCATCACTTATTATAATAAAACATTGATGCTTTTGGATTTAAATATTTAAAGCATGCAAACGAACGGCCGCTTTTATCATGTTCGTTTTGTGATCACGCTAGTTCCAGTGACTTATTTCTTATTAGTTTTCTGATAACTACTCTTTGTTGGTGAAATGATGGGTTTACATGATGTTGTTCCTGAGAGGCGTGTAAAGGGCAGTTTTTTTTTATTGAAGCGCAGCGGAGGGTTTTGCATGAGAGTGGAAACGCAGTGCTATTCTGGCCTCGGTGCTACAGGCCCAGGTGCTATTAGCCCAGCCCGGCCCGTTTTAAGCCCTGGCTCGCACTGGCCTGACAGTGGAAAAGCGGCTCTTGCATGTCTTCAGAGGAGAAAAGGTGTCTAAGTTTGCATTAAGAGTGTTATTCAACTGTGAATCTTTAATGTAAATCACCTAACATGGAAACAGCAGAATTCAAAAAAGCTGTTTGATAAATAGATTTCCACTTCTGGAATGTTACAGATCGAGTGGTATGCACACTTGGTCATTGTAATTCCAAATCAAAAAAGACAGCTAAGTGGTCCGACAGACCAATTATCAATGGATGATAGTGGAGATGGAAATGTGCCATTTGTAAGCACAAGATCCAGTGTATGTCCTTTGCAATGCATCCGGACTTGTTACCAATTACGAAAAATTTTAACAGTCCATTAAATGATAGAAATTCCTTTGCCATAACAGTCACTTTGGTCCACATGAATATTGGAAGTCCCCCACAATAAGGATTCTATGGAACTTCAGAGTAAGCATTGTCAAAAAGTCAGCAAAATCAGACATAAAAGCTGCATGTGACTTAAGCCCCTTTCACACTGCCATTCCGGCAAATACATGGGTAAAGTGTTCCAGCAATTGTTCCCGGGTTGCTAGATTTTGCACATTCACACTGCCAGTGATTACCCGGGATATGTGCGTGCTTTCACACACAACCCGTAAAGATCCCGTAACAACACGTGACATCAGGGCGTAACATGTAATGTACGAGTCAAAAACATTAGGCATGTTATACTTTCACTGAAACAAACAAACGATCTCGGCATCAGCGCGGAAAGTGAGGAACAAACTGATCTCTGCTTCATTACAGTTTGCACATATTTTTTCATTGCGAACGTTGATCTTCCTTCGAAACTGCCGGTAAAAGAGTCGCGCGATAACGCGCGTCATCACTTCGACACAGCATTAGATCTAGCTTTTGTTCACACAGCGCTCGTCCCGGGTTGAACCCGGCAATGTTACTAGGTCCCCGACCCGGGTTTAATGCCGGAATTAATCCCGGGCCGTGTTTGCTTTCACACAGAAGGCGACCCAGCAATGTTCCGGGAAATTGCAGGGTCCGACGTGCAGTGTGAAAGGGGCTTTAATTTTAGGTGGTTTGTAGCCAGTAGCAATGATTGTAGAAGTAGAGGCAAAGACGCTTAAGATCAAGCACTCAAATGTAGAAAACTGAGGAATGGTCACAACACTGACGTTGAACTGCCGATTATAGACATCAATAATACCACCACCTCTGCCAGATGACCTCAGAATATTTTAAGTTCCAAATCCAAGAGGAGTAAACTGTTTCAACAGTAGTCCTTCATCTCCTTTATGCCATGATTCAGTTAAAAACAAGAAGTCCAAGTTTTTATCAGAGATGAGATCAGCTAAAAACAGTGCCGACTTATTCACAGAGCAGGCATTAAACAATGCAGCATGCACCGGTCTATGCGATGAAGACGGCAGTGATTTATTCTCTATGCAGGGGACAGATATTACATTTCTATGATTGACGCCAGTGGAAGGCAAACAGTTAATCTTTACTCTGGCATTTAGTGATAAAATTAGACAATGAAGACAAAAATGAGACAAAAAAGCTGCGCCTCGAGCCCTGATGTATGTATCGTTTAGGACGCAGCAAACCAGCATCTTGACAAAAATCGTAGGTGTCTTTAGGTTAACTATAAGAAAATAATGATTTAAGCGTAAAAGTTGACGTGGAGTATACCTTAGGGCCAGAGTATTTAATTCCACGTACACGAGGGGTCCAGACGAATACCCGAAGCACACCGTGAGCTCAATGCCACAAGATCCACCTGCACCGCCGACCCACAGAGTTGATTCTCCTTAGCACACCGCAGATTATTCCAAGTGGAGTGCAAAGATAAAAACAATACTCCAAAGTATATAAAAATGCCACAACCACATCTAAGCCGCAAGAGTGCAGAGTGCAAGGAAAAATAAAGAAATAAAAATAAAATAATGTAGCCAAACTGGGACATTAAGAGGAGCAGCAGCCAAATGCGCCACCATTCCCTCAGCAGCAGCGGAAGACGGTGAAAAAAAAAAGGAAAAAAATCCCATGTAATTCATGTTCGAGTTGAGGGGTATATTACATAGTGTATTGGTGGATGTGATGATCTATGTTGGAAATACATGGAAATTTTGTGATTATTCCCTATTGGTGATAAATATATTTAAAAAAATGAAATTTTTCTGTTTGCAAGTGCTGATCATGGTTTCAGATAATAAGCATATCATGTAAAAATTTTTATCTCCTACAAAAATGTGTTCAATACTCGTCTAGAATTCTGCAGTCTTTTTCTTCCAACATAACAAAATAAACCCCGACAGGGTGTTCAGAGGAAATGTATTTGATTTTTACTTGATTGTTGTGAATTAGGCAGAATATTTTTTGTGAGATGTTTTCATGTGCCTATAAACACAAAAATATCCACACAGTTATTAGTTAAAGATTACCAAATATCTTTATCTCATGCCCAAACATACCTCGCTCATAAGCCACTGTTTCTGCTTCATGCCTATGTCCAGCAGCTTGGTCTCATCCAGAATTTCATCCAGAGTCAGATGATGAGTATCACCTCTCTGGTGCCTTGTCTGAAAAAGAGAAAGACATGAGATGTAAAAAAGAGTTTAAATGTGTCACAGCTACATCTTCATATGTGGATTATAGCCTGACAGCCTTTAATTACTGTCATGTCACTTTGAGAAACTGCCAAGTCTGACACACAAAAAAAAAGGAGGGGAAAAAAAAAAAAACAGTGACAATGCTTGCGATGATATTGAACAACTGTAACATGAATCTGAGAATGCAAATTAGTCACAGGGCAAAATTTTTACCGTGTTTATTCAAGTCAGGTGGAGAAACTGTTTCAGTAACTTTTGTCTTTTTTTTTTTCAACCACACTATCAAAAACTTCGCAAACGTTCAGAATTAATCCAGATTTTAGATCACAAAATTGGTACAAATATAAGACTGACAATAGATGTGCTGAGATTAGAATAAAATTAGATTTTCCAGGGAGCATGTGTTTAATGACAGTGAGGATTGCTCAAGCGCATGATAATTTCATTCCCATGGGTCATCCTGTGGGAATTGTATTCTGTACTGCATTCTGAATCCCATTCTGAAAGTTAAAAGAAACCGTTTCACTCAAATAAAGAGCAGTCTGTAATGTGCTCTAATGTGAGATAGGAAATTATCATAAAGCAGCAAGAAAAGTGTCAATTGACAGACACTGCAACAAATGTTTGCTTGTAGTGTTGTCACGGTACCAAAATTTCAGTATTCGGAACCAATACCAGTGAAAATCCACGGTTCTCGGTACCAAAGCAAAACACTAAAATATGCGAATTAAAAGAAAAAACTTTTTATCACTGAAAATGAAACCAATGCCATTCTTTATACTTATTTACAATTGTGTTTAAAGTTTCACCCAAATTTAATTTAATTAATAAAATTTTAACATTTTATTTTTTGTTAAATAAAAGGGGATTTGCTATTAAAATTAAAACATGGAAGAAATATTGTGTGATTTATTTCTTAAAAAAATTAAGTTTTATTCATTTTTTCAACAGTAGTAGCAGTATCACATACATTCTACTAAATAATAGTAATATTTCTAGCACAATGCCTTTATGTAAAAATGAACTTTTATTTTGATGGGTTACCGTGAATACCTTTAAATTGACACTGGTTTTACTCAAATGAATGACTCAGAACAAATTCCGTGACTGTCCATATTAAAGTGTAAGTTTAATTTTCATGACTGGATTTTAAGATTCTGTCCACGTTTTCTGCTTCGCGGAAATCATAGCGCTGTATGCCTCAAGAACCGGATTGACCAGGTACTCTGTACCACTGGTACTTAAAGAAACCTGGTACCATGACATTTTCATTTTTTTAGTACCGACTTGCTTCCGAAGTACCGGGTCTTTTGACAACACTACTTGCTTGTTGAACAGACCACTGAACTGTGGAAATGTGTGTATTTTCGTATTACCTTCATGTAGTTGACAATTCGGGCCAAAACTCCAAATCTGTAACCTGAACTCCCAGAAAGTGCTTTGAGATTGAAAGAGCCATTGCTGGGATCTGAATGATGAAAAGAGAACAAAGACAACAAGAGAAGAGATAAGAGACTATAATAAGTGCTGCAACTAAAAGGCTATTAATGCAATAACTACTATAATCCTTTCAAACAACAATAAAAGTAATAACACATGCTGTTTTCCAACAACAAGTTAGTTTCTGGCAGTTATATTCCACACCATTTAAAATTCTTTCTGCTTTCTGCAGACACTTTCTTACTAAAAAACCAAGAATCAAGAGCGAAATGAAAAAGCAGAACAAAACAGCAACAAAATGTCTATTCTGACAAAGTGCAAAGAGAAAAGGCACTCTCGCTATTCAGATCCTTTAATTTATTGGTTTGATGTAATCCATTTGACAACACTTTCTCTAAAGCAAAGAAAAACATCTGAGAAAAACAGATTTCATCTGCATGACATCAAAACTGTCTTCTGTATAAATAATACATGTATAAAATAATAGTATGATGTAAGAATATATAGCAGTATAACAATAACAGAGCTGTACTGTTTATTAATAATACTGAAACTGTTGGAAAAAAATTCTAGGTAAGCACAGTATAAATGAAACATTCATTTCAGAAACTTATTACACTTGTTTGCTCAGCTTGTTTGTTATTGCTATGGATTTTATGTCTTTGAGCTCAGAGACAACATTATATCAAATGTGGAATGCTAGTTATTTATGCATTCTCAGGCATAAGCTGCTGTAAATTTTTCACATATTTAGCATATTTGACTGCTTACATTTTTTGAGCAATACCATGCTCATTTGCACGCTCATATTTGCATTCTCATAAGTGGTTATATTTTATGTTTAATTACTGAAATGATTATATATGTTGGTATTTGAGGATCTGCGTTTCATGTGAGCACTCTGTCATGGAAATTTCTCTCGAGGGATTAAAAAATGGATTACCTTATTAAACTAAAGTTTATATCTTTTTAAACATGCACACACACACATATGGGTCACTGACGTATAAGGATTTGACAAGCAAATTTTAAAATACTAAAAATATCTTTAGCAGTTATTCAAACATTAAGAATGTTGTGTACACAAATTCATATTAAAATAAAAAAAAAATTAAATGATGTGTTTTTTCATTTAGATGAATCTGCTGTAGCCTTAAAAAATTTCATGAGGTGCGACCATGATTTCTTTAACACGCTTAACATTTTTATTTAGATGTTCTCAGTAATGAAAGTGTTAAGAAACAAAGTATATACAGTATGAAGAGTTTGGTTCCAAAACGCAATAAATCCATTTTGATTAATTTGAGTAAAAATGTTCCATTTCAAACTTTCACATAGCATCTTTGGGATATAATAACATAAATGTATATATTTTTTTCTTAAAATGCAATAAATATATGACACATTTTTTTATATCCATTTTTCATATTTAAACGGTTGAAAATTCACAACATAGTAAGTTGATCCACATACATATCACATTAAACCACAGAAATTTCAAAATGACATTTCCCTTACATTCAACTACCAAAAGTGCATTCATCTTTGCTACACTCTTAAAAATAAAGGTGCTTCAAAATAGGGCTGGATGATTAATCGAAAAGTAATCGAAACCGAAATTCACAACCTCTAACCAACTTAATTTTCCCATGTCGGTTATTTCGTTTTTTTAATCCTGTTAATACTTCCCCCTAAAAAACATACTACCGCGTGTGTAGCCACATGACTCTGTCGTGTTGTACGTCTCATAAATTGCCTGCACGCGGGCGGGGTGTGCAGCTGTCCACGAGCCCTCTTGATGATGAAAATGACATATTGCAGACTGTGCGTGAATGCGGACGGCCCAAGTATATTTTGGCCTTTCTCAGTGCAGCTCGAGATGCAATGACAATGTAAGTTTCATTGCATTATAATTTTCTTGTTAGCATTTCCAGTTAAAGCCACTAGACGCAGTGCTGCAGCGATGTTCTTTCAAAATATTGCGGAAAAAAAGAACAACAATGTGGAGAAGACGTTGTTTACATCAAAACCTAAATCAAGCTGTTCACATGGAACGCATTTCGCACACTCGCGTCTCTGACAAGAGAGCCAGATGTTTAGAAAGCCATGTAAAATTAACTTTTTACAAATTTGGACCCAAAATTTCAACATTCTGGTCCCCGAGCCATTTAGTTATCACTTTTGCCTTATGGCACGGTGCTCCATCATGCTGGAAAATGCATTGTTCTTCACCAAACTGTTGTTGGATTGTTGGAAGAAGTTGCTGTTGGAGGGTGTTTTGGTACCATTCTTTATTCATGTCTGTGTTTTTGGGCAGAATTGTGAGCAAGCCCACTCCCTTGGATGAGAAGCAACCCCACACATGAATGATGTCAGGATGCTTTACTGTTGGCATGACACAGGACTGATGGTAGCGCTCACCTTTTCTTCTCCGGACAAGCCTTTTTCCAGATGCCCCAAACAATCGGAAAGGGGAGCTTCATCGGAGAATATGTCTTTGCCCCAGTCCTCAGCAGTCCATTCACTATACTTTCTGCTGAAGATCAATCTGTCCCTGATGTTTTTTTGGAGAGAAGTGGCTTCTTTGCTGCCCTTCTTGACACCAGGCCATCTTCCAAAAGTCTTGGCCTCACTGTGCGTGCAGATGCGCTCACACCTGCCTGCTGCCATTCCTGAGCAAGCTCTGCACTGGTGGCACTCCAATCCCGCAGCTGAATCCTCTTTAGGAGACGATCCTGGCACTTGCTGGACTTTCTTGGACGCCCTGAAGCCTTCTTTACAAGAATTGAACCTTTTTCCTTGAAGTTCTTGATCCTATAAATTGTTGATTTAGGTGCAATCTTAGTAGCCACAATATCCTTGCCTGTGAAGCCATTTTTATGCAACGCAATGATGGCTGCACGCGTTTCTTTGCAGGTCACCATGGTTAATAATGGAAGAACAATGATTTCAAGCATCACCCTCCTTTTAACATGTCAAGTATGCCATTCTAACCCAATCAGCCTGACATAATGATCTCCAGCCTTGTGCTCGTCAACATTCTCACCTGAGTTAACAAGACGATTACTGAAATGATCTCAGCAGGTCCTTTAATGACAGCAATGAAATGCAGTGGAAAGGTTTTTTTGGGATCAAGTTAATTTTCATGGCAAAGAAGGACTATGCAATTCATCTGATCACTCTTCATAACATTCTGGAGTATATGCAAATTGCTATTATAAAAACTTAAGCAGCAACTTTTCCAATTTCCAATATTTATGTAATTCTCAAAACTTTTGGCCATGACTGTACAAGTAAAAAATTCGAATTTAGTTTTTCAGCCATTTTGACAGCCCTAATGCCTAGTAGTAAATGTTAATTATTGTTTTCTAAGAACAGAATGTCAAGTCAACGACATCCCATATTAAAATTATTTTATTTATATCAATCACAACTCATCATTCATGTCCAGATATTTGATATTTGGTGGTGTCAGTATGGATAAATTAGAATTTTCTGTTATAGGATGTTATCTAAAGTTTCAGGGTGAGGCAAGAAAAGAACGCTTGTATCAGCCATCCACACTTTTGTTATTGCAAGGATTTTGTGTTTGTATTTTTTTCCATACCAAGCCATGCCCCTCCGTAAGCCACTCCCCCATACCAAAGCCACGCCCCCAGAATCTCACTCTAAACTGAACTCAAAAGTTGGCAGCCCTGCCAAAGTAGCTTAGAATCTGAAAACGTATTATAGCATATATTTCTACTTTTGAAGGCTATTTACAACCCACCGCTTCACAATAATATATAGACGGTATGACTAATTCACACAGGCAATCACTCGTATTTATCTGATCTTTATTTATCTCTTACACCGAGCAATAATCTATAAGAAATGTTATGAACATAGATAAAATAACTGCTGATAGTGAGCTATGATGTCAGATCGTGCTTTCAATAGTAAAAAATATCCCACCTTTACTAGTCGATCTCAACCGTCTGGCTGAGGCCAGTCTAAAAAGACGCTCAGGACAGTTGACAGAACGCTGCAGCGTGTCGTCGTGAAAACGTATCATTTTCACGTGTTATTAAGCGTTGCCACTTGCCAGTTTAACCATTCAAAAATCTTTAAAGCATTCAAACACAAGACGCGGAAAGCTGAACTGGGCAGCTGGTTACTCGCGCTGTGCTCGGTGCGCATGCGGAGAGAGAGAGAGCCGCGTCTCACCGACGGTAACACTGAACCGAGCTCTCCTAGCGGAATTGCTAATGCAACCTTTTCACACCACAGACTGAACACAATTAATCATTGCTTGGTAATTGGCCAACAGAGTATTGACTGTTGTATAAAGTTTTGTTTGATAGAAAGATATGCAATGGATTACAATCAAAGTTATCTGAAATGATCAAGATGAATTTGTTCTGACAGTTTAACTCGGAGTTCTTGTCATTTTATTACCATTTTCTAAACTATAGCAAATAAACTGATAATGTGAGAAATGTTGAAGGTGTCAGAATAAATTTTGGTTTGACTATTTTTTTCCAGTGCTATTTTACATTTAATTATTCGGTTTCTGTACCTGGACACTTACAAACTTGAAAAAACAAACACTGTGTAAATAGCACAATCAAATAAACAGAACGAACATACTAATTAAACACTTTCAAACAGGGCCCACTGGTACAACCTGCACCGGGGCCCTGCTGACCCCAGCTACCGCCCTGCTTACAGTACAAACCTTGTCAGTGAACTATGA
Source organism: Carassius carassius (assembly GCF_963082965.1). Lineage (NCBI taxonomy): Eukaryota > Metazoa > Chordata > Actinopteri > Cypriniformes > Cyprinidae > Carassius > Carassius carassius. Next base: position 14,351,721 of record NC_081761.1, on the reverse strand, counting down.
AACAAAATAATCGTTCATTAATCGTAATCAAGGTAAAATGTTCAATTAATCAAGGTTTTATTTTAGGCCATAATCGTCCAGCCCTACTTCAAAAAGGTTCTACACAACGATGCCATAGAAGAACCATTTTTGGTTCCACAAAGAACCATTCAGTCAAAGGTTCTTTAAAGAATAATTTCTTTCTTTCTTTGAAGAACCTTCTTTCGTCACAAAGAATCTTTCATGAAACAGCAAGGTTTTTTAGTAGGGCTGGGATAAACGATTATTTTTTAAACGATTAATCTAGCGATTATTTTTTCGATGCATCGATTAATCTAACGATTAATTTTTCAGACCGATTTGATTTCGATTATCTCCCCATTAATTGACTACTAACAATTTATACATGTTGATTTACATATCTGAATGAAAAAAAACATAAATTTCCTTAACATTGCAATATGTTTATTGCTCTTAAAATTACAAAATAAAAGACTGACTAAGAATGCATTACTTTGCACTTGTATAGAGATAGCATTCAATAAAACCTGGAAGCCTTGAAAACACATAGCTTACTGAAACAAGCTTACTGAACACATAGGGCCTAGCTTACTGAAAAAAAGTTCTTTCAGATGAAAATAACAACAACTTGATATCTAGCATTCAATAAAAAAGGTCACCCAAAATACTTGTTTAGAGCAATTGAAAGAATACAGTATGTAAATGTAAACTTGAGGGCTTTAAGCTAATACAGAGAGTGCTTTTCCAAAAGAAAATTAACAATGGGAGCCAGCAGCCCGTCATGGAGAAAAAAAAAATCTCCGAATGCTCAACGTGAAACTTTGGCGTTCCGCCCTTTTTCTATCGTGTCTAATGATTTTGGTTAATATGCACGTGCATGAGGGAGGGAGGGAGAGGGAGAGAGAGAGAGAGAGAGAGAGAGAGAGAGAGAGCAAGACAGCGCTCGTGTAGTTTGAAGACTGTGAGTGCGCGAGCGCGCGTGAAACTTTGGTGTTTCGCCCTTTTTCTATCGTGTTTAATGATCTTGATTAATATGCACAAGGGAGGGAGAGAGCAAGAAGCGCTCGTGTTGTTTGAAGACCGTGTGTGCGCGCGCACAGCCGGGGCTCTCTCTCGTACGCGCCCTGTCAGGCGCAGCACAGTCATTATATTCTACATCACTCACCGATCAAATAAGGCTTTGACAGCCGCCAAAAAAAAAGATCAATGCAGAAAAACCCCTGGATTGGTTATATAACGTTGGACAGAATGTTGATCCGACCATCGCGTATATTCAGCGCACATAAGGTAAACGTTTTGCAAACGTTTTTTAGAGAAATAAAAACAGGTCGACGAATCGATGCGCATATTTTGCGTCGACGTATTTTTTGCGTCGACGTCATCGATGACCTCGACGCGTTGTCCCAGCCCTATTTTTTAGATGTTAAAAGTTCTTTATGGAACCATTTAGACAAAAATGTGAAGCACGTTTATTTTTAAGCGTGTATGTTACATTAGTTGACTAGTGCTATTTGCTGTATTAACAAAAACATAAATGGCATTAATTAAAACACTAACACTGACAAGCTACGCAATATCGCGTTCATAATCGAATGCGATTCATCTAACGAACACAATATAGCGTAGCTTGTCAGTGATCTATTGCTCTGTGTATTAAATGTATCTGAATAATTTTCATCTGAAATCATGTGACGGAGATTTACTGGTAATATTAATCACAGAACCGACTTTTCTGATGACATGACAGTAACATATGATTTATCGTGCAGCCCTTGTTTGTTGACCACAAAGTACAATGTAGATGAGGAAACTAGGTTGCCGGGTGTATTCAGAGTGTCTCCATTACAGTCTAAAGTGTGAAAAAAAGGGAGAAAACATGGCCTAATAACTCTGCAAATATCGCATTTTGCACAAAATTAAAAATTTACTTTTCAATACCGACCAGATACGATACTGATTTTGGCGGAAACTATTTTTTTTTTCATCCCCTGTGTAACTAGGACAGTGAACAATACTCAGTAATAAGAAGATACAAATTTAGACATTTAATATTTCCTGTACCGCTTTTTGTTTCTAAATCTACAACACCACAAACTCAGATTTACCAGAGTTGTTAATATGAGTTTGCAGTCTGATTCAGATTGTGTACTGCAAAATAATGGCAAAGTAACACCTTTTTCTACTGAGATGTCCATGTGGGTTGTATACAAACATAAAAATACAGCACAACCACAGTCTGTCTCACAAAAAATTGAGCTGTTTCTTTTAATAATTTGTTCAAAAACACTCAGTTGTGAGAGCAAACAAAAAATGACAAACTGCGGACTTGGCAACACTGGTTCAGGTGGAGCGGCATTTACTGCACAGAGCCATTGTCTACCGACAACGAACACAAAATCGCTTTCAAAATCGACAAAGAATCCCCTGCGATTTTACGGCTCTGTGTAGTAAATGTTTAAACCCGGGAAGCAATTTTTACGGGGAACCTCCTGGAAACGCGATTTGGGCTAGTTTTGAGAAGCAACTGGGCAGGATTTGTTGTGAAAACCTGGCAACCCTGATCTGAACGCACGTGCTGGAGATATACTTCTAATTACAGGAGCGTATTTACTGATGAGATGCACATGAAAATCGCATTAGATTTTTGCACAGCCCTAGTTTAAATGTATGTTTCCAAACATTTTTTCAACTTTTTATTTCATTTCTAGCAAATCAGTTATTATAGTAAATAATATTACATAAAGCACAAAAAGTGGGATATACATGGCATGTTATTATATATTATTAATGTAGACATGTATTAAATGAATGAAAGGAGTAATGATTGATAAGCTATAGAATTTGTTCTTCATACAAATACCATAGAAACAATATGGTTACATTTTGCCATGGTAGTGAGGTGCAGTCAGCATATTTACATTTTCAACCTAATATGAGATTGTTAATAAATTGATTGTTAATAAATTGATTTTTTATAGATGTCATTTATATTAATGAGCATAAATTTACATCTGCATGCATCGTGTCAAAGTCAGGAAATAAAAATCTGTTTCATGATTTACAACATCACTCATTAGAACATGCAGAAATTAATTTCTCAATTAAGATATCTAAATATTATACTTTTACTCATGCATATTTTGATGTAGAGAAAATATTGTATTATCATAGGTGATTTGATAGTTTGAATATTGCACCTGAGATTTGTGAAATTTTCACCTGTTTGGTAAATTTGTCATGCTCTGACGACGAAAAAAAAATAATTAAATCCATAATGACCTGATTTCTACAACTTTCACTCACAAGAACAAAATATTCCTTTAAACTTGAAAAATAAATATTGGACATGATGGACTGATATGAAAATTTTAATCATGAGCTTTTTTTGGCCATATAATGCCCCCAGCTAAATCTAATGCAAACCTGGACAAACAATGACGTCATATTTCTATTTTAATTTTTGATTGTCAGTGCTCATCCAGCTTTCATCGATAGTTTTCTCCATCTCAAGCTCCTTGTAACAGTGGTAAAAAGAATAATTTTCTTGGTTCATATAGCTCTAGCATCACATCCTCTTTCTCCTCCACACCCTGCTCTCAAACCCTGGCAACTGGAGCACAGCCAGTCTCAGCCGCATCTTGGAACTGACTCATGAATGATTCATTGTGTGGGCGGGACCTAATGCTGAGAGCAGATGCATTACAGTAGGTTGGATGGCTGATGCTTTGAAAGACAGGACAGCCAGCCAATCGTTTCAGAGCAGAGACTCAGAACAGCCAGTGCAATACATGGTTCCAGAAAAAGGTGGGGTAATGAGAGAGAGAGAGAGAGAGAGAGAGAGAGATAGAGAGAGAAATAGAGAGCGTGAGCGACAAGAAAGACAACACACAGGCGAGCAAGAGCATCACCCTGCATCCCAGACACTCACACCCAGGTATGTCCTGCTTTTATAAATCACAACACAATGCAAAATAATACTCCTACAGACTAAAACACCACCATCTCTGTTTTATATAAACGTCAATGGATTCCTTTAGTAATTGACTCTTCATATTGACAATATGCATGACAAAGCTGTGCGACCATAACTAAATATTGTGTCACAAACATGTAAAAGGTAATCAAAGCATCAGATCTTGTTCGGAAATGTTACTCGTACACACACATGCAGGATCAAGACAGCTGAAATCTGACTGTGCAATTCTAGATCATTACATCACAGAATATCAAATTGATTGTGTACGGAAAATGAACAAGACAAATCTCATTTATTAGCATCTATAATTCTCAAAAGGGACAAACATTAGAAAAGGGTTTGAAAGAAATTGTAGCACCAAAATAAAAGATGCTTGGGGTGGGGGTCTCTGGAGAGCAGGACAAGCAGGAGCCATCTGTCTGTTTCAGACGAAACTGTTTTTGTCTATAGGGGACTTTACAACGTCACAAGACCAGGTCTTTAAAACATTTTAACAAACATAAAATAAAAACACTGAATAATTTAATGTGAAAAGAAGTTTAAATCTCTCTGGAGATGTAGGAACTCTCTTCTGTGAGTCATGGTTGGATCGAAAGTGAAGCTGTATTCTTGTAGAAGCGCATGTGCACAATCAGACAAATATGAGAAATGCTTTGGCATTGCTCATGTTATGGTTAATCTAATTACACCTTCAGTTGAATTCCTGCTGTGCACAGATCCTGCTTTTGTGACATATGTGATAAAGAATACCATAGATAATCAGAATGAACTTCAAACACTATATAAGAATATCAAATTATCCAAGCCTCAAGCTACATAATAGAATGTGTTGTACATTAGTTTTCACTCTGGTCTGAACCTACACATCACACACAATGTTCACTCAAGCAAACTAGGTCAGCTGATTCATCTAAATTCATTTCTCTAGTACAGCACAATTGCATTTTTCATTCTATTTGTCCTACATAATATTCAAGATTAGGATTAGTCCATCCCAAACCAAAGTAGACTGAAAATAGGATGCTAAAGCTGCCTGGATTATACTATATTTCTGAAAGCTGTACTTTCTTATATCTGTAAATGCAGAAATATAGTATAATCCAGGCAGTTTTAGCATCCTATTTTTAGTCTACTTTGGATTGGGATGGACTAATATGATAAGTGTTTGGCAAAGAATATTTAAACCCATCAAGTATCCTACCATTCAAAAAAAATTTTTTAAAGAAATTAATTTTATTCAGCAAAAGTCATTTAAATATATCAAAATGACAGTAAAGGACTTGTTACAAAAAAGAATTATGCTGTTTTGTATTTAAAAAAAGCATCAAAGAAACGCAGTAATGCATCATGGTTTCCACAAAAATATGAAGCTGAACAACAGTTTTCAACAGCAATAATATTAATAATAATAAATATTCTTGAGCACCAAATCTGCATATAAGAATGATTTCTGAATTATGTGACACTGAAGACTGGAGAAATGACTGCTAAAAATTCAGATTTGCTGTAACAGGAATAAATTGACATTTTTTAAAATATATTAACATAGAACAGCTTACTGCTGTAAAATTCTAATAATAGGTTTTGTTTAAATAAATACAGCCTTAGAATGCATAAGAGCCTTCTTTCAGAAATATTTCAAAATAAACACTTTTAAATGGTAGTGTCATTTTTAAATGCATGAACCAAAAAGTAACTTGTTGATACTGAATTAAAATAATTATTTAAAAAAATATATTAAGTATTAGCATTAGAACAAACAGTAAATGTAATTTTATGACAATACTTACTGTCTTGATTATTTTTCATGCAAATTTAAATGTTTTTCAAGAAAGCAACCAAATAATCCAGATGCAGATCCAAATAAGATGCATTTCTATTTCTAAGAAGGTGTGATCTTGTAATAAAAAAATCAGCTAGATGGAGGTCAACAGAAGCATGGGTGACAGTCACGGGTGATCAAACTAGAATTGAACTCTATTTAACTTAACATGGTGTACTGAAAACCTAAACTAATGCTGCAAGATACTCAAAAAGAGTGGGTTGCAATGTAACGAACAAAGATTTCTGATTGACAGCTAAAGCACTGTATGAAAAAACTGTGACTTTCATCATCCTCTAATGTATGTCCTTTTTCCATCAACACCACAAAAAGGACAAAGCAGTATGAAGAAATTGCCATTCAATCTGTCAATCACCCTGCCTCCATCTTTATTCCTACCCACACTCAATCTTTCTTCCCATTGCTCATCTTCCTCTTCAATTTACTGACTGTATTTATTGGTGTCTCTGCAGTATGAACATGTCCAGCAGTTCTGCTCTGATCCAGCAGATCTATCCTTTTCACGACGGCTGGAATGTTGCCTGCTTCATCATCCTCCTCCTCTTCATCCTCACCATCCTCTCCCTCGCCACACTGGCAATCCTCTATGAGCTGCTGGACTGCGGCTGTTTCACCAAAACCAAGACCGTCCGTGACCTGCGTCGCCAGCAAGACGAGGTGGTTTAGTTGTGACCATGGTGACAGCGGACACAGTCTCCATAGGAACCACAACAGTAGATTGGTGGAAAAGGCTGCAGATTTGGACGGAGCTCATCGTCAGATTGGAGTCCCTTAAAAAACGCCAGACACATACAGAGACAGAAGCCCTCTACTCCCACAGCAATACACAGCACAGGTGTCTCCATGGCTTCAAATATTACATTTAGACCAGAAAGAGAGTGAAAAACTCGCTTGCTTATTGTCTCCTTATAGTCTGCATTCAGTATTCCGGTACTATTGTGTTATGACTGCATAAAACTGTATTTTTTGAAATGTGTTTACATGAATTGTTCCCTTTGTGTGGGATAACAAAGTCTACATGTCATTATTATAGAATTAATATTCTACATCCATTATGATTCTACTACTAAAGATAATGTTTGTATGTGTACGTTTACATTCACTTTAAGTTGAGATTTAATATATGAATAATGAAAGTTCTATCTACATCAAGAAGCACACTAAAGGCCAATTATTGCATCTTTGCAATTCCTTAAAATTGTGTATTTAAAATTATATAATAAAAAAAATCATACAAGCATGAGAAATGTGTGGTTCCCATCAGGGTCACAGAAGATATCATCAGCTGCTAGCAGAGTAAACTTAAATCTGTCTACATGCTCAAAAACGTGCAGAAACAGGCCTGTGCTGGAGCTTTCCTCGACTCTGAGCACTTACAAGAACTAGACTACAACTTTAATAAGGCATGATGCAGCCAATATGACTGGCCTAAAATACACTAGACACCATGAGAGTTAGAGATAAAGACTTAGATCTATTGCTTTTTTTATTATTATTCAGAATTTTCAACATAGCTGGTTATTGGGTTTTATTAATATTTTGTACCGATAAACAGCACCTTTTGGTGGGGATATACAATAAAGCACACAACAACAGTATATTCACAGGTATAGTCATATTTCAAATCTATATAGTCGGAGTAATTACTCAACTTTTAAAATAACCTAACTTAGGTAACTCTAAATGTAAAACCCAAAAAAACATGGCAAAAATTCTAAATGCAAAAACAACTTACCATAAATACAACACACACAGCAGCAATCATTGGGGTTACTGTTATTATATTATTAATATTGAATTTAATAATTAATAATCTGTTCTGCATATTTCTTATCAAACAATTAAACAACTTTCAATATCAAAAAGGTAATATTGGTCCATCTCCACTGTACTAGTCCATTCTCACACAATCCTCATATTTTGTTGCAGGACTCCATTTTTATGACTATCTACTCTAACAAACAAGAGCTGGTCGGTGCCAAAAGCCTTGTGTCATTACACTGTCCAAACTAAATAAAAGGCAAAATGCCTTAAAATGAGCAGACAGCAGCCAGGAGGCCCATGGTGAAGGTTAAGGTTTTGCTAAATGTGGCCCTGCCCAGGACAGTCCCAGTATCACAAGCACTGCCTGGGTGACCATCCACAAAAATGTAAATACATCTTGTTTGTACTTGCTCACTGACATAAATTTAAGAATCCTCAATGTCATTCTAGCTATTGACACTGGTTTTTACTTTAAACAGGATGAGAAGTGACGATGAAGCTGATATGAGGAATCGAGGATGCTTTCATTTTAGAAAAGTACTTTAGCAATTCAGATTGCAATGCATCAGGCTCCCAAAAGCAATAAAGTCCTAGTGCAAGCAGTTTCAGCTACTGTTTTGTTATATTGGTAATGTTTGAGCATCTTCCAAAAACATAAGAGTAATGGTTTAGAAATGCTGATGCCATTTAAAAAATGCTAAAACATCAATACAATAAATATGATCATATGTAATAAGAAGTTTGCCCCGATCGCGAATCATAAATATTCAACATGTTTAATATTTAAAATCAGAAATCCTGATGTGTTGGGGAACTCCGAGGACAAACAAACACTCTGAAAATTATCACGTGAAACGGAACACTATCAAATCAGAAAGCGAGATGATGGAAGACGGAAGCAGTCATGGTGCAGCACAAAGTGAAACTGATGTGGAAAGCAGAGATGGAGGATCAGCTTGTTGATTTGTGGCAACAGCACGAATGTTTATACAATGTGTTGTGTATTTTCTGTGAAAATCATTGCAAACACTATCACTGCAATTTCTTCCTGCATATCGTCCACCATGCTTATTCTGAAGTCTCACAAGATTTTGCGAGATTTCCTGTGTTCACAGTCGAGACTCTGGTTGAAAATCTGTTCGTGTGTACTGTGCTGTCTTTGTCACATCATGGCGCACCACACACTACAGGACCAAAACAGTTAAATCTAGGATTTTTTATCCTCATGTTTGTGGTCTATTACATTTTGAAAATCTTATAAGATGTAAAAAATCTTTTGGTGTGTACTCAGCATAAGTTTATTCCTGTGATGGCAAAGCTGAATTTTCAGCAGCCATTACTCTAGCTTTCAGCGTAACATGATCTTAAAAAAAACATTCATTATTAATTAAGTTGCGCTTTTTAATATATTTGCAGAAACTATGATTCATTTTCTCTGATACAGGGTTCAATTCTTTGATGAAAAGAAAGTTGAAAAGAACAGCATTTATCTGAAAAGGAAATAACATAACACATCTACTCTCTGACCTGTGCTGTTTTTGGAGGATAACTCTTTGTCAGGTTTGCTCTTTTTCTTCTTGGAGGATCCAGAGGACTCAGAGGTTGCTTGTCTCTTTTCAACTACAGGAGTGGACAGAGCTCTCTTTTTAAAGAGCTCGCGCTCTCTCAGTAGAGCTTTATCCATCCTAGACACATACAACACAGTTAATCATTTGATTCAACGGACTTTGAGTGTATATAAACATATATAAATTAATTTATGCATTTAAAATTACATTACTTATAATGCTGGCAAAATGCTCACACAAATGCTAAAGAAGGTTTGGCTTGTTTGACTAGTTTGGTGCAAGCCAAAACTACGAATTGGTACACTATTAATAAACCAATACTTGGCTTATATATATACACACATACATACACACACACACACACATTTAATTTAAATATATATATTTTTTATAATAATAGTACCAATAATTGTAAAGCAATAATCATAATCAGCCAGTTTCCATATTGATACGTTGGCTGGTTTTCATTCGATATCTGGTGGTCCAACTAAATCATTTAAAACAAACTTTTTAGGTTTATAAAGAATTTTGTTATATATCTATAATATATAGATAGAGGTGGATGTTGACTGTGTAAGCATATTTCATCTCTCGTCTTTAGATGAGAGACAGTCTATTAGAGATCAGTTATATGAGGCCAGATGGAAGTTTATCCATCTCCAACACACCGAGATAAATTACTTATTTACAGTCAACGCCGAGTGAAAATCTAACACGTTTAAACTTTTATATTTGAGAAGACATTCAATATAAGTAACAAAATAAATCACAGTATCCGCTATTATCAAATAACGTTAAGCCAAAAACATGTTAACGTTACATCACATAAAACATGCAGCAACACATCTACAATTGAATAAAGTAGTTATGAGCGTTACCTGAATATCTCACTGCCTTCTCTCTCAGAGAGAAACAGTTAAGTTAAATCTTAAAGATTGTTTTCAATGACCATATGCTGTCAACTTAGAGAAGACGCTAAATGGGAAGCTTGTCTCAGAATGCTAGCGATGCTACACTTCTACATGAATTTCCTGCGGAAGAACGACTTCTTCTTCTTTGTTTTTAATAGTGATTTGCACAAAACGCCAGTGCCGCCCTTTGGTCAAAACTATTATTACATCTGTTGCGTTGTACAAAATGCCAATTTACTGGTATTAGTGTATATTTTCAAACAATAAACTGATAAAAAATGTATAGTTAAAAAGTGGTTGTTTACGGAGGAAAAGGGGCTCTAGGATGTGCATGTGTGCAGTACTTCAGAGCTAAAACTGGGTAAGTTGTCTAAGCCCATAAGACAGCTCACTTAAAGGTGCTCTAAGCGATGCCGGGAGTCGTAACTTCTTGTTGACGTTTAAGACCCTTATTGTATAAACACATTATTGTATACAACAGAAACTGAGTGTTGAATCTCCATTTATGTAAATTAATAAATTAACCAAAATTCACTTTGTGCTTGCAGACGTTTCAAGAAATGTATGTTGTTAAAATCAAATAAAATCAAATCAATTAAAGTTGAAGATGTATGTTTTTTTTTACATTTTAATTAAACTAGCCTATATTTAATTTTCTTAATGATATTGTTAAAATAAATTATGTAAATAATAATAATGTTTACATTTAAATAGTTTTAAGTCATGTCCTTTGGAAGTTTGTCCCTCATCCAGTCCCTCTGGATGAGAACCATTGATCTATGAAATGCTAAATCTCAACTGTCACATTTTAAATGTAAAAGCATTTAAGTATACGGAACGCAAATGCATTCACATTCTAGCTAGGCAAGTAGAATTTTTTTGTTGTTTAGTTTGTGACTGTATTGTGTTTTATGTTATTATATTAGTTTATAATCTGTATGAATGCATTCTCTGTGCCTCAGCTCTGTATAAGAATGCTGATTTGATGTGGAGGCAGCGTGTGTGGACAGGCCAGATTTGCAGTCACCTAGCAACCAAACACCTGAGAGAGGGGGGGCTGCTCACACTTGCAGGGGCTAAAGCAGCACTGGGTCCAACAGCAAGTATGTGTGGTTATACACTTACTGCTTGACATTTACAGCATCTTTAATACAAAACCATATGTGTGTGTGAGTGTGTGTATAGAGAGAGAGAGATCGATAGATAAATACACACACACACACACACACACACACACACATATATATATATATATATATATATATATATATATATATATATATATATATATATAATAGGGCTTTTTGGGAACCAATGATTCAATAGCCTGACTCATATTTTATAAAGACATTTACCGCCACCTGCTGGTAGTTTAAGTTTCTTATTTAGAGTATCATCTCATTAAAACATTCAAGGAATAGTTAACCCCACAATTGTAATTCTGTCATCAATTACCCTCGTGTCGTTTTAAACCTGTATGACTTTTGCAAAACACAAAAGAAGGTATTTTGAAGACTGTTTTGGTTACCAAGTGACTTTCATTACATGATTTTAGCCAATATGTTTATTTGTGATATATATATATATTTATAAAAAAAAAGAAAAAAAAAGATTTCTACTTCCGTAAGGAATAACGATATAATAGCTGATTTTCATTCATGGAAATCTTTTTGTTTTCAACTAATAATTACTACTTTTAGAGTGACTTTAGATACACCCATGAATAGAAAGTTCATGCCAGATGGTGATGTCAGTTAATGGACAACACTCGAGTACATAACAGAGTAAGAATGCATGTTTGGGAACATCTGTTTCGGAATATTAATCGCACCTAAGTATAAGTCGCATCAATCCAAAAATACGTCATGACTAGGAGGAAAGCATATATAAGTCGCATTTATTTAGAACCAAGAACCAAGAGAAAACATTACCGTCTACAGCCGCGAGAGGGCGCTCTACGTTTATTAGGGGTAGGCTACAGGAGCACTGAGCAGCATAGAGCGCCCTCTCGCGACTATAGACGGTAATGTTTTCTCTTGGTTCATTTCTCCAATTGGGTCTGGCTGCACTCTTGCACTCTCAGACTTGCACTCTCAGACACTTGCACTTCCGCTATTGACATCACTTGCAGTCTTTATTTTTTATTTAGTTAAATTTTTTTTTTATTTTTGAATTTCCCAACATTTTATAACAGTAGCCAGGTGGCTATGGCGTTATTTTTGTGCCACAATCCTGAGCGAGTAATTGTACGTTTTGAGCACAGAGAACTTTATTTTGCAAGCACATTACATTATATTTTGAACAGAAATTAACAATCGCAAAAAAAAAAATGTGCTTAAGCAAAGAAAAAACGATTCCGTGCTCAATAAATGTATTTGCTTGTTTGCTATTATCCATATTAACGTGCAGTAATAACTCCTCTCACGCAGTTTACTCAGGTGCTCTCTCACAAACTTATTCTCTGCGCTCCTGTAAAGTCCCTCTCTCTCACGCTCAACTCTTGACACACGCTCGCTCAACTTACAACAGCGTTACAAGTGTGCCACAAAATCAACCAATCGGAAAATTAAAGGTCAATTGTGATTGGCTGTTAGTCTCCAATCAAATCGCTAGTAGAACCAAAGCCCATCATTTCCTATTTAGAATTCAATAACGAGAAATGGAAAAATGGCTCGTTTATTAGTTTTTCCGTTTAGTTTAACAATTGGAAAATGAGTTTTTGGCTCTATATCTCATTTTGTCTTTTGGGGCTTACAAATCAGTTTATGGTTTCTATATTTTATGCGCACTTGTGGGCGGTGCTGAAACGCTGCTTTCATCTGATTGGTCGATCAGATTGGACTTCAGCTCTGTCTTTTCATTCTTTCGGCAGAATAAGAGTCAGTACGACTGCGGCACTGTAATGGCTGAAACCAACGCTCATTGTTAATTAGAATAATATTTGAAACAGATGTGGCTGGGCACATAATTCGTGCTGGTGTGACTTGCAAGTGACCCCTTTAAATTATTTCTAGGTTATAGTATTGTATGAATATTGTCCCACTGTAAATACAGTGCAAATAGTTCTGTCTCCTTGGATAAAAGTGAAGTGGAAATCAAAATCAATAATAGACTGAACAGTTCCATGATAATATGTCTGTAACATGTATTACTTTCGTCTTTTAAGTCTAAAGGCACTAGGCATGTGTGTGTGACATTAATAAATAATTGTGAAAATTAATATAGTTAAATTTATGAAATAAATTAGTAATATTAGTTTTATTACATACTAAATTGAATGATGTTTCTCTTCTTAGTATTCTTTGTTGCGCTTGAGAAAGCCAACATATATTTAAACATTATTATTATTATTTATTATAAGAGTATGACAGCGACTAGAACTTTAATGTTTCACCAAATTCATCTCAGATCTTCAGACTCGTCTGACTCGCTTTGCTGTATAACTGGTCAGACTTAACTTCCCAAAAAATCCTAGTGACTTTTGTTACCCGAGCAATGAAGGCCTTAACACTTAATGTCCACTAGAGGGGGCGACAGGATTTCTGTTTACAATAGTTTAAGTGACAAATATATACATGAATTTCATGTGTACTGCCATGAATATGCCATATCTGTGTACAAGAATAAACTTCACACTTCAAGCTGTACAACTTTTTAAACCTTTCCAATCTGGCGTTTTCAACCTACGTCCAAATTTATTTTAAGATATAGTTTATTCACACTGGTTTATGCATTTAATGTTTGTCCATCTGGAACTTTTATTTTTTATGAGCTGTATATTTTAAGATGTACTAGATGTTGATAAATCACATGCAAAGAATGTAAAGAGCTTTGACTTTTTTTTTTTTGAAAAAAAAAAAAATTGTTATTGAATTCTAAATAGGAAATGAAATGATCAAAATGTACACGGACCAGACGGGCTTTGGTTCTACTAGCGATTTGATTGGAGACCAACAGTCAATCACAATTGACCTTTAATTTTCCGATTGGTTGATTTTGTGGCACACTTGTAACGCTGTTGTAAGTTGAGCGAGCGTGTGTCAAGAGTTGAGCGTGAGAGAGAGGGACTTGACAGGAGCGCAGAGAATAAGTTTGTGAAAGAGCACCTGAGTAAACTGCTTGAGAGGAGTTATTACTGCACGTTAATATGGATAATAGCAATAGCATTTTTTTTTTTTTTTTGCGATTGTTAATTTCTGTTCAAAATATAATGTAATGTGCTTGCAAAATATAGTTCTCTGTGCTCAAAACGTACAATTACTCGCTCAGGATTGTGGCACAAAAATAACGCCATAGGTGGCGAAGACAATAAAAAATAAACCAAATTACAATGTCACTTGCAATCGCTACCCTCTCTGTTACCTGCGACACTTGCAATCGACACATATCATGCGTGTTGCCAATGGAGACAAGAAGCTGAGGTGGTGATTAAACGATTAAACCTAATTTAGTACTTTAACGTACAGGGTCCTGCAAGAAAAAGACAAGACCGGCAAATCCGTGGCTGGAACACAAGAATATGAACGCTTGCGCAAAGTCTCTCACTAAGTGTTTTCCTCCCGTAGAAAAACATAAACACTTAACATGGCGTAATGTATTAAGATGCTATTAAAATATCAAATTAAATATACAGTTCATTATTTTAATGAATATGCATATAGTATTTTCCTCACATACCACAAAATGTGGCATAATGGACTAAGATGATAAAGGCCAAACTCGTGGCCAAAAGTTTTGACAATTACATAAATATGGGAAATTGGAAAAGTTGCTGCTTAAGTTTTTATAATAGCAATTTGCATATACTCCAGAATGTTATGAAGAGTGATCAGATGAATTGCATAGTCCTTCTTTGCCATGAAAATTAACTTGATCCCAAAAAAACCTTTCCACTGCATTTCATTGCTGTCATTAAAGGACCTGCTGAGATCATTTCAGTAATCGTCTTGTTAACTCAGGTGAGAATGTTGACGAGCACAAGGCTGGAGATCATTATGTCAGGCTGATTGGGTTAGAATGGCAGACTTGACATGTTAAAAGGAGGGTGATGCTTGAAATCATTGTTCTTCCATTGTTAACCATGGTGACCTGCAAAGAAACGCGTGCAGCCATCATTGCGTTGCATAAAAATGGCTTCACAGGCAAGGATATTGTGGCTACTAAGATTGCACCTAAATCAACAATTTATAGGATCATCAAGAACATCAAGGAAAGAGGTTCAATTCTTATAAAGAAGGCTTCAGGGCGTCCAAGAAAGTCCAGCAAGCGCCAGGATCGTCTCCTAAAGAGGATTCAGCTGCGGGATCGGAGTGCCACCAGTGCAGAGCTTGCTCAGGAATGGCAGCAGGCAGGTGTGAGCGCATCTGCACGCACAGTGAGGCAAAGACTTCTGGAAGATGGCCTGGTGTCAAGAAGGGCAGCAAAGAAGCCACTTCTCTCCAAAAAAAAAACATCAGGGACAGATTGATCTTCAGCAGAAAGTATAGTGAATGGACTGCTGAGGACTGGGGCAAAGTCATATTCTCCAATGAAGCCCCTTTCCGATTGTTTGGGGCATCTGGAAAAAGGCTTGTCCGGAGAAGAAAAGGTGAGCGCTACCATCAGTCCTGTGTCATGCCAACAGTAAAGCATCCTGACACCATTCATGTGTGGGGTTGCTTCTCATCCAAGGAAGTGGGCTCACTCACAATTCTGCCCAAAAACACAGCCATGAATAAAGAATGGTACCAAAACACCCTCCAACAGCAACTTCTTCCAACAATCCAACCACAGTTTGGTGAAGAACAATGCATTTTCCAGCACGATGGAGCACCGTGCCATAAGGCAAAAGTGATAACTAAGTGGCTCGGGGACCAGAATGTTGAAATTTTGGGTCCATGGCCTGGAAACTCCCCAGATCTTAATCCCATTGAGAACTTGTGGTCAATCCTCAAGAGGCGGGTGGACAAACAGAAACCCATTAATTCTGACAAACTCCAAGAAGTGATTATGAAAGAATGGGTTGCTATCAGTCAGGATTTGGCCCAGAAGTTGATTGAGAGCATGCCCAGTCGAATTGCAGAGGTCCTGAAAAAGAAGGGCCAACACTGCAAATACTGACTCTTTGCATAAATGTCATGTAATTGTCGATAAAAGCCTTTGAAACGTATGAAGTGCTTGTAATTATATTTCAGTACATCACAGGAACAACTGAAACAAAGATCTAAAAGCAGTTTAGCAGCAAACTTTTTGAAAACTAATATTTATGTAATTATGTAATTCTGAAAACTTTTGGCCACGACTGTACAGGCACGCAGGTGAGCCCAGAATAAACGCAACACGCAAAGTTTCGCGTTAAGCATTTTTCCAGAATAAACTGTCTACAACTCGTTTATTTCACTGTCTTTGTCCATTAATATACATGATGAGTTTTATTTATAATGATTTTCTATAGGAGGAAAACGTTTAATGTACAATTTAACGGACTGCGTTCTGTCTGTCGGACAGGTCTGCTTGCCTGTACGGAGCTGATCCTTTTAAAATCATTTAGTGCATTTCATAATGCACGTTCATATTTGCTGGTCTGTATATACGTTGAGTCAACAACAAGACATATAGGCTAGGCCTACTGAATTGTCTATCATCTTAGTCTGTTATTAGGCCACATTAAGCGTTTTGCTGTATGGGAGGACAAAGTTTGCGCCTTGTGTTCATAGCCATCTGTTTGCCTTGTAGTACATTAAATAATTACTATATATCTAATTTGGTCTTTTAATTGAAGTTTACGTATCCTAATACATTATACCATATTAAGTGTTTGTTTTTTCTACAGGAGGAAAACGCTTAACGAAAGACTTTGTGTGTTCATATTCTGTTGTTCTGTGGCCACGGATTTGACGGTCTTGTCTTTTTCTTGTAGGACCCTGTATGTTATAGTAGTAGGCCTACTAATTTAGTTTTAATCGTTTAATCACCATCACAGCGTCTTGTCTCCATTGGCAACATGCACGATTTGTGTTGATTGCAAGTGACGTCACAGGTAGCGGAGAGTGCAAGTAGCGATTGCAAGTGACATTGTAATTTAGTTTCTTTTTTCTTGTCTTCATCACCTGACTACTTTTGTAAAATGTTGAGAGATTCAAACAAAAAGTTATCAATAAATAGAACAAAATAAAAAATAAAGACTGCATCGTCGCTAGCGGAAGCACAAGTCTGAGAATGCAAGTCTGAGAGTCTTCACCATTTCTCTCGATTCAAGCCAAATTAATTTTGATAAATAAGTCGCACCTGACTATAAGTCGCAGGACCAGCCAAACAAAAAAAGTGCGGCTTATAGTCCGGAAATACGGTATGTGGTTTAGAGGTTGTATAGGTTAATACAGTATGTGTGTGGGTGTTTGTGTGAACAACAACAAAAAAAGATGTATTTTCTACATTTTAGGCTTTTCTATAAGTGGACAACAGGAGAGAATAGACCTCCTTCAGGTAGCTACTCTGATGCAGCTGGTTACTGCAGACGGAAAAACGGAGGCTACACCGGTGTTATGATTAATTTGATGATAATCAGACTCCTTTAAGCCAAGCCAATAACCCACTACTGTCTCTGCATTAGTGATGCTTTTTATCATATTGCCTTTTTGTTTACATGTAAAAAAAAAAAAAAAAATGTTGTAGTTATTTAAAACTGGATAATTGCATACAAATGTCAAAGATTATGTTTTATAAATGTGATTTGACTCCTAACCCTAAGGTTGTGGGTTCGGATCTCTTTCACTTCACTTTTTTCCTCGCAGTCAAAACTCCTTGTTACAGTCACAGTCTGCTTCTCACCATAGGGGGGCGCTGATGATTAATTTAATTACAGGTTCTTCTTTGGGTCCACACAGTCAAAAGTAATTATGTTTTGATTTAGACTAGAATAGCGAGTCAGCATTGAAAAAGTGCTTTTACTAAGTAATGCAGGTTTTTTTCCCTCTCTTTTATTTGTGAGGATCAGGTATTTATTTAGGGGTACTAAAGTATAGCCTTTTATTGTAACAAAGTACAAGAATAATTGGTTCATGAAATGAGTTTTTAATTTCCAGTAATTTAGATGAAATGGAAAAATGATAATGGGTTCCTGAGCTAGTACAATAGAGATGCCAAAAAAAAAAAAAAATTCGATTACACATTAAATTCATAATGAGTTTATTTTGCAGAAATTATGAAATTGAATTTTTAAAATGGCAACCATAGAAAATAATAACTGGTAAAAACTTTTTATCATTTTGACATTTTCAAAACTTATCACATTCTCTCCTATCTTATAATTAGGATTGGGACAAAACCACATCACAGATGTTGTCTAGGGAGAAACCTTGACACAAATGAGATCTACAGAGATGCTGCCAATGTATCATGTCACTTGAGAATGCTATTTCAGGAAAAATGTATTGTGGTCTTTGAATTTAGGGTACACCTTTCTCTTTAAATCTATACCAAACATCCAGATGAGTGTTGAGAAGTGCTGTTTGCTGCCTGGAAAGTCATGTCCTAATTGGTGTCCAAAAGTGGAAAATTCCATCATTTACACAGTGTCATATTGTTTTGAACCCATATTACTGTATTTTATGGAGCACAAAAAAAGAGATTTTACAACATTTTCATGTTGCTCTTTTCTTTTAAAAGCGAATGGTGATTTTGGGATCATAAACTGTAAAAAGCACAAATTACCACAAATGCAAAAAAAAAAAAATGTATGCATAAATAAAAAGTATAAAATCAAAAATTAAATTACTGAATGGGATTTGCTCATTCCTAAAATCCATATGATAGCTACGTATAGAAAAGACTCAAATGTACGTTATTCAGTGAAAATCCCCTCTTCTTTAACTCTCAAATGTTGCATATGAATATTCATATTCATATTTGGTGTCACAAATGCACCAGAACAAGAGTGCTATTCAAGGGTAAACACAGTTACCTTTACCAGTACAAAATATAATTTACCATTTTATTATAGTTTACTAATTTATTATCGATTTGTTTTTAACATAATGGTGACATTTAAAGGTTCAGTAATATTTAACCATTTACTATGAATTAATGTATTGAGTATTATGAAGTAACTATTATATCAAAAATGTATTAATGTATTGAGTATTATGAAGTAATATATCAAAAAAAACAATTTTGCTAAATTAATTTATTGTAACAAAAATGTTATTTAAACTTAATGGCAAACTGATTCAAAAGTAAGCAGATATTTAATATTTCACAGGAGTGAAAACAAGGCTATGAGAGATAGAATATGTGTGTTTACTGGATTGCACTGAAGTTTAACTGCATAATGATTGTTCAGTTGATGAAATGTCTTTCTAAAAAAAACCTTCAGACAAAACTCTATAAAGAAGTTGAATAGTGCATTCCACTGTAAACATTAGTCCATCCCTCACAGTCTTGTTTTCATTTGTGTAAAATTCAGTACGCTATATATTAAATAGGTCTCTGTCATGTGATGTCACTGAAGTCAATAGAGTGACGTGTCTTGACACATCAGATTGGACAGAATGTACATACAGAGATACCGAGTGGCCTTTAATAGATGATGTGTATGTTGTTTAAGGAGCTTGACGGGTTGTACAATTAATTTCACATTTATCCACTGTCACTGTATGGAGAAAATACAAAAAAATATCCTGTGTTCCACAGAAGACATACCAACATGAATGCAAGTGTATGTTAATCAGTTTTTCATTTTTTATTCCTGTGAAGGTAGATAAACTAATAATGATTATATAGTGCATTGCGACTCAATATAAAAATATTACACAAGTGCACCAGTGAGCTTTTTGAAGGTTTATTAATATAATGAGATTCCACATGATGCAACAACTAAGAACCCTTTTGCAACATTCATGAGCAGGTTTTGTTTGTTGCCGGGTTTCGTGCACCTTCTGTAGGCCTGCACAAAACCTCCAATTCTACCTCATTCAGTCCTTCTAGATTAAGATCTGAAGACAGTGTGCAATGTAGTGAATGTCAGGTGATGTTTTTTTGTGGATCTGCTGGATGTGTGTATCTGAAAGCAAGCAGACTCTGGCCATAAATGGCTGTACACAGTCAGAAACAGTATTCAAATGATGCTAGATGGTATTAAGGGGTCGAATGAGTACTGGGCCACTGCTGGCCAAATGGCTGCCCTAAGCAGAATTATATTGTTGTGCACCCCTTCCTCAAAAATGATGTAAAAAAAAACTACTTTAGGGGTACAAATAGAACTTTAATAAAATATTATATAAAATAAATTTTAATTAAATTGTTTTATTAGACAGTTACCTATGGCTATTATTTTATTAATACAGTTATCTGATTGATTTTACAGTCTTAAGCATTCAGAACTCACGCAAAAGAAAATTAAGCAGTTTTTCTAAGATAAAACCATGGTTAATTTTTGTAAGGGTTGTGATGTCCACGTGTTTTTTGTTGAAGAAATTATAGAGGCTGTGTCATCTATCGCAAAAAGGTGGCCAAAAATTAAAGATTAAAGGGGTCATTTGATGCTACATGCTACAAGTTATTTGAACTGAAATGTGTGTTGGCAGTATGTGTACACAACCACCCTATAATGATAAAAATCCATCCAGTTTTTTTTCTTTTCTTTTCTAATCTCGTTAAATCATTTCCCCTTTCTCAAATCGAACCCAGATGCCTGTGTGATGTCACAGACCTTAGACCTGCTCTGAGTGACCTGTCATCAGTCCGCTATTGTTTCCCAAGAATGTCTCCTGAAGCGTTTGAGGTGTTTTGTTGTTGTCATCAAAGGCGGACAGAGTACACAGCTTTATTACTTGAGTAAAAGTACAGATACCCCTTGCTAATTTTTACTCAAGTACAAGTAAAAGTACTACAGTCAGTTGTGTACTTAAGTAAAAGTACTGAAGCACTTGTTTTTAAAAGTACTTGACTACAAGAGTACATTTTCTAAATATTGCATTACTACTGCCACAGTGCTTACATTTATGTACAGAAACGTCCTACATGGAGTTATGAAAAATTGTAATGTTAATACCTTGGAGAATGTAAAAGGAATTGAAAGTAAAATCAAGTAATTTTCATCTTTTTACTATGTTTCTTTATTTAACATTTTTCACTTGCCCACAAGGCAATAGCACAATGACAACGCTCTGACAAACCTCTGCTAGAGTTTTAATGGATTTTTTGCACCCACATTTGAACCTGTCTGTGTTAAACACACTGCATACTCAAGAACATCAAAGCAAATGCTCAGCTTAAATTAATGTGTAATATCAGAAAAGAAAATTCAGCTAACAATTGTGTGTACATGTGAGTTTCTGTGTTTTTTCATCAAATCAATAAACTTAAATCAGCAAAAAAGGCAATATAGCAATGTTCTGACACACCTCTGAACCTGACCGTGTTATACACGCAGCATAGAAGAGAAAATAATAACGATTAAAGAAAATCAGCTAATCAGCTGTGTTTAGGTCAGCGTACAAAGAAAGAAAAATAAAATTTTGCTCATTTGAGTGACAGTATTAAGCCCCTTCCTCTCACATTGACATACAGGGCAAAGGCAGAAGAAAATACTTTCAGCTGAATTAACACCATTCTCACATACACAATCTATGTGTGACAACTCTGTGTGTGTGTGTGTGTGTGTATGTACGTACTGTCATGAAGTCTTTGGCAGAAAGCTGAAGGTGATTGCTGATAGGCTGTCCCAATCAGTGGCGCCTGCACAATCCAATCACGTTTGAGAGGGAAACAACATATTGAGGGTTTCTGAGATTTTTTCTTTTTTCCTTTTTTTCCATCCACACGGAGACACGTTTCTGTGTATACGCACAAATTTTTTATCGGATAGTCGTGTCGTCCACACGGATCCGCCGATTTGCGTTTTCGTCTGGACGGCGAATCCGTATATTTTCTGAAACGATGACGTCATCAGCCCACGTCTCGCCCCTAATCAGACACGTCACGTCACGTAACAGCAACAAAAACATGAACACACACTGAACGATTGTATTTTTATTAACTAATATTAACACAGATTAGTAAATGTATTGTTCCATGTTCGTTTGTGTACCACGCGCAAGATTTATGAGCAGCATAGTCCATGTCTTCTTCACCGTTTAAAGTGTGTCCCTGTGGCAGAATTACAGCGCAACATGCTGGTCTGGCATGTATACAACATCGCTTTGTGGTTTCGGGTGCATGCGGATATTTCTTGAGACCTTTGAAAAACCTTTGAAAAAAAGATCGGACTGGGGAAAGCTCTGTCTCCGTGTGTGGACGGGGCCGAAGAAGTAACGGGTACTTACGGTTATGGATAGAAATGTAGCGGAGTAAAGTGTACAATATTTGCCTCTCAAATATACTTGAGTAAAGTCATAGTCATGAGTACTCCCCAAAAATGATACTCGAGTAAAGTACAGATCCCTCAAAATTGTACTTAAGTACTGTACTCAAGTAAATGTACTCCGTTACTGTCCGGCTCTGGATGTCATAATTAACATAACAGTCCACATTTACTCCGGACATCTAAGCTTATGTTTGTGTGAATCATTCGTGATCCAGCTTCACCAACAGAAGAAGTGAGTATAAGGTTTTTTAAATAAACCTTTGCAAATCGCCTAAACTAATAATGATCTAATTAGCAAGCCTCACGATGATTGCAGCTAAAGTAAACAGACCCTCAGAGATCCGGCACGGAAGAGAGGGGCGGGGTCAGCAGAGCTCATTTGCATTCAAAGGAAAATGCTACAAAACAGCTTGCTCTGAAAAGAGCTGTTTTGACAGGTTAAAAAGGGTGTTGTTTTACACTACCATTCAGAAATTTTAGCCAAACTTACAGACTTTTGATTTAGACCCTAAAAATTCATTTCAACTTGTAGAAAAGGGGCATTCAATGACCCCTTTAGGTGGATATTTGAATTAAATGTTTGTTAGTCTATAGTAAACAAGGACTTGATCATCCTGTGTAACAACAGCAATTACCAGGCCCATTATGTATTTTAACAGTGTTATTCAATAAAACCATATTATAAATAATTAACAAATCATTTTTGCCTCATTAATATCATTATTGCCTCATATTGCCCCATCAATTATTTTAGTCCTAATTGATAAACTCACACTAATTCCTTTTGCACTACATGCTTAATACTTTTTATGTATTTTTATTATTATGTGGCAGCTGTGGCCTAATGGTTAGAGAGCTGGACTAGTTACCAGAAGGTCGCCGATTTGAGTCTCGGTGCTGGCAGGAGTTGTGGGGGGGGTGAATGTACAACACTCTCTTCCACCCTCAATACCCATGGCTGAAGTGCCCTTGAGCAAGGCACTGTTAGACAGTTAGTTGTGAGGGGATTTTGTATCCACTGGATTCAAGCAAAAATAATTGTGCCCTTGAGCAAGGCAGTGAAACCCCAGTTGCTCCCCAGGCGCTGGATCTGTAGCTGCCCACTGCTCCTGGTGTGTGTTCACTTCTCGCTGCTGTGTGTGTGCACTTGGATGGGTTAAATGCAGAGCACCAATTTTGAGTATGGGTAACCGTACTTAGCAAATGTCACAACTTTCACTTTTTATTTCATTTTCTTTATTACTATTATTCTTTTTCTTTCTGTTAATACATATGTGCACTATGTGTAAGCAGCCCAGCTGCAACTGCTTTGCCAAATTTACAGTTTTTGTCATGCCAATAAAGCTCACCTTAGTTAAAGTGAAATTGAAATTGAGAGAGACTGCCTGAATGATTCAGCGCGTCCTCCATCAGGTTAAGTCATATTCATAAAACAAATAGTTTGAGATGTCCTAAGAGTAATGTTGTGGTAATATCTTAATATCCTTTCAGTTGTTAAGGGTAGTGTACTCCCCCATGTTGTGTATCAGCACTGGTCATGACTTCGTCATAGAAGTAGTCAAGTGCAAAGATCGCAAGTGTGGGTTTTTGGACAAGCAAGTCTATGGCTCCGACACGCAGAAGCTGTGTCTGATTCAAGAACGAACTAATTCTTTTCAATTAACCCTTTAAATCGGTTAGCAAATCGCATAAAATGATTCATTCACGAATTAGAATGATCCGATTGCATCCGTTCTCGAGTCGACAACTCATTGATTCAAATTTAGTGCGAGTCTCCAGTGAACTGAATTCACAAGTAAGAACCAGGAGTTCCCTTTCAAGGGAACCTCAAACTGCGTCCTCTAGGGGTCGCTATGGGGAACACCTCAACGTGACCCGTGTCTGAAGCATACATTAAATAAACACCAACGAGTTGGCCAGCAACAGCCTCTGATGTCACTACCGACGCGACTATAAACCGGCACCGGGAGAACACGTCATCCTCTTCTTCGTCTTCACTGACTGTTCAGCTTGAAGCATGCATCTGAAAGAACTGGTAAGAGAGATCTTTCTCTGTCTATCATGGCGACTACTAGCAAGTGTTTAGACAATGTGTGCATCCGTGTCGGCGTTATTTGACACCCAGAGACGGACACAATCTATGCGTCATTTGTTTGGGTGAAGAGCACGCACGCGATGCTTTGAGGAGGCAATCTGCGTGCATTGTGAGTGTTTTTTCGATGAAAAAGCTCTGCTCTCGTTCGTCTCTCTTTCCGAGGAAAAAAAAGAAAAAAAAAGAAAAAAAAGGCAGCTATCTGCTTCCCACGGTTCAGGACCTGCCGCTGCTGAAGCAAGGAGGAGAATGAGCTCGTGAGAATTTCAGGTGGATCTGTCTGAATGGTTAGAGAGGGACTTTCCCTTTCGTGCTTGTAATGGCGGCAGACGAGAGAGAGTATCGGGAGGATGAAATTATATCTTTAACACTTTCTGATACTGAGGTTAGTGCTCTGCTGGGTTTTTACCCAGGAAAAGCAGGAGATATTTGAGGATGGTGAGGAGCTGAGGCTCAGCCTTCTCAATCCTCCTGCCTTGCGTATGTAGAGATGTTGGAGGTTATGGATCACGCCACGGCAAAGTTGGTCTTTGGGGGAGACATCCTCTTTTAATCTCCCTCCTTGCCATCTAGGCCCCTTCAAGAAATACATCTGGCTTAAATGGCAAGGCATACGCAGCAGCAGGTCAGGCTGTGGCTTTTTTACACACGATGGTGGTGCTTCAAGCATATCAGACTGATCTGCTAGGAGACTTGGATAGAAGTGAAGGCCTTTCTCCTGATCAGGTAGCCGAGCTGCATCACACCACGGATCTCTCTCCATGCTACCAAGCAGGCCGCCTCCGCCATGGGCAGGACTATGGCGGCCATGGTAGTAGTGGAGAGAAATCTGTGGATGAACCTGGCAGACATCGGGAAGAAAGAAAAGGCTTTCTTCTCGATGTTCAGGTTTTGCCTTCTGAACTTTTCGGTATTTCCATTGAGATCGAGAAGTTCAGGGAGACGAAGGCGTGCTCCACTGCTTTCAGATCCTTCATTCCACCAAGGTCCAGGCCTGAGCCTGAACAACATAGGGGTCCTGGCCTGTCCCGATCTGAGAATCAAAGACGGGCACATAAGGCTAGTGTCACGACTCGCGCTCCTCCCCCACCTGCGGGCAGGGGTAAGAGGAATCGTGGGTCACGAGAAGGTAAGCAGAACCTAAGGGATGTGATCCAGACGAGGCAGTGTTCTTGTCTGAATCAGCGGTATCTAATCATTCACTTTGGGGAAACTTTGGGGAAAGTTTTTTAACTTCTGCTTTTATCGTCCCCTTCCTAATTCCCCTGTAACCACCAGCTCTCCACCTGATCGAGGTTAGGTGGAAACCTTTCGCATAACAGTCTCCTATGCTGGACCTATAATGTTTTTGGCTGGTTCTATGTTCATAGCAACCCCCTTACTGATGGTCCAGACTAAAAGGAGGCGCCCCTTGAGCGGGGCTCCAGCACAGGAGGGTGGGTGAGTATCTAACCCTTTCTGTATATACTTATGTTTATTAAATTGCTGGTGGTTATGTGTCTACTAATAAACTCTGTGAGTTTCCTTTGCAATGCCCCAGTTACAGTGTTTACTAAACACTCGTCAGCACCAGCCATCCGGCTTCATGTTCCGGTATTAGGTGGCTGAGATCACAGGTTTCTGAGGGAGCATCCTTGATCATCAGGCCTGGCACAGCACTGAAGGGAATTCCATGGATGTCTGGCCAGGTCACCCTGAGGGGTCTTCTGGCCGCTTAGTTGTGCTGTCACATCCAGCAGGAAGTGGAGTTGGCAGTTACAGAAGTCTTCTCGTATATGCTGCCTCAGGTGATGCTCCCCTCGCCAGAGATTTGTAAAATTTGAGCTTGCCTCTCCCAAGCGGTTCAGCGCCTCTGCGATGCTTAGGAACCTTTAGGTACACACGCTAAGCTCTGTCTACTTTCTGAAAACCACATGGTGGTCAGTGTGCACGTGAACTTTTTGCGCACATTCTAAAATCCATGTAAGTGGTAAGGGTGCACGCAAGACTCTGCGCACTTTCTGAAATCCTGTATGGCAAGGGTTACCTGCTTCGCCTCGTTCCCTTTCTTGAGATGATTAGACCTTGGTTCCTTGGGCTCCATTCAGCCAGTGTGTATTTGTTTATACACTTCAAGCATCGCTTCCCTCAACATGAGGGGCTATTTGGGTGATTCTCGTGGTAGTTAAGCAGCACTCCCCTTTTCCAAGAAGGGTTGCCTATGAGTGCGCTACTCTGAATTCAGAGTTCTCCACGAGAGTGTCACGAGAGCCCCTTCTTAGAACAGTATTTGACAATCCATGCTATGGTAAGTGTGCACATGAAATCTTTGCGCAATTTCTGAAATCCACACTGTGCTAAGTTTGCACGCTAGTATTCTGCGTTCTTTCTAATATACTTTATGGTGAGGGCTTCGCGCGGTTGCTTCGTGCCCTTTCTTGAGTTGGTAAAAGCCCTGTTCATCTTGGACACCACTCCACCTATGTATCCTCGGATACCTATCTAAACAGGGTGTTGTTAGTAGGGATCTGTTGAGACAGCTCCTTCAGCAAGCTTATGCGAAAGTAAGCGGTAGCCCCTGTATGACAGGCAAGACTAAAATGCTAGGTTCTTAGCCATATCCCTTAAAAGGAATCTTTCCTGATTCCAAGCCTTCAGCTGTACCCCGGGCCGAGGCCCTAACGATTAAGTTGGTTATGTAGCTTAGGCCTTTGGCCGTAATGGGTACTGTCACAGACAGCCGTCTAAACGTCCCAGGGGCAACTCCCATGGAAATGGTAGAGTTGGTACTTATTGTTCGCCATGATTCTGGCCTGCACTCCCCTCAACATTATGGCGTGGGTATACTGTTCCCCAAAACGACCTCTAGAGGATGCTGTTCGGAAGTTCCCTTGAAAGGGAACGTCTCAGGTTACGAATGTAACCATGGTTCCCTGAGTAGGGAGTGAGACACTGCGTCCTCTAGCTCCCTGCAATGCTTCGGACGCAAACTTCAGACGAAGAAGTGAATGAAGTGTTCTCCCGGTGCCTTTTTATATTCAGCCGGTAGTGACTTCAGAGGCTGTCGCCGGCCAACTCCTTGGTGTTTTTTCAATGTATGCTTCAGACATGGGTCACGACAAGGTGTTCTCCATAGCGACCCCTAGAGGATGCAGTGTCTTGTTCCCTACTCAGAGAACCAATGTTACATTCGTAACCTGAGACGATATTGTGAGCGCACACAAGCTGCTAAAAGTAATTTACTAATGTCAAATTTTAGGATTAATTTTTGTAACTGAAAATCATATTTAGGTCAAAACTGTCAGTTGTCTGTGAACTAAATCTGCTGTAAAGAGTGATCTATTTAAGCTCACTGAAATGCTTGAATGTAGACACATCAACATGTTTTAGGTCAAAAAAGGGAAACATTAAAATAACACTGATAAAATAAAATAACTCATGCACTTTCAAATTCCCCGCTGCCGTAACGTTAACAGTTTTATTAAAATGCTACATGTGATGTCTGTTTTTATATTGTTTATCAGCAGTATATTTTTTTTTGTTTGGATTAACTAGCCGATGATGTGATGTTCAGAATATTGTAACTACAGTAATTATCAAAATGGGAAGTGATGCCCTATGGGGGAATTTGACCAGGGGTGTTTTTACAAAACAGACAAGGATTGAGAAGAAAACAATTATTATAAAAAATATAATTATAATTTCCTTAAAATGTTCTTCCTAACTCAAGGGAAGGGAAAGTCTTGACATTTGCCAAGTATGGCAGCCCATATTTGGAATTGGTGCTCTGCATTTAACCCATCCAAGTGGACACGCACAGCAGGCCTTATTCACATGTCATATATAACGGCGATGTTCTGCAAAACAACAAACTTTAAAACACTTTTTTCTTACTGGTGAAAATCATATGGTCAACTCTGTTTTCTCTCAGGTACATCACAATGTAAGCTTCACAGTGAACATTATTACATCACTCTCGTCATAGTAGTAAATATCTACTACAAAAATATATCTTGACTCCTAATGGTTATTTTGGGAAAATCCCAGGTATTTTGAGCAGTAGGATTATATAAATTTATATATGTTCTAATATAAGTAGCCTATAGAAAATTGCTAAATAAATCTATAAATAAATCTAAGTACTTTTTTACTTAAGTAAAAAAATATAGAGTACTTTTGTACTTTCACTTGAGTAAAAAATTTACTTTTACTGTAGTAAAAGTAACTACTACTTTTACTGTAGTAATATTTTATTATACGCATCTGTACTTTTATTCAAGTACTTGTACTAATAAGCTGATTCACAAAGTCATGCTAAAAACATTCATGAGAGTACTAGACAAAAATATAATCTATACAGCAATGATTATTAACAGTAATATGTATTGTTGCATGAATAATAAGTAACTGAAAAAATTATCCAACCCATAGTAAAGTTAATAAAAAATGTTGATGCAATAAATAGGGTATGATTTAAAAATAATAATCCCTCCAAAACAGAGAAAATGTCTTTATCAAACATGTACATGTCTGTGTCTTTTAAAGTGTTTTATTTGTAGTGGTTATTATAGCACAATTCTTTAACACCCCTAACCCACCGGACCCCACTAGTTTGCTGCAGCCATGGTTGTAATAAAGACTCGGAGCAATTGTTTTTTAGCAAAAAATGCACAGAACAAGAAGTGCGTTACACTTTACTGCGTGCGTGTTCAATAACAGGTGCTTGTTTTCTTCAGTTTTGTTTCAGCTTTTTTTATTCACATCACTCATGAAATTCATGATCACTGTCTGCTTGCAGTAGGCCTACTATTGCAAGCCGCTCTGCTTCTGCTTCTGCTTTTTTTTCACCTTATTTCCAGCTCACACTTTCTAATCCTAATTTTACAAGTTGCAAGTTACAAAACACAAAGTGCTGACTGACACTGATCACTGGCGGGAGCGGTGTTCTCCGATCGACTCCGGTATTACACACAATGTTAATCAGATGTTAATCGGGTCCTGGGGTCTCGGGTGCTCATTGAAGACCTCTACCTGGGAGTTGGTGCCCTACGCAATCTACGTACTCTGCGTATAGGGAGCAGCAGTACTGATTGAGTGCCAAGAAAACATTTATTACAAGCCTGAGCTGAAACCATTGATCAGCCTGTTTTGATCCTCCTATCTATATAAAATAGTGGATGTATTTCTTATTGGCTTAAATCACAAAATGTTGTTGTGTCAGTTTTACTAATTTATGCCGCAGATGGCTTGTGTAACTCTGTATCATCATCATGTTTATATTATTGAGAGTTTTGTTGTTTCAGGGTTTCTCATTTAGCTAATATTTTGTTTTGTTTTCATTTAATTTTAATCATCGTAATCATCGTAATCATCGGTGTTTCTCTATAAGACACCATTAATGAGTTGTGAAATTAATTTTGAAAGACACTCATAATTGGTATCTGCAAATATTTGAAGGTGAGAATATAACAGCTTTTAAAGAATTATGAATGTAAGATTTATTAATTGTTCTTAATGTACATTATGATGTTTGAATTAATCATTGCTTCTGTTATCAGGCATGACATGAAAAAATGTTATAGCAATCAATAGTAGCTATGATGACCTATGCAGAGTAATAATCACGTGTCATTATTTTAATAGTATTTTGAAATATGTAAAATTCCCCTGTATCTTAGTCAAATGTAAAGGAAGTTATGTGGCCTTCCATTCTGCTTTTTTACATAAGCCATTCTTCATATACAGTTCATTCATTTGTGTTTTTTGTAATATTTATTTTGGTGCTGTGCAATTTGCATCAGAATCAGAATCAGAAGAGCTTTATTAACAAGTATTTTGACTTGATGACCGGAGCTTCCAGAGCAGAAGAATGTACAGACAAATTGCAGACATATATGATAATGCATTCACAGATATAGCACAGTAGGGATGGAATATAACACTAATAAAAAACAACAACACTGAAATTAAATAATGTACTATATTCAGAATTAGAGGTATAGGATTATTATTATTATTTTTAATTGTTGAAATAAATGCACAGATATGTTGGAAGTGTGCAGATATGCTATTTACAAAGTGTGCAAATTTTGGATTCTGTGTATATAAATGTCAGTTGTGATGAACGAAGTTTTAATTATTCAGGCTGAGTATAGCCTGCAGGAGAAAAACTGTTCTTGAGCCTGGCTGTTCTGGTGGTCAGTGAGACATTGTATAGGACTGTAGCTAAATTCTAATGCACTACATGTGGTTTTATTAACAAAGTTCGGGAGGAGCACGATCAGATAATCATCCAATTTAGCACAGGTGCATCACGTTTAGCTAATCATCTTAACTAGCACACAAGCATGTATATATATATCCAGTCTTCCTACCTCCTGTCCCACGACAGTTTTTCGGCATCCCTCCTCCACCCCAACTCCTCACTTCTAATATATTAAACCCAAATTAGGGATAGGGGGAAATATTTGGGTTCGGGCTATGCTCCGGGCCCGGACCCCTCCCCCAGGACAGCACACCAAAACATGCCAACTATTCACCTTCAGATTAGATGTAAGGGTGAACTCGTGAATTGCCTTTGTATTAATTCATTAACTCTATCACAAATTCATTCATGAATTTTGTGGTTGATTTATAATGAAAAGATTACTTCAGAATTTCAGAAATAATAGTATGTCATTGTATTGCAGCAACAGCAAGAGAAACTAGGAAAAAATATTATTTTCCTCTCTATCTCTGTTTTTTCTTTGCCTGTTATCAGGCTGGGCAGCCCATAATTTCAGAACTGAAAGAACGAGGTCACTGAGTTGAGGTTGCTATGGAAACGTCACATCTAAAGAATAGTGAATAGTAGGAGCATACAGCAAGCAAAGCTGAAGTTCTGTTTGTGTTATTCCTGAGTAGATGAATATGAGCTGCTAATCTTCCTTCTTCACCACTGTTAAATATACTTTTTAACACACCTTAAATCACAGGCTTTGCCTTTTTAGAATTTTGACTACTAACTGGTTGTCAATAACTCTTGATGGTAAAAGTGTGTCTATGATTGTAATGTGAGCATTATTATACTTCAGGTACAATGGGCGTCACTGTGTGTTGAATCCACCTAAAAATAACATAGATAAAAAAATACATATTTTTCAGAAAATTCCATGTACTTTCAGCAATATATATATATATACATATATATACATATATATACATATATATATACATTACAGACCGAAATTTTGGACACACCTTCTCATTCAAAGAGTTTTCTTTATTTTCATGACTATGAAAATTGTAGAGTCACACTGAAGGCATCAAGGGCTATTTGACCAAGAAGGAGAGTGATGGGGTGCTGCGCCAGATGACCTGGCCTCCACAGTCACCGGACCTGAACCCAATCGAGATGGTTTGGGGTGAGCTGGACCGCAGAGTGAAGGAAAAAGGGCCAACAAGTGCTAAGCATCTCTCGGGGAACTCCTTCAAGACTGTTGGAAGACCATTTCAGGTGACTACCTCTTGAAGCTCATCAAGAGAATGCCAAGAGTGTGCAAAGCAGTAATCAAAGCAAAAGGTGGCTACTTTGAAGAACCTAGAATAGGACATATTTTCAGTTGTTTCACACTTTTTTGTTATGTATATAATTCCACATGTGTTAATTCATAGTTTTGATGCATTCAGTGTGAATCTACAATTTTCATAGTCATGAAAATAAAGAAAACTCTTTGAATCTGTACTGTACTGTATACACACACACTTTTGGTCTGTACTGTATACACACACATATATATAGAACCTTTATTAAAAAATAAATTATATATATATATATATATATATATATATATATATATATATATGTATGTATATGTAAATATATATATATATATATATATATACAATATATTGTGTATCTATGTGTGTGCTGTGGTAGCTGTGATGAGTTTCTTTACTAAATCTTGCATTTGTGTGTGCATGTGTGTGTGTGTGTGTGTGTTCTCAGCTATATATTAGTATCTGTGATTTTTTTTTTTTTTTTAGAGAATCTGAGGTTGCATTAATATTTAATCAAAGGATTCAACAATAAAATCCATGTGGATCTCTCTCTCTTTCTGACTCACTCTGTCTCCATCTTCCTTTCTCTTTGATTATCCATACAGTATAGATGCATACGTGTGTGTTTGGGGATAGGCAATGCAGAAAGATTGCACAAGAAAACACTCATACATGCCTCTTAGTGGAATTGCTTGTGCAGGGTCAGAGAGAGTGATGTTTACTCTAAATGATGAGCAACATCCTTTGACATCCATTAATCTTTATCTCACTGGATTTCAGGTTTACTTAAATCTGCCTTTAATTATGTTTCTCTTTTTTACTTTTTCTTGATGGGGCCCTCACATATTTAATTTCAAACATTTGTGTTTGATGCTTTGTTCTTCAACACTTTTTAGTACACATTGTATTAGAATAAATTTGAGTGAAATGCTAACTAGGTAATTTAAACATATTTCTGAATTTATTTTTATTTCATGTCCTTTTGTTGAATTCAAGCAGCAAACAAGCAACATGAACTCCACAATTCATACAAATCCTGTTTGTGTTTAAAAATATTGATATTAAAACCATGTTGTCTAGCATGAACAACAGAATCCTACTAAATGTCTCATTTGTAGAGGTCAATACTCGATAAGATTTAGGGTATCAAATTATGGAATGATTTATCCCATGTGCAAAAAAAATTGAATAAAATCTTCATTAATATTTTATAAAATATGCTTAAAAGGCTTTTTATTACTGATTTATAAAATCTTGTTTCCTTATTTCTTCTTGTTATGTATTTCATGTTTCTTATAGTGTTTGTTCTGCTGTATGTTATTTTTGTTAATTTTTGTATGTTACATATATTTTGTTTAGGTTGAGGCTTTGAATGAGCTCTTATGGGTTTTCTGCCTTTCCTTACACTGTATATGAATTATAGTTCTTTTCTTTTTATTGTATATGTTTTATATTGTGCAACTAAACAAAAACAAAAAGTGTGTGAAAAAAATTGTGACCTATAAATTTCCATCCCTTTTACATAATATTTCAGTTTGTTTGTTTCTTTGTCTATTTGGTTTTTTTTTATATTAATTTATTTATAAAACCTAAATATTTTTTTTTATAAAATAAAAATACAATGATAAAGTAAGATAAGATAAATCTGTGTGCTCATTTGTTCAAGAAACGGTCTTTGGCCTTCCCAACCGTTCTGCTATTCTCAATCAGCTTGTCATTTGCTATTAACTAAAAGGAAACCAGAGAGTGACATCTTGTGGTCATCTCTGATCAAGTCAGAGAGACCAGGAGGAAAATTTATTAACACAAAGACATGGATAGAGAGCTCTCTCATTATTCTACTCTCTCTCTCTCTCTCTCTCTCTCTCTCTCTCTCTCTCTCTCTCTCTCTCTCTCTCTCTCTCTCTCTCTCCATTTATACAGCAGAGGAGTGGGTAAATTCCATTCCTTTAGACCCCCCTCTCCCCTCTTGCCTTTCCCCATGAGACACAACACACACAAAGAGTGCAGCAACCACTCTTATTAACTGACCCGAGGGGGGATGGGTGTGTGTGTGTGTGTGTGTGTGTGTGTGTGTGTGCATCTCTGATTCTCTTTACTAGTATACAGTACCTACAGTTGCATTGTGAAGTCACATGAGCAAGGAAATATCAATCACACATGCACAAAATGAAGCAACAGGCTCTGTGTTTATGTGTGTGTGTGTGTGTGTGTGTGTGTGTGTGTGTGTGTGTGTGTGTGTGTGTGTGTGCTACCCTCTACACTATTTTATAAAAAAAGAGGGAGTGTCTTGATTTTGGCCATGAGAAGGGGAAAAAAGAAAGTGAAGTAAAGGAGGTGAACTTTTGGGGCCCTGCTTTCCCCTAAAACAAGAGCGTAATAGAATCCATATGGACTCACTTTCTCTCTACACATCTGTCCTATCTATCTCTCATAGGAGATTTTGAGAGATTTTGAGCATAAAACAAGTGGGAAATGTATAGAAAGATTAAATTATCTTTAAAAAAAGAAAAAGTTTACATGTCTCCAAACAATAGGAGAGTGAGAGACTTTCACTGTCTCCCATTTAAAACTCTTTCAAACCAGGAGAAACTGCCGTTATGTGTTAGGACAACACAAGAACTATGTCTGCCTGTCACCATAGAAGAGAAAACACTCAATCTGCCCTGATCTGATGTGTCCAGCACGTTGTTTATATTATGCCATGTTACTGAATTATATTATTTAAATGTATGTTTTGCTTCTGTAAATATGTCTAATCCCTAATCTTATTTTTTTTCTAGTTTACATGCATGCATTAGCCATTCATTTTGCATACATGCTTAATACTTTTTATATATAATCATTATTATATATTTGTAAGCAGCCCAGCTGCAATTGCTTTGGCAATACAAATGTATATATTTTTTTTCATGCCAATATAGCACACTTAAATTGACAAATTGATAGACAGAGGGAAAAATATAGAGAGAATGTGTGTGTGTGGGAGAGCAAGTCTCTTGTGTGAGTCATAAAGAAAGAGAGATGGAAAAATACAAGCGCGCGCACACACACACACACACACTGTAGTTGCAGCTCTGCATTGAATACGTGCAATGCTGTATGCAGTTCATTTGCACATTAGCTAACTATGCCCCAGTACCACACACTGCAGTAGTAGTTATTACTGCATTATAAAACATGTATTGGGGATTTTATCCGAAATATAAAAAAGCAAACAGTGATTGCGTTCCACTGAATTTTGCTCTAATTGGACAACTTGTCAGATTGTACTGTAAGGAAAGACCCACCAATTTACAGGAGCCTCTCTCCTGTCCTCCACCCCCTCCTCGTCCCTCCCCCTTCCCCTCATGAAGTCCTTCCTCCCCCTCTCCTCTACTTTCCTCTCCTCTCACAGCAGAGCGCGCGTGTGATTTGACAGTCGCATCTCTCCTTGTGTCCGGGAGCGCGCGCGTGTGTGTATGTTTACGATCGTCGTGCTCCACGTGCTTCGTGTGGATGCGCTCCTCGCGCGCTGTCGGTAACAGAAACCATGACCGGCGCGCCGCGCGACCCTTTCTACTCCTCTCCGTTCGGTCCTTTTTACCGGAGACACGCGCCCTACCCGGTGCAGCCGGAGTACCGGATGCACGAGCTCAACAAACGGCTCCAGTCCCGGCCTGAGGTGAGTGATTACCAAAAATCAGGACTTTGCATTTAATATTTTATGTATGTAATCAGGACTTTGCATTTATTATTTTATGTACGTAATCAGGACTTTGCATTTAATATTTTATATACGTTCTTAAATATATGAAGCAAACATACATTTTAGATAAGAGATCAATAGTCATCATGTAATCTATAAGGATAACTTTTCTGTCAATTAAGATGATTTTAAAGAATCAAGATCTTTCAATAATTACCCTACTTTATGATAAAAGTGTTAAAAATGTATGTTAGCTATTATTTGCACTTTTCCCCCCAAAAAAAGAAAAAAAGAAAAGAGACATCGTATTTTGAATTCATTTTAGGCCATGTATTTATGTGTATAATATCTCAACATTCTGTCCCAAATGGTGCTGACATTTCTGTATTGCGTTTTAGAAAACAATAAACAAAATTAACTAAATATACTTCATATACAAAATATATATTGCTGGTTATGATGGAAATAAGAAGTGAACAGCAATGCACAGCTATGCCAGAATAGCAGTTTGAAGATCAGAATTTTAATCAGTTTTCATATTTTTTTTTATACATCAAAAGTTGACAGCTTATAAATGACATTATTATTACAGCAGTCAAACATTATTTTTGTTGCACACAAAATGAAAATCCAAATCATCACATAGGCTACCAAAGCACTTGAAGGTTGCCAAAGCCATGATCATATCTTTACCAGACATTTGACACGTTTTAACATAGATGAAACATAATTTGATTTTTCTTTTTTTAAGTAGCCAAAAGTCCCCATGGACAAATCACTTTAACGTATTTATTTATTCTTCTCGCATCACCACAGTGTGACCCCAATGTTCTCTTACAAACTGAACTTATTCTCGGACTTTCACTAAATAGGATTTGACAGAGCACACAACATATTAGACCTTGGTTTGGTACAATACCAAATACACTATTGATCTATTGATTATGTGGTGGTTTTTAGGAACACAAACAGCAAGGTGATGTTCCAAAATGTTGGTAGCATGAATTACTGTAGTACTCTCCATAAGACAGGAACCGGACAAACAATATGCAATGTGACTAGTATATATATATATATGTGTGTGTGTATGTATGTATTTCTTCTCCCTCAATACTGTAGGCCCAGGTTGAAAATGCAGTGCAAGCTGTGTTAATATTTGCTTTTCCTGATGCTGTCAGTGTGTGTACAAAAATAATACACAACAATAAATAGTACTTTTAATATATTGCTTACACTCAGAAAAAGCAATGTGAATAAATGGAGGAAAATAAAATGTATCACCGGAGGTATGAAATGCTGTTCAGCACACCTGGAGTCATAATAATTTGACAGATAATGCTAAGAGAGACTGACCTATTGGAATGATGTCCTCTATAGAAACACCCCTTTCTCACAATCTAATAACTCTCTAACATGTTTAGTACACACAGAGACTGAAGTGCAAGAGCTGTAAAAAAAAAAAAAACAGTGTTTTGTGGCGTATGAACTGGCATAAATAATGTCCAATACAATCAAGTAAATCTCAATAGCAGGCCAGTGGTAGTTGGCTGGATTTGTGGTGTAAATTGCTGCCCTTAATGGAGAGAATCAACATGGGTGTGTGTTTATAATAAACAGAAAGCTTTGAAATGATAATCACTGTGCCAGGCCTAATTATGGTCATTTTAGGTCATTCAGAGGCCAAGTACTTCTGTCCCTCTCCTCTGTCTCACTCAGTGTTAAATGCATGTTAATGTGTGATCCCACAGGACTGTGATATTCTGTGGTGGGATGCATTCTGCACTGAGTTCTTTGAAGAAGATGCCACACTGACTCTCTCATTCTGCCTGGAGGAGGGACCAAAGACATACAGTAAGTGTGTGCAGAGCCATAGTCACCATGTATCCACTGATGTTCGAAAGGTCGGGGTGTAATGGTTTTGATTCTTCAACTTTTTCTGTTGCTCTTTACCTTAAAGCTGTTTTGAAAATAATAAATCAGATGTATAAATTCACATTCAGTGTGTAAAGAAAATATATATATTGTTTTACACAAAAAATGTGTAAAATATCACAAATCACAAAATCACAAATAAAATCATAATAAAATTTGCACACTTTGTCTCGTTTTCCCTTTCTAAGGCAGAGTTTGAATTTGGATTCATTTCAGTTTGTTCAGAGTTAGACAGGTACATAGTTGTGCTGGATTTCACTCAGTCTCATTCATTCCTTATTCACTGTGTATGTGGTGAGATTTGATTGACAGGTCTGGGGTGTTCAAATAAATATGGGCCAGCAGACTTCACACACCTCTACTGCAGTGATTGACAACTCCAGAGCACTAACTGTTCTGTGCGCACACACAGCCTGCTGGACTTAATGCCTGCGGCATTCAGTAGCCTGTTTGTTTCCAACTCTTAGGGGACCACACACAGAGACACACACACTAACACACAATTTTGCGGTTGCCAGTAAAGGTGTTCGGCCAGTGTGTCACCCAACTTTGAGTCTCTTTCATCATATGGCCATTAATAAATAAACACCTCTGCATAGAGTCTACACCATTCTTTTCCTTGTGTTTGTTAATCAGTGACCACTACGGATGTCCTCAAAATGAAATTTCCCTCTCCACGTATGTTTCTCTTACTATCCTTCCTTCTTCCACAGCCATCGGGCGCACCCTGATCCCTCGTTACTTCAGTTCTCTGTTCGAAGGAGGAGTCTATGAGTTGTTTTTTGAGCTGAAACAAACAAAGGAGTCGTTCAACAACTCAACTATTACTGTCGACTCACATAACTGTACTATGACAACACAACATGGCAAACCTACGTTCACTAAGGTACTGCACACATACACGAGTCTGGCTCAGTGAGTCTTTGCTTCCTCATTTTGAGCACTAATGTATTCCTCATTGTGAATTCTGGGCTGGAACTGCACAAAACAAAAAAGGAAAATATAACCCCCACTCTCTCCCTCTCCCTCCTGCTCTTTCTCGGCTTCTTCCTCACTCTCTCTCTCTCTCACCCTCCCTCTCTCCCTCGCTCATCCACAAAAAAACGCTTCTCTTTATTCTATCCTATAGCTTTATGCACTAAAACTGTAGGATGATCTTGATGAAAAGTCTGCAAATACGGTCTTTGAGCAAGTATATTACAATACTATTCAGAGAATGCCTTTGCTTATTTCATTTATATCATATGACAAGAATACTTTGATCCCAAAAGACCAACATAACATGATTTTCTGAATGTCCTATGCAATATTCATATGGTACGCCATTACGATGCAGAATCATTCAGTTGTCAATTAGAGAGAGAGAGAGTTTTGTCCAACTATGCTTCTTAGTAAATGCACATTTGTGAATTAAATATTGATTCGGAAGACTGTATGTTGTAGCTAAGTTATACAGACACAGTTCCCAAGTGGGTGTGTGTGTGTGTGTACTGGAGGCATTGATCAGAGCGTGTCTGCTGGGATTACATCCCTCCCGTTGCTATGCCAACCTTGCAGCTACCCTCCGTTCCCCCGGCAACAGAATGTTGGGGTTCAGAGTTCCACACAAAATCCTGCTTGTGCTGAAAATACTGCTTTAATGAGAGAACCGTATAATTTCATTTGTTTTAAATGAATGAAATTTTTTTTTTTAAATTAGCTAGATGTAATTCTCTCACAAGCTTTTACACTGGTCAAGTCTGTGTTATGATTTCAGAAGATACAAGATAATGAATTGTCTTTGTATGATGTCTGTCTTATTTTATTCTGAAAGTTAAAAAAAACTGAATGACAAACCGAAGAACTTATTCTCTTCCTTTTTTCACAGGTGTGTACAGAAGGTCGTCTAATTCTTGTATTCACCTTTGATGACCTCATGAGAATCAAAACATGGCACTTCACTATCACACACTACAGTGAACTCATTCCTCGCAGCGTTTTGGCTGTAAATGTGAGTTACTTTTCATGTGAATCAAAAGGTCCTCCTTAATATATCTCACACAAAATGATATGCAACCTGAACAACCTTCTACATTGACCAGAATTTGCAGCATACACAGAACACACTGTTTTGAGAAGAATAGACTATATCCCAACATGCAATGTGCCAGATTTGACCATTTATTTCCATAGCAGTAAATAAAGCAGAAGTAATTTCAGCAACAGAACAGGCAAAAAAAAAAAAAAAAAAAAGATGGACTAAAAATTTAATAATTTTGAGATGATAAACTGGATACCACTCTGAATCTTACTCTGAATTCTTCTATAAAAATTAAACTTGCATTAAAGTTGTAGCATTCTATTGTTTAAGACATTTATCTTTGCAGAGTCCATGCTGTCACATATATTCAAAGGTTTGGGGTTGGTAAGATTTTTTATATTTTTTAAAAGAAGTATCTAATGCTCAGCAAGGCTATATTTATTTGATCAAAAACACATTTATATTCTGAAATATTATGACAATTTAAAATAATTATTTTTTTCATTTTAAAATATTTTAAATATAATTTATTCTTATAATGGCAAAACAATTTTTTTAGCAGTCACTACTAGTTTAGTGGCACATTATTCTTCAGAAATCATTCTGATACATGGATTTGGTGCACAAACATTATCATCAATATTGAAAACTATTGTGCTTTCTTAAAATCTTTGTGGAAACTCCAACAATTCCCCTGAGAAGGGAACGAGACACTCTGTCCTCTAGAGGTTACTTTGGGAAATGCCTTCAGGATGACCGGTGTCTGAAGCATCTAAACATGACAATAACATTGGCTGGTGTGACCACAGTATAAAAGGCCGGGAGAACACACTACTACTATCTGTAGCTCAAAACAGCACAGGCTCAACTTCAAAAATAGACTCAGATGCTCAGATTGAAAGAGACCTGCTCATGAAACCCCCAAGGGTACTGCTAAGCTTGACCAACAAGAAGAGCGACTCAACCTGAGAACCCCACTCAATGAAGGTCAAATGAGCAGAGGACTCTATGAGAGGTCCACAAATGCTCATTCAGGAGCAGCAGACTCAAAGGCACCATCGGAGGTTAGCAATGCCTAGCTTGACCCAAAAAGGGGCAGCTTATCAAGGAATCAGCAAGCGGCCCAACTACCTGATGTCACTGACATGGAGCTCAAGAGTGGAGGGTTCAACCCCTAGCGAGGAGAGAGAGGAACCCAGCTTGACCAAAGTGACCAATAGCCCAGGGTAGAGGACCTAACTCTTGAGTAGAGAGGACTCACCCAGTCCGCCCAGGACTGGCAACTCAAAGGGACCCTCCCGCAGTGAGGGGAGCACAGCCATGTCCAGGAAGCAGATAGATAGCAAGTGGGACATCAGAAATGGGAGTCTGCTAGAAAGGGCTCACACATTTCTAATAGAACAAAATGGTCCCAACATAAAGGCAACTGACCAAGGAGGCGACAGAGATGGACCTAACACTTTGTTGTTTGTTGCAAATGGGGTTCTTTAGGAGCGGCACTCTCAGCTCTCAAGCTGAGGCAGGCCCTACAGCACATTCTGGGAGCGACTCATAGCTAACCCCCTCACAGTGAGGTGAGCACTTCTCAGCTAGATTAGAAGGGGAAACCCAGCAGGGCCCAATAAGAGATAGTACACTTGTGCAGCTGGACATGGTCTCCAGCTCGATAGAGACCATGGGTCCCGTATACACAGACCTCGATAGAATCTGAAGAAATATTGGGACCCAATAACCATTAATGCGTATAGAGCTTACTGCTCCTCAGAGCATAAGCATACAAAGGGGTTTTCGCAGAAAACACAAATCCCTCTTCCTCAGGGAATGCAGTGTACTCAACCTCAGGATCATGGATATAGGCTGGAGGCAAAGTCCGAAGAGCACTGGGGTCCAGACCATCAGTAGGTAGTTCTATGAGACATAGAAACTAGACAAAACATCATAGGCCCAGCATAAGAGACTTCAATGCAAGCGCAGGAGGCTCCTACCTAACCTCAGTCAGGAGGAAAGCTTTTCAGGAAAATGAAAGGGAAGTAAGAGGAGAGCAGATGTAATACTCACAGAGAGAGGTGAGTAGATGGCTCAGGTTTTACTCTGGTCCAGACAAGAGTGTTGAAAATGTCTTGTCTGGATCAGCTACCTCAAATCTTGCCTGACACCTTTAGACCCACGCCCCTTTGATGTTCGGGCTCAGACCTTGACATTTTTGGAATGAAGGATTTAAAGGCAGCTGAGCGAGTCTTAGCCTCCTTAAACTTCTCGACCACCGTCTTGACGGAAGTACTAAAAATCTCAGAAGGGGAAACTGGTGCATCAAAAAGAAAGCATTTCTCTTTCAACCCGATAACCGCCAGACCACCATGGCCACCATGGATCTGCCAATGGCAGTGGTGGCCTGCTTAGTGGCACGGAAAGCAAGATCTGTGGTGTGATGCAACTCAGCCATCTCATATGGGAATAAACCCGTACTTTATCCAGGTCTTTCAGCATATCAGCCTGATAAGCCTGAAGCACTGCCATGGTGTGCAATAAGGCTGCAGCCTGACCTGCTGCCGTGTAAGCCCTGCCATTTAAATGGGGTATATCCTGAAAGGGTTTGGACGGCAGAGAGGGAGCCTTAAGAGAAGATGTCTCCCCTATAGAGAGATAGCAGGCCAGTATTTCTTCAACAGGGGGCATCCTTTCATAACCATTCTCAAGCATTCCCTCGATGTTGGCATAAATAGTATTCTGTAATCTGTGGATGCGGAACAAGAATGGATTTTTCCATGTCTCTTCTCAACTTCTTTGTCCTCATCTGACATCTCCTGCTCGCACTGGCTTTGAGCCAGCAGAACATTAGCTGCTGGATCAGAAGATGTTAGAGAAATAGCATCGTCATCCAGCTGCTCACTCTCGTATGATCGTAAAAGGGAAAGACCCTTTTTTAACTCATCAGCCAGGTCATCTGCGATCCCCACAAACTAATTTTCCTCCGTTCCTCAGCAGCAGAGTGCCCTGAACCATGGGGAGCCGATGGCTGTCCTTCTTTCCTCGAGAGCATAGCATTTTCATAGAAAAAAGCTCACAGTGCATGCAAGTTGCCCCCTCGAGGACATTGCCACACATGCTCTTTGCCCAAACAAATGACTCAGAGATCGTGTGTGTCATCAGGTGTCAAATAATGAGGACACAGATCTACACACTTAATTGCCTTTCTAGTGCTAGCAATAGTAAAGAAGAAGAATCGTTCAGTGCTTCAAACAAAACAGTTCGTGAAAACAAAGAAGAGGATGTTGTGTTCTCGTGGCACCCTTTTATACTGTGGTCTCGCCGGGTGATGACGTCACAGGCTGTTGCCGGCCAATGTTATTGTCGTGTTTAGATGTATGCTTCAGACACCAGTCACACTGAAGAAGTTCCCCAAAGTGACCTCTAGAGAATGCAGTTCGACGTTCCATCAGAAAGGAACTCAAGAACAGCATTTCTTGGATTTTGTTTTAATAAACAATAGAAACATAATAAAGGTTTTTACTGTTACCTTTGGACAATTGAATGTTTCTTTGCTTAAATCAATTTTTTCTTTTTTAAAAAAAAATAGTAAACAAAGTCAATCTCCCTGACCCCAAACTTTTGGTAGGGAACAGTGATGCGTGGGTTGATCCAAAATGAGCGGGTGCCTGCGAGTCATCCAAAAATATTTTTAATGATATTCTGGTCGTGGTCGGTCAGGTCGTTTGAAATAAAGATGCAAATTAAACCTTTGTAATTAATATAGTACTAGACACAATTTTGAAATACATAGGCCTACACTTTATTGGGTGAATAACTGGCGCGAAGATGACGCACGAGCTCAGTCTGCAGATAGAGATGGAAGTGGCAAGAGAAAAGGTGAAGACGCTGTTTTTGGTAAAACATGATTTTGACAACTTAATTAAGTTTTGTTTTATAGAAAACTCTTTTTAAAAGATTTTCGTTTTGTATAAATTGTATCTTAATTTTGATCAATGTTTTATCAATCAATTGACCGTATTTTATAAATAAGACGCAAATATATAGCAGACAATGTAATGAGGCGCCGGCACAATAACTTGCATTGCATGTGAATTGGAGGGCGCCGAAACTCAGCTTGTGCCTCACAGATTTGAGAAATATAGGCTATATATTTCAGAAAACTAGAAATGTCTACTTTTAAACTAAAATATATATAAAAAAAAAATCAAAATAAATAGGCTACTCTCTGATTATGTTATCCATATGAAATGTGCATTTCTCTCTGGTGTGGCGAGTCCGCATCGTCAACTTCATATTTGCAGCGACACAGAAAACACCAGTTTATTACTAAACAATTAAATGTCTCCTTGCATATTTTCGAACCAGCAGGCCATTCTGGGTTGAGCGAGACCCCACGGAATGAGTGAGTGAAGCGTAAGAAATGCGCTCTCTGCTTGCGAGCTCTGATCGGAACAAACCAGAGCATCAGTGTCTGCTGAACAGAAACATCAAAATAGAAATAGCCAGGCTAGACTTTTTTAGAACAAATTATGAGCTTATTGACGATTTTTTTTTATAATTCTTGACAAAATTAGAATATATTAAGGATTTGTTTGTTTGTTTTTTTTAGTTGTTTTTTTTTTTTTTGCCTAGTTCCTACGTCTATGGCCCAATGACGCTATGAAGAGCATTTACTACTTTAAAAAATGCGGGGCAGGAAGCA
Organism: Carassius carassius; assembly: GCF_963082965.1. Classification (NCBI taxonomy): domain Eukaryota; kingdom Metazoa; phylum Chordata; class Actinopteri; order Cypriniformes; family Cyprinidae; genus Carassius; species Carassius carassius. The sequence continues at coordinate 14,307,373 of NC_081761.1, read as the reverse complement.
GGTCGGGTACAATATTTTCTTTTCCTTTTTTTGCGGTCCTAGTTGCGGGCGGGTTAGTTGAAAACGTTGGTCGGGTGCGGGTTATTAATACATTGACCCGCGCATCACTGGTAGGGAACTGCTTTTAAAAAATATTTAATATACAGTTTTCATTGTATATTATAATATATGATAATCATATTCTTCATGAACATGTTCTACAACCCTAATTATCCTATCCAATACCAGTTAACAGTTAATGGTATTTTTACTCTAAATTGGATTAAAAAATAAATTATATGATAGCAATAACATAAGGTCATGGAATTGATAACTGGGGTGTTTGTTAATGATAAATTTTGTGTCTTGAGTGCAATGTTAGTTGCGTTGATTAAAAGTGTCTGTAAAATTCTTTGCTAAAAATATCAAATACTTTGTGTGTAAAGTAGGTTCCCTTCCCTTAGCATTAGTAAATTTCCATGTGACCCATACTCTCAGTAATTGTTAATATAAGTAAAACACTGTCCTTTTTTTTTCTTTTTCTGACACTGTGTGTGTGTAATATTATTCTTACATGAGCCATGCACTGCTTGTATGAGTGCAGTACTGCCGAATCGGAGTGAAGTTTATTATTTATAAATTTTTTTAGCTTACTATATGGATTCAAATTTTACATATGTCACATTTACAACACTATTTTAAGCTTTAAACGATTTAAATAATAATAATAAAAAATCTAAAACTAATTTGCTGTTTTCTAAATAATACAGTTTCCCCAGATATGTGGGTTATGTCTACCATGGATTTGTTTGGCATATTGACAAACTCAGGTATTTTCAGATGCATTCACAGGTAGTTGGTTATGGTACAACAAAATGCATTTCAGCCCTTTTTTATCAATCAAGGTGAAAGCATCCAAACCTTTTAGCTAAGCTGTCAGGATGTTGCTATGGAAACATATCCTGTAATGAGTTAGAGCTCTATCTGGATGGGGCACAAAATAAGAGAGTGAATAAATGGACTTGTGTGTCTATGTGTGTGTGTCTTTGTCAGGCACAAGACCCTGGAGCTCTGGAACAACTGTCCAAAAACATCAGTCGAGTGGGACTTACCAACCTCACGCTGAACTACCTCAGAGTATGTTACAATCACACATAATGTACACACACATACTGTACAAACACAACAACTCTCATATGGATTGTATTGATTTTTAATGTGTTAAACAACTGAGTGATTATTTTATTTGTGGGTAGTTGTGTGTGATTCTAGAGCCGATGCAGGAGCTCATGTCTAGGCATAAGACATATGGACTGAGTCCCAGAGACTGCCTGAAGACTTGCCTCTTTCACCAGTGGCAGAGGATGACAACACCACCAGGTCTCTCTCTCTCTCTCTCTCTCACACACACACACACATATGCATGCTGGGTTTCCATGTTTTATGGGGACTTCTAATAGGCATAATGGTTTTTATGTACAGACTGTATACACTATCATCCTGCACTTTTAGATTTTTAAAAATGTTAATTCTGTATAATTTATAAGCTGTTTTTCTCATGGGGACCAAAAATGTCCTTGTGAGTACATTTGGTGTAAATACCTGGTCCACACACACACAAGCCTCACGCAAGTTATTTTAGTATTACAGAGACACAGTTTTTTTTATTAATATTTTGAATTCATATTCATATTTTGAAATTTTTTATATTTCCCATTTTCATTATAATTTTAGCTCAAGATTTTGTAATTTTGTTTATGGTTTTAGTTAATTATAACTCTAGCTTCTACATTCTTCATTAGATCTCGTTTCATGTCTCCTCTTAGCTTTCTTTCTCTCTTAAATACAATCTGTTGTGAAAGATTAATATAGAAACACCAGCATTGTTTAGCTACTCTTTCCCCCATTATTTAATTTCTTTCTGTTGTTCTCCTCTTAAGAGCTACACAATGTCATTAAATTTACAGTAGTTTGTACATTGTAAACATATTTCATATTCCCCATTAACATTTCAAAGTAATAAGCACAGGCTGTTAAGGGTTTTGTGATCTGCAGTAATTAATGGAGGCTTTGACCTTGTGTTGTTATTTATGTGCTATTTTACTGCTCTTTTTAAAAAATAACTACCTCCTACTGTTCTGTGACAATAATTCCTTGTTTTGACTCAACAATAATCTTATTGTTCTTCTCAGGCAACTCTCTTTCATTGTTCCTCTATTTTTCTCATTCTCCTTACTGTTTTGCACCCTCATTATTATTTACTGAAATGTTCTTAATGTTGTTTCTGAAAGATGGTACAGTGGTGTCTTTTGACTGTTATTAATTCCTTTCAATTCAGTTGGACCCTCGCCCAGCTTCAAGACAGAAATATTTCCCTCTAATTCCAAAAAATGTATGTATGCTCTTCTATGCGCGTTCATTTTTTACAATTCCTCAAACATTCTAGTTAGGGTTTCTTCTACACTCATAACTCTAAATATTTAATAATAATAATAATAATAATAATAATAAAACATTTACTTCAACCTGAACTGGATCAATCAAATACAAACTTCATATTGATGCTTCTAGAAGATTCTGCAACTCTGAATTGTGACAGATCTTGCAGTTCCTGCATATATTTAACCTTAAAGCTATGTGCAAAACACTGCACTATGGCTGAATTTAAAATAGCATGCTGAGTACTATGCTAGCCTAGTATGTTATTTCTAATTTAGCCAATGTGAAAATTCCTTGTGAGCACCTGGCAAAAAAAAAAAAAAGACACATAGTGTCATGACAAGGGCAAAGCCATTTCATTTTCTCAAAACTGTAGCCTTATATATAAGAAAAAACACTATTCTTTTGTTGCTGTGCAAGCAGTGGCATTTCCCTTAGGAAATGCAAATCAAATAGGTTCTGCTCTTCCCTATACATGCTAAAAAATGTAATCAGAATACAGTTATTTAGACCTCTACCACTCTTTTGTTGGTTTCATTTGCAGTATTGATATGTGTTTTTTAAAAGATACAGTTTGCTGTGTGTTTGCACACATCTATTAATCTATATATCCACCAAATTTTTTATGGTTTCCAACATAGAATGCAATTAATGGAATGCAATGCTGATTCAGTTTGCATTATGCTGTTTTTATGTTTTGATTGACAGCAGAGCCAGCCAAACCAGCAACAAAGAGACGGAGGAGGAGGAACTCAGCTGGTAGCGCATCCAATACCAGCACAGGAAACAGCAAGAAGCGAAACCCAGCCAATAATTTCAGCCTACCATCACAGGTACATCACATCAACATACCCTAAAGCTATGTTCGGAATGGAGATATACCATACTACCGTTACTACTCTTAGTATTGCTGAAGCATATAGTATGTATGCTAATTTTCTGTATGCACAAATTAAAATGTGCAACAGTGCTTGCTGTTGTTGAATACTATATCCCACAATGCAATGTGTTCTAATCCCAAAGAACACATGTTAGGAAAAAATTGTTAGCTTGAATGCATTGCAAGTCGCTTTGGATAAAAGCGTCTGCTAAATGCATACATTTTAAACAAACCTCCAATAAATTAAAGCTGCATACACTGAAAAAAATAAAATAAAATAAATACAAATAAATCACAGACAAACACATAGAATAACAAAATAATTACTTACAAAAAGGTAACTGTGACCTTTTTTTATCAGAATTCCAATCATTTTTAAATGCCACAAAAATTGGACAAACCCTCCCATTTCCAGTGTTATGTATAAAGTAATATTAGTTGCAATCTTGAACTCTTTTCACATATTGGAGTTGATAACTGGACAGCATTCACTAAATAAAATATAAAGAAATCACATACAGTTGTAGACTGTAAAAAAAAATGCAAACTGTAAAATTAAATACATACCGCACAGTATTCAGGTCATAGTATTCCATTACGGACATACTGTAGATGCAGTCACTTACACACTTGCAGGGAAGCAGTGGTCCACACTGAAAAAATCATATAGGAGAGATATACTAAAATTGATTTATGGAGAATGTCTGGATGTCTACATATATGTGCATGAGTGTGTGTGTGGGTGTGTAAAGAAATAACCAAACAGTATAGAGAGGGAAAGACAGAGAAAGCAGCTTACTACATTAACCCATCTTATTTTTTTCATATTGTAATATTTCTATGCAATGTATTATAAAATCAATACCTGAATTACATTGTTTTATTGTTTATAGTAAGTAACAATCAGTTTTCAGTGTGATTGTAATTTGTAATGCTAGAGTAATTTTTTTTTATATGTAGTGATTTGTCTACTCTGATTCATTTGTTTGTAATTGAGACTTATTAGCCGTAACTGATTTGATGATAATTAGTATTGTCCGTCTCTGGTCCCCAGCCTAAACGTGTCGCCGGGGAAACGAGGGGTGGCGGGTGGCTGGAGGCGGAGCTTAGGTAGGTGAGTGACACATGCAGACAGTAATCACGCAGCATGTGCTGTCTTAACGAGCTACTTAGCAATGCAAATTTGCTTAATTAGCACATATGTTGTTATTTAGGTGTTCTTTATCAAAAAAAAAATCTAATTAAAGTCTAAAGAGCTAGTGTCGGGAGACGAGTTTGTGTGCATGTGTGTGTATGACTGCGTATAGACGGTTTCATCGGGTGCACGCGCCTGGACCTAAGTTAACTTCCGGTCTGTGTTGTGTATATCGGTCTGGCTGCAGTGCCTTCTACAAACGCAGTTAAAGTCAAGGTGATGAGCAGACTGAAGTTGGGCTCAGATGGTTGTGCTGTGGGATGTGTTTCCCATACATTTATTTATTTTTGGAGACTCACCACAATTTTAAAACTGATCGATTTTCAAAAAGGCTTCGTTGAATAAACATGAGTAACGTTATGTACTGCACGTTTAATAATAATAATTCCTTACATTTATATGTTTAAATATTAAAACGAGGCACAGGTGTTTATATATTGCTGTATTTCTGAAGGAAGACTTGCATGTTGTATGCCTGATAAAGCAGCGTGTGAGGGTACCAGCTCTGCTTTGTTTACAGCTGTTACTGGGGAAACCTCTATTTCTCGCGCTTTATGTCTATGCTTTAAAACACCTCCTGCTGACAAAGAATGAATTTGCATTTTCATTAAGTCCACCTGATCCACGCGACAAACATATTTTGTTTGTTATCAAAAAATATCTACTCTAGAGGGACTTGGCTGTTGTTATTGATTCTATTTGGAAGTCTACAGGGAAGTTAAGTTAGGTCCAAAAAAGCGCGCATGCGCAGTAACGTTTGTTTATGTTGTGGCCGTTGAAACCGCCTATATAACAGAGCTAGTGAGTACGCCACAGTAAACTTATGTGAACATATTCCTTATTATCAGAGCTGGGTAGATTACTTACAAATTGTAATCCATTACTGATTCCAAATTATTTGACAAAAAATTTAGTTAGTAACGTAATCCATTACACATTTTAGGTGATATAATTTGAATACGTTTTGATTGCTTTTAGATTACTTTTGATGTAACTTGTTTTTCACATGAATTTAAATAGGATAATTTTGTACCATATTGATATAAAAAAAGTGTACATTCAAAAATAAAAAAAAATAAAATATATTCCGTTTGTGGCAATTAACAACATAAAGTGCGTTAAACATTACATTACATATGGTCTCCCAAACTGTGGTTCATAAAGGTACTGCAGGTTTGTGAGTTTAATGAAAAGTTAATCATTAATTAAATCATAAAAATGTAGAATTAAAATAAATAAATGTATAATAACAGAAAAAAAACACTTCCAAAAAATTAATTATTTTATTTGTTTACATGTATGTCATGTGAGCTTTAACCAATGTCATAGAACGGTGAACATGCAAATGTGATGCTTCATTATTGAATATGTTTTTTTTTTTTTTAATCAGGGGTACTTCAATTAAATACATTAGTTAAAAGAAGTCCAGATGACAGAAAAAATTTAATAAAATACAATGTGAATTTGTGCATTTTATTGTGTTTGAAAGACAAAAGCCTTCCAAATAAGAAGCAATATATTATTAGATAACCCCCTGAGTAATAATGCAAATAAAAACATGTTAAATCATATATTAAAAACATGTTCATTAGTAGTCGATTTAATGTTGAAACACCTGAAATTATTTTTGTAAATCCATTGGTCAGATGCTGTGTAGCCACCCAACTAACGAGTAGTCTTTGTGTGTATGTCCACAAAACTGGAAGACTGTATATATATATATATATATATATATATATATATATATATATATATATAAAGATGTAATATGCTACTTTAAAAAGGAACATTTAAAAGGTGAAAAAGAGGAATTAGGGAGAATCAACAAATTATGAATAATGTGTGAATAATCATGTAATCAACAAAAAAGTAACTGTAGTCTGATCACAAGTATTTTAAAATGTCATTTAATTTATTTACAAGTATACTTAATTTTTGTAATCTGATTGCATAATCCAGAATACCTGTAATCAGTCACTACCCAGCTCTGCTTATTATGCACATCTTTTTTTATTCAATTTTGCACATTCTCTACTGTATGCTTGCATTAACTATATTACAAGTTCAGGTTTTGGAAAATAACAGCCATAAATGATTCTGCTTCTGTCGTTCTTCTCTCTCTTTCTACTCTGCGGCTATTCTCTCTCTTACTCGACCCCCGCATCTCTGTTTACGTCAACTCTCTCTCTCTCTCTCTCTCTCTCTCTCTCTCTCTCTCACTCTCTCTCTCCCTCTCTCTCCCTTACACTCTCTCTCTCTCTCTCTCCCTCTCTCTCCCTTACACTCTCTCTCTCTCTCTCTCTCTCTCACTCTCTCCCTTTCTCTCTCTCTCTCTCCCTGTCTCTCTCCCTCTCTCTCTCTCTCTCTCTCTCTCTCTCCCTCTCCCTCTCTCGCTCCCTGTCTCTCTCTCTCTGTCTCTCTCTCTCTCTGGCTGTAGGATGTGATGGTGGTAGGGGAGCCTTCTCTAATGGGAGGGGAGTTGGGTGACGTGGACGAGCGTTTGATCACACGTCTCGAGAACGAACAGTACGACCCTGTCAACAGTCTCCATGACTACACCAACTCACCGACACTTGGAAACGGCAGCTCCTGGAATGACCAGCACCCTAGCAACCAAGACAGTAAGCCTGGTACCATGGCAACGCAGCAGTTGGAGTAATGTGATCTGACATTGGGTAGCTATGGCAACGGTGCTGTCAAGGGACGGGGGTATTTTCAACTGTAGGAGAGAAGGTGTGTGTGTGTGTGTGTGCATGCTAGCGTTTATGTTGGTGTGACACGGTTTTCCACATTTGAGACATACATCTTCAATCATTTAGTTTAAGTATTCTGAAGGGAAAAAAAAGATACTGCAAGTCTTGTAAATATACAGATCTATCAATTCATTTCAAATCAGAATTTTTCAGCCCTTTTTTAAAACTCAGTGGATGTCTCGGCTTCCTTCTGTACCGTACTGTTTGGTTTCGCTACAACAACCGGATGAAAAAAAGTCCCATTGTGAACGCTATAGCGTTTTGAGCATAAATACAATTTAATGCATATTGTAAAACATGCAGATTTGTGCTGTTAGTTGTGTGTATTTTATGTATGGTTTTCAATCATTTGCATTAATAAAATGTGTTTGGTTATGATACCATATTCTGTGTGTTTGGTTATTGATATCAATGTAATAAAAAAGCCTACTCGAGAACACAGAGTGATTTTCATTGTTATAATCTAAATAAATAAAGGCGACGCTATAGGCTTATGTTATGTTTAACGCCGTTAATGCGAAAATAATCTCTGAATCTTTTCCCCCCTCTAGTGGTCAGAGAAACGCGGTACAAATTCACTGGATGATAGTTCTGAAAATTGTCATTTACTCGTCCTTATGTTGTTCCAAACGTATGATGTTCTTCTGTAACATAAACTTATATTTTGAGAAATGTAACCAAACTGTATTGTGAACACTGACTGGAAAAAAGCAAACAAACAAAAATACTGCGACATTTCTCGGTGAGGGTGAATAAATAATGACAGAATTTTCGTTTCTGGGTGAACTTCCCTTTTAACATTTGTGAATTTCTATTATTTAATCTTATTTTGACGATGAGAAGTTGCTTTTCTGTTCTGGCTGTTTCGATCAGCTGTGCATTGCATTCTGTTCTTTTTGTTTTTGTGTGAGAATATCCATATTTTAATGTTTCTATATTTCTCAATGTTCCTATCACGTAAGAACTGTCAAAACAGATATAAGAAGAATAAAATCATTAAAACATATTTTAGAGGGGTTTGCTTTGCATGTGTGGGCTGTTTACCAGCTGCATTGTGGGAATTGTAGTAATGTTTAGTGACGAATGCCGTGACGCCTGAATGTTGTGTCTGCGAGAAAGATGGCGGACTCAGTAAAGGCTGGTCTCGCAGACGAAAACGATACTGAAAATGAGGATAAGGAGAGGGAGAAACGACTCTTCAGCAGCGTCAAAAAGACGGAGAAACAAGCCGCTGCGTCAGACCTTACAGAAACTCTGGGATTTTACGAGAGGAAGGCGAAATGCAAAGAGAGAAAGAGCAATGTGTCCGGTAAGAGTGACAGACAGCGGCTCTGTGCGCTGCAAACACTGTTTTAAACCTAGTGAGCTGACAAGACAGCACGTATTGGGCATCATAACACACACGTTATGATAGTCTTGGAAAGCAGTGTTTGATATAAATATTAAAACGCGTCAAAATACAGTCTAGTTAGGTGGGCAGCTCACTGCCATGCTCTTTTAAATACCGACACAGACACAGAGCTCAATGCATCAGTACTGTCTGAAGCATCATCAGTCACTAGAGCTTATCATCTTCAACGAGATCAGATATACCATAAATATCAGTGTGGCTCATGTGACACATTCAGCCTTTTGTATAATGAGACTAACTTTAGAAGCGTGAGGATCAAGTGTGAAGACGTAAATAAAGACCAGAGCTACATCAACTTGTTTCCTGAAGTCATCACCATCATTATGCGTTTGAGTGGCGTTTATAAAAACAAATTAAATAATATTGTATATTGTATAAATTTAATAAAATTCCTAGTGTTAAAAGTGAAAATAAAGGTGGTGTGTCATAGAACTGTAACTCTAATTATTAACATTGTGTAATGCAATAATTACAGATCATGTTTAACATGCATATTTAGAGATATCATATTCATATATGAATGAATATGATATCGTTGGTATGTTAGTGGGTTATTAGTGCAATTTAGTATAAAGCAGGGTACCGTAAATGCAGGAAAACAAAATATGGGTTACACTTTATATTAGGTGTCTTTTACTGCTATATTCTTATGTCATACAAATAAATAGGATAAAATAAAATATATTCAGTACAGTGTACATATTGTGTTCATGTTGTATTGCAGAACACTTTTGCTGCTGTTGAGGTAGCAAGCAATAAAGGTTAGGGACAGGTTTTATGGTATAATTAAGGTAGGAGTTGGGTCAACAGTGTAATTATAGATATAATTAAACTGGGGTTTGCAAACCACTGGGATTCAGGAGGGAACTGCAGGCTAGGGTGTTGTAAATAAATAAAAAGCTAATAATTTTATCATGTGAATGTAAAGAAAAAAAGAAAGGAAAAGTTATTTTTAATAGAAAAAAATATATAAATAAAAACATTTTAGTTGTTTACCTGCATGTCATGTGACCATAAACCAACACCCAAGAATCATAAACATGCAAATATGTTGTTAAATTATTTAAATATTAACTTAAAATCTCAAGGGATACTTCAAGTAAATATATATTATGTTTATGTAAAATTATTAAGATATTAAGTCATGTTCCATGAAGATACTTTGTAAATTTCCTATCGTAAATATATAAAAACTTTTTTTTTTTTAATTTTTTGATAAGTAATATGCATTGCTAAGAATTCATTTGGACAACTTCAAAGGCAATTTTCTCAGTATTTTTTGCACCCTCAGATTCCAGATTTTCAAATAGTTGTATCTCGGCCAAATACTGTCTTATCCTAACAAATGGAAATCAATGCAAAGTTTATTCATTCACATTTCAGATGATCTATAAATCTCAATTTCGACAATTTCGAGAAATTGACACTTAAGAATGGTTTTGTGGTATATATATATATATATATATATATTTTTTTTTTCTATTTCTGTTCTTTTACTTTTGCTAAGGTCTTCTAGCTTTTAGAGGTTGTCATGAAGACACGGTCATTGGATAATACATTTAGTCACTTTGTCATAAACCCCAGTTATAAGACACTTACACACACAAGAGGAGCTGTTATCTCTTTAGCTCTCTCGCTCTTTCTGTCCACTCTTTGTGTTTGCGTTCCCATTTAGTGTGTTCATCCTCAAGTTTATCCTTCTCTATTACTGTTAAAAATAGAGAGTAATGTGTGTGTTGGCACTCATTCATGATGTTTGCTGTGTATCTGTCTTGCTCTTATCAACACATTTGGCATTAGGTTAACATAAACATGCCCTAAAAACAGTCCAGTACTTTCTGTTCTGCTTAAATAGAACATTCACTGCTCTCTGCTCTGCTCTGCTGTAAATCAAGTGTGTACGATCACATAACAGCTGTGTCAACTGTGTTCCTAGTCAAGCTTTTACTGCTTTAATATTATGAACATAATGCACAGAATTTGCTTATTGGGCCTTTGTGAGAAGATTGCTTAAATTAATTCTTAGGTTTGTACAATGATCTAGAAAATCTGGCATTTAAAGGTTTTCTTTAAACAAAGTTTTTAAAAATGTAAAATAAAGAATGACGGATTATTTAAATGAACACCCATTTTATTTTTTGTTTTGATGATGGTGTTAGCGCAGTGGATAAACCACATGCCATTGGTGTGAGAGACCCGGGTTCGAATCCACTGTGAGACACCAATGTGTCCCTGAGCAAGACACTTAACCCCTAGTTGCTCCAGAGGCGTGCGACCTCTGACATATATATAGCAATTGTAAGTCCCTTTGGATAAAAGCGTCAGCTAAATGGATAAATGTAAATGTAAATATACCTTCAAAATAAAACAGAAGTTTTAAAATAGAGCACAGTTCAAAGTATTTTGTTAATTTGCTTGTTTTAATAGTATCTTATATTGGAAAACTAAATTCTAAAATCCTTAAGTAGAATTTTCACAAGAGGAGACTTCTGAAAGCCACTTTAGATTACCATTCTAACTCTCTGTATTTTATAATGGTGCATGTTTATTTGCTGTATGCATATGAAAGCAATGAACAGCAGTTAATGCTGGTACACTCGTTTATTCAACCTCTTTTATTTTACACACTGGTTTTGAGCTTCCATCCTTTACATGTCTGTGTTTACAGGATAGTGCTAAATAATGAGTAAAATGGTTTCATTGTGTTGGACTGCACAGTCATGTGTGTGTTTATTTGTGTGCAGATCTCTCTCTTGTAAGGTTTATTAGTGCTGAGTTGACTAGAGGATATTTTCTGGAACACAATGAGGCCAAATACACTGAGCGGAGAGAGAGGGTCTATACCTGCCTGCGTATTCCCAAAGAACTGGAGAAGGTACCAAACACAAACGCATAGTCCATAATACACACTTACATGCCCTCATCTCTTCTGTACAGTATCCTTTATTACTCTGTGCATTAAACCTGAAGTTTGATTTATCTGCCACCAAACAGAAGTGCAAAAATAATGATACATGTATGTATGTTTATATGTGGAGTGTGTGTTTTTGTGTCAGGGTTCTTAAAAGAATAGTTCATCCAATAATAATACCCAATTTTCCCAAACTTATCAATTTCTTTCTGTTAAACATAAAATTAGACATTTTGGAGGATGTTAGTAACCAAACAGTTGCTGGTAGGCATTCACTTGTATAATATGGAATAAAAAATTAAAAAAAAAAGTTCTATAGAGGTTAATGACTACCAGCAACTGTTAAGTTACCAAGAGTTTTAGCTACGAATTTTATTAAACTTACTGGTGATTTTTTTAGTAATTTTTTAGCTTTTTAAGTAAAATGTACCACATACCACATTCAGGACATCACTGATCTCTCTTTTTCTCTCTGTAGCTGATGATGTTTGGGTTTTTCCTGTGTCTGGATGTGTTTCTGTACGTGTTCACTCTGCTGCCCCTCAGAGTGCTGCTGGCCCTGATCAGACTGCTGACACTGCCCTGCTGCGGCCTCAGGTAATACACACCCTGCTCTCACGATATGTGTGGAGGAATATTCCCAAAAGTAGTACTTTCATAATATTCTGATAATCTAACAGGTTGAAACATCTGAGCTGTCCAACTTTTTCTTTCAGTGTTATTACATACAAACACCCACGCACCCTTAAGACCCAAAATGATTGTGCATGTAGGTGTAGCTGCTGTTCACAGTATATTCTTCTGCCTGCAGGGCTAGTATATGCCCCTACTGCAAAAAGAGCAGGTATGCAGAAAAAAAAATGACTGCAACTGCTTTAAGCACACACACCCGTGCTGGTATGATTGCAGCGGCTGTGTTCAAACACACATTCATACACACACACTAGGCTTCAGTTGCCATAGCTGTCTAATTTTGCACTGTTGTGCTTTGATTTCTCCCTAGACTACTAAAATCATCTGAGATCATTCCCAGAGTTCTCCTGTTCTTCTTTCAGTGTTCAGGGTGTACTTGCATGATCGGTCACAAGATGGCAGTATGGTCATGTTCAACAAGCGAACGCTGTGCTAGAAGGAGAAACAATACTTAATGCAATATTATAATAATATTGCAGTGTGTCCTAAATAGCATCTGATAATGAAACTTCAGTAAATTGCTATTGCTTTCAGTGCATGCATTACAATGCCTAATGAATTATACATAATTTCTTGTAAAAATATAATTGGAAGAAGCCAATTATGTTTAAAGGAATGTAGATTCTATTTACAGTAAGAGTAAATAGTTGTACATACTGTTAGCACCCCAGTGTAGATACTCACAATGAGTGTGTTTTGTTTAGTAACAAGGACTTAGTAGTATATTAGTAGTATATTAAAATACACTGTCATTCAAAAGTTTGGGGATTGATTTTTCCCATAAAAATGTACTCTCATGCTCACTAAGGCTGCATTTATTTATTAAAAAATAAATAAATAAATAAAAAAACAGGAAAATAGAATGCTAAATTACAAACTAATATAATTTTTGTATTTCTAAACATAAAAAATATATATTCTAATGCTCTAAAGATTTGGTGTTCAAGAAACATTTTTTTTTATTATCAATAGTTCTTGCAATTTATTTTTGTGGAAACCATGACAATAGAGCAAAAATACCAGTGCACATGCTCTGCCTGTCAGGCACTTTGACATAATGAAATCAGCTTTTTTTGACAGCTATCTCTGTTTAAATAACTCTTGAGACTGTGAATGTAAAGCTTGTTATTTTGTTCTTGTCAGTAATCCAAAACAACTGATTGCTGCTCTTGGACTTTCTAAAGGCATTTTGTGATTTCTACGGTGACCGAGAGAGCACAAGGCGGTGCAACTTCAGAAAACACATGCAAATAGAAAAAGCACCAGCAAATCAAGAAAACATCTTCATCAGTTTGAGAACACGTCCTGCAAATGCTCGCAACACAAGCAAATAAAGAAACGCACTGCAAATTCTTACAACATAACCAGTGATAAATAATCTTATTTTAAGTGCATTTGCAGTGCTTTTTTTGCTTGTGTATTTGTGCATTTGCATTTGAAGCGTGTATTGTCAAATTGATGAAGTTGTTTTCTTAATTTGCAGGTGTTTTTTCTATTTGCAGCGCGTTGAGCTCTCGCGGCCACTGAGATTTCAGCATATTTATGTAAATAATTATGTGTCATTCCGAAACACTCAATTATGATTGTTTTCATATTTATTACTTTATCATTTAGTAAAGCTTGTAAAGGTATTGTTGTTAGAGAAAATAATTCCATTTGGTAAAAAATGTATTTATATTTAAATTACTTGCATCAAATGATTATATAATTTACAATAAATTAACTGTTTCAGTCAAAATATACAAAATATTTCATTGCTGTGTATGTGTTTGGGTGCATTTACACTGCTGATCTTTCCCTAGCACAAGTCGTGTGTTTAGCTTGATGCATGTGCCACTGAGTGTGTGACGCAAGATCGCTAACCCAGTGGCTGTGTGTGGAAGAAGATCTAACTAATAGAAAAACTGCTTTGTGATTATAATCAGTTACTCTTCCATTGTGTAATATCTATGGAGCCAATTTAACCTGAAGATGTTTGTTTATGTGTGTGTGTGTGTGTGTGTGTGTGCACGCAGTGGATCTCGTATCTTGCAGCCTGCTCAGGTGTGTGATGTTCTGAAGGGTTTCATCATGGTTTTGTGTTATTTCATGATGCATTATGTGGATTACTCCATGATGTACCACCTGATCCGGGGTCAGTCTGTCATAAAACTCTACATCATCTACAACATGCTGGAGGTACAGTATCACAACACTCACATCTGCTGCTATTATATCAGCAGTTGTTGAATGAACGCTCTCTGTTTCTCCTCTAGGTGGCAGATCGCTTGTTTTCATCGTTCGGCCAGGATATTCTGGATGCTTTGTACTGGACTGCCACTGAACCTAAAGAGAAAAAAAGAGCTCATATAGGAGTCATCCCACATTTCTTCATGGCTGTTCTCTATGTCTGTAGCCTTCACACTTGCTTTGTTTCAAATACCAAATAGTCATATGTAGATGTAAATAAAAGATAATTTTATATTGATTTGAATAATTTAATATTCAAACTAAGATTAAAAAAAATATATATATATATAATTAATTTATAATATTTTACATATATTTAAAATAATGTATGTAAAATTAGTACTAATAAATACAAAACTAAAGATTTTGTTACTTATACTCTGCAGCTTCAAGTTCTGCATGAAATCCAATTAACTACACTGAAACTCCTCAGTTTTTTATTATTTAATTGAAATGTATTTTTTGTTTCATATTTGATGTATTACAATCAGTCGTGGGTTATAACCTTCCTTAATTAATAATTCAGTTCTACATGCCATTCTGATTATGGTCCAGGCCACCACTCTGAACGTGGCTTTCAATTCACACAACAAGTCACTGCTCACCATTATGATGTCCAATAATGTGAGTACAAGCAAACTACCCTGATAGTAACATTGTTGATTTGGTTAAATTAAATTAAATACACTACAAATGACCTCTTAGTTGCTATATATTACCTTAAATGAACAAACACACACACATTCATGACTCCTTTTGTAGGGTTTATATTGATATGTTTTTTCTTTCTGTATAGTTTGTTGAGATCAAAGGAAGTGTATTCAAGAAATTTGAGAAAAACAATCTCTTCCAAATGTCCAACAGTGGTAGGTTCATATATATATATATATATATATATATATATATATATATTAGTGCTGTCAAATGATTATTCGCGATTAATCGCATCCAAAATAAAAGTTTGAATATATTATATAGTATATATATTAAAACATTTCTATCTCAAATTGTCACTGGTGAGTTTTCTCACTGTTCCTTTCTGTCTTTCTCACTATAGACATTAAAGAAAGATTTACAAACTATACACTCTTACTAATCGTCTGTCTTAGAAACATGGAGCAGTTCTCCTGGAATCCAGGTATCCAGTTAACAACTTACTCATTTCCGAGTTTGTCCATATACATGACATTGATGTTTGTATTAATCATTGTTTATTGGTTATAGATCATCTATGGGTATTGTTTCCTGATGTATGTATGGTGATCGCCTCAGAGATAGCAGTGGATGTTGTCAAACATGCCTTCATCACAAAGTTTAATGACATTACAGCAGATGTGAGTTCATGTTATTGTTGTATTCTTCAAAAGGTAGTATTGTAGCTACAATATTTGAGTAACTATCATATATATATATATATATATATATATATATAAATAACATAAATAATAATATTTAATGATATAAAATTAAATAACAAAACCTAAGAGTTAAAAAATACACACTACTTCCTGTCTGAGCTATACATTTTCTGTTAAGATATTGAGACAACTTTAGGTCAAATATTAACTAAATATGAACAACATTGAATGAGCTAAAAATGAAATCCTGTAACTTGAATACAGTAGTGATTGTGGGCTACAAGGTTTTTCAAGCTATACCTGATGCTATTGAAATGACAAGACACTTATATATGTTTATCTAGAATAAACTAAAGAAAAACAGCTTGAGAACTATGACATGACCTATTTACTGTAAACCAAAGGGCTTCCCCATTCTGGAATGTTCTTTCTTTAAAAAAAAAACAAAAAAAAAAACAGTCCTAGTCAAGAGGAAGTCTTTACAAAGAGAGACAGGTTTCCTTTGGGAGTGTGTCTGAAAATCAGCTCCGCTCTCAGTGTCTTGGATAACCCTAACAGATCCACTGACCCAAATCTATCAGCACACACAGAGCCAGCAGTGGAACTCTCTTTAGCAGTGGGGATGGTTTCACACATTCTGTCCAGTGCAGGGCACCTCTACTGTTCACATACTCATAAGATGAAAGATAAGTGACACTTCAAACAAAAAGGTCCTTAAATATGGTCCTGAAAAAACAAAAGAGAGGTAAAAGATGAAATAAATAGTGGCAGAGCATGCAAAATACACTGAGGATGGGGGGTAGAGAGAAATGTAATGACAGAAAGAGGAGTTACTGGCAGGGATTAAAGACAGATCTGCTTAGTTTAGGCAAGAAGATTAGTGTCACAGCACACACATGGACCCATTGCTCTCTCGTATAGCATCTTTCCTAGAGGTGGACACGAGCAATTTGTATTTTTTTTTTTTTTTTCCTAGCAATTTTAACATATTCAATATAGATCTTAACGTTAATGAAATTGTTAATTATTTATTTATTTTTATTCAGAACCAGAATTTCTACAAAACTGTAATTGTCATTAAGTACACCACTGTTCAAATGTTTGAGGTCAGTAAGATTTTTTATTTTTAAGGAAGTTAAGCAAGGGTGCATGAAATTGATCAATTGTGACATTTGTAATGTAACATAATAAATATATATGAAATAAACATTGTTGAGGAAGATGCTGTTTAGGAAGATGCAGCGTGACATTTTTGCTGGTGATGATGAGTTAAAAAGGTCTTTGTGTTTAAGCTGCAGCCTCAACAGTATGTCAGCTAGGCCTGTTTCTTATGTGGCCACTGCAGCTCTGGCTAAAAACCTGTGTCACATTTCATGCTTGGTACACGGGTCTATTGTGCATCTTTGTGACACGTGAATGCCTGGATGTTATATCTCCCTGGAAAAGCACAGCTCTGTGTGAACTGGACGTGATAATGGAACTGAAATAAAATTAAATGTGGCTCTAGTTTTGCTACAAAAGCATCAAAATCCTGTAGTAAACTTTGAATTGCTCGGGATAATCCCGTAGCTCCTTGATGAAGTGGAATGCTCCTTTCTCTTTAAACAATCTCAACATCAGATCAACCCAATATGTCCTCTTTCTTTTTCTCTTTTTAAGAAGAGAGAGGACAAAAAAAATAAATAATTCGCTCTGCTTGAAGGCTGCATTTTGTATTGGTTTGCAAATATTTTTGCGACTGATTAATTAATATGCATGGGACTTGCATACAAGGTTTCTATGCATGACAAATTTTTAGGATGACAAATATGAAAAAACAATTATATAAAAATTTTGGACTCTGTACATAGAACTTAAGTATGCATTCCCACCAGTGAAATTCTTACATTAAGTAGTGTGCAAAATCAGGGAGAAGAAGGAATCTATTCTGTTAACGATTAACCGCGAGCCTGTTGAAAATCGATTCAAATATGGGACTAATCAAATCAGCTGAGATGCAAAACAAATCGCGATACAATTAGGGGTAGCAGTTCATATGAATGTATGTCTAAGGGGAACTTACTGTCTTTAGAAAAGTTTAGATGGTATTTTTTCTTTTCCTCTTGCCTCCTGTATAATGCATATTAAAGTTCATAAGTGTAGCGCTGCTTTGTTTACAGCGGAAACCAAGAAATGCCTTAAGCAACACCTGCTGGCAGAGTGAATCTGTGTTTAGTTCAGCTCGTCTGCTCGAGTTTCATGCAGATATTTTTTATGTATAGCTTCACAAAGCTGAAGTCAAACCATTCTGATTTTTACTTAAAAAAGAGGACAATGGAAGCAATCAAAACCAACAAAAGAGCAATAAGCATTCAGTAGAGCACACCAGCATCAGATGCACTTCTGCAATGCACTATAATAGAGTACTATTACTGAGGCAAGAGCCCCTTTGATGCCCATAAATGTAGAGTCTTCAAGAGCTTGCACGAAGCAGACCCTGTGAATGGTCCATTATCAGTTATTCTGTCTTTTCTACAAGAGCACTTAGATGGTGGCCATGCTTCTATGCTTAAAATGTGTGTAGCCACTATAACTATAACTTTTCATGGTGAAATTGATAATCATCTGGTAAGAATGTTTTGGTGATTAAATTCTTGAAAAGTGCAAGAAGCTGAATCCTGTCTACCCTTCCATGGTACCAACTTGGGTTCTAGCTCTGGTCTTGAGAGATCTAACAGGCCTTCCATTCAAGCCACTCCAGTCAGCTACCTCGAACACACTCTCACTTAAGACAGTACTCTTACTTACCCTCGCATCAGGTAAAAGTAAGTTGGGGACATGCACGATTTATCAGTTCATGAATCCTACATGCAGTTTGGCCCAGGTGACTGCAGAGTTAAATATAGGTGCTCTCAATCCTATTCAGAGCCCTGGTTATAACTTTGTTTGTTCTCACTCCAAAAGAGCCAGCCTCAGGAGATACTATTTTTGCAGTTACTATGTTCTGTATGCGTATTGAGTGTTTATTTCGAGCACTCTAGGCCCTTTAGAGCAGCTTTTTGTGTGCTTTGGCAGCCACACTAAATGCCAGCCTGTTTTTAAGCTAAGACTGGATTGTTGATATGATAGCTCCATCTTACAGATCTCAAAGCTCTAAATATCCTTTAGGGGTTTGAGCCCACTCCACACAAGGTATGCCTTCCTCTTGGGCATGGGCAAGTGGACTGTCTGTGGAGGACATCTGCTTAGCAGCTGGATGGGTTTTGCTGAATACTTTTGCCAGATTTTACAATCTGGGTGTTTCTTTGCTATCATCTCGAGTGCCGTCAGTATAAGAGAGCTAGCTTTTTATGACAGAGGTTATCTCTAAAGCTGTTCTGTCACACATTTGATTTGTTTTTAGAGCCTGTTTAGATCTGGTCACTTTAGATAGCTATCCAATTGCGAAAAAGACCAGGTGTAAATGCCTTCCGGTGTGAATGCATTTGGTTGTTAAAAATATTTTTGCTACTAAAGTTTAATTCAGGCACTATTAAAAGTGATGTGACAGGGAAGTATTGAGAATCTATTTTTCCTACAACAACCAATGGCCAATACAACAACGTGGTTATGTAAAGCTGCTCGGCCCCTCTGACATTAATTAACAGGTAGTCAGGTGTTAGTGAAGAAAATATTATTTATTATAAGATACTGTAAGTGTTTACTACACCGCCATGTGAGTCTGAATTGAAAGTCATGAGCTAAAAGGGCAAGGACCACAAACAAACAGCGCAATCTGAGTGGTCCATTACATGAATAACTCTGAGGAGTTTTTTGATGAAATCATTCTAATGAATCTTTCACTGAATTGTTAAATTTACTAATTTTATATTTAACTCTTGAATTACTGAACTGCAAGTCATCATTACTTGTAACTGTGTGTGCACAGGTCTATAGTGAATACAGAGCAAGCTTGGCATTTGATCTGGTCAGCAGCAGACAGAAGAACGTAAGTGCATGTTCATTTTAGCATATCAGAAATCCTTTTGAAGCAAGAATCAATAATAAAGCCAGCAATAATCGTCAGTATGTCAATTTATGTATCAAAATTATTTTCATTTCAACAAATGGTTTGTCTCTTGTTTATGGTGCTAATTACATTGACTCAATTTGAAGAGTATTTCGATATTTGTGTGCGTTTTCCAGGCATACACAGACTACAGTGACAGTGTGTCTAGGCGGATGGGCTTCATTCCTCTTCCTCTTGCTCTACTGGTAACCTCCCTCCTTATTTCATAATAATCACAATACTAAATCTGTCATACAGAAAAAGGTAAAAGCAGAAACATAAATCTATTGCTTGGAATAATTAGCAATTTGTAATTTTGCTCGTTAACATGCATTACTGTTCGGTTTAAAACTTAAAGTGACTGTGTTAGACTGAAAGCTGACATGTATTTACACTAGCTATATTTTTCAAAACTTCTAAAGCCATTTACCATGAAGGAACTGTGATGTGTAGTAACGTGGTATTACAGTTATATTCATGTAGAATGTGATTGACAGTTGATCCGGGTGGTGACCAGCTCAGTGAAGATCCAGGGCTCTCTGTCCATTGTTTGTGTTGTGCTCTTCTACCTGGGGTATGAGTTCACTTTTTTTTTTTTAATAAACTTTAGTATAGGGACCAGTTCTCACTATTAACCAGTTGCTTATTAGCATGACTATTATTAACACATTGGCTGTTTACTAGTACTTATAAAGCACATATTCTGCATGACCATGGTCTGCATCCCTAATTCTACCCAATACCTAACAACTACTTTACTAACTATTAAAAAGCAGCAAATTATGAGTATGAGGCAAAAGTTGTAGTTAATGGTTTGTTAATGGCGAGAATTGGACCGTAAAATAAAGTATGACCAACTTTTTTTATTTTCAAATGTTTGGCATCGCTATGATTTTTCTTTAAAGAAATGTATACTTTAAAATAATAAAAAATGACAGTAAAGACAATTATAATGTTGGGAATGATTTCTGTTTCAAATAAATTCAAAAGAAATAGCTTTGTTGAACATAAAAATCCTTTTTCAAAAAATCAACTGATCCTAAAATGTGACCCTGGACCACAAAACCAGTTTTAAGTGTAAATTTTGAGATTTATACACCATCCATTGATGTATGGTTTGTTAGGATTGGACAATATTTGGTTGAGATGCAACTATTTAAAAATCTGGGATCTGAGAGTGCAAAAAAAAATCGAAATAGTGAGAAAGTCGCCTTTGAAGTTGTCCAAAAGAATTCTTAGCCAGTTTTGATATATTTACTGTAGGAAATTTACAAAATATCTTCATGGAACATGATCTTTACTCAATATTCTAATGATTTATGCCCCTAAAAGAAAAATCAATAATTTTGACCTAATTTGGCTATTGCTAAAAATATACTCAAGCGACTTGAGAATGGTTTGTGGTCCAGGGTCACAAATTTGAGCAGTGGCATATATGATCTGAATCTGTTTCTGCGTGCCTGTGTGTTTATTCAGTATGATCACCCTGAAGGTGCTGAACAGTATTGTGTTGTTGGGGAAATCCTGTATGTATGTGAAAGAGGCTAATATGGAGGAGAAGCTGTTTCAAAATCCCCCCTCTGCAGCTCCCAGCAGAGTGTCCAGCAGAGCCCACCGTACCAAACACACACGCGAACCACCAGGTAACACACATGCACATCTTCTCACCCACATAATAAAGAGAAGCCTGATAATAGACAGAAAATAGTTTGCAGCAAGGTTTTGTTCTCACTAACCCGTTGTGTCCGTACCCCTCTAAAGGTGAGCCAGCGGAGGAGGGCATGTCTGCATCAGTCACCACTCAACCCACCCAAAGGGATGAATGCCCCGCCCCTCAGATCCCCACCAGCGAATCAGATCAGTTCCTCACTACACCAGATGAATCAGAAGAGAAAAGCCTTATTCAGGACGATACCGAACTTAAACACGGGGCGCCCAAAAAAGACTTGCTGGAGATTGACCGCTTTACTATCTGCGGTAACCGTATCGACTGACATTAACGCGCACCTTCAAGTTCAAGAGTGATGCCACGTATGCACTGAAATGCCCGTCCTCTCTGCCAGCGTTATTTGTTTGACATTTGAACCTGAGCTCGTTGGAATGGGACAGCGAGAAACTGCAGGATATTTATTAATAAGCGACGCACCTAATTTATTTAAGACTTAAGCACACTTATACACAGACAATCACACCAACACACCGTTTTAACCAATTGGATTCCACCCAGTGATGTTTCCACGCTTTCAAGAGGTTCGAGTGGAGGTCACCATTGGACGGCAGGCAAGATCTTTGTCACTGTGCTTACCTTTCAAAGGGGGCATCCAATTAAGAAAATGAGAGAAATGGATTGATTGTTTTCCTAAATTACTTACTCGGAAGATTACATGCATTTATCCCTTCCCCTCAAAAGACTTTAAGTTTGAAATATTACCATGTTCATTGGCAGATTTTGTTTTTGTATCTTTGAGTAAAAGCAAACAGCAGGCTAAAATACCATATCACTATATTATTTATTTTTAAGAGAGTTGCTTTTTCAGTTTAAATGCAGGGTTTCCATTGACGAAAAAGAATGTGTTTTGCATCGTTTGAAGTAATGACCTTTTAAAAGCCCATTGTGATACTGTGATGAAACGCATGCTTGCAATATGTGGGTTGATTGAAGTACTTTATAAGTCACCATCTTAATGAAAGGATTATAGATTTTTACAAGACAGTCGCATGGAATCAGAAAACTGAAGTACAGTATCAGAACGTGATTTGCCAGATTTTCCCTTTAAGGATGGAAAGTCTGTTTTTTTTCCCTCCTGCAAGCTCTTATTATGCATATGCCATTCCCCCTAGCATATCAGATGAACAATCGTACATTGGTGCTGAGGTTGGGAGCAGATGAAAAATAGTCAATTACCAACATTTCAAAAGTCAGACTTTTGACCAAAGCAAAGTTGAATATACAACCTTTTGCTAATATCTTGGGTGTATTTAAAAAGACCTGTTGGCCTCACATAAACAGTTTTTACAAGTCGATAAGCATCAGAATCCATTAATGTAAATTGATAAAAATGAGCTTCATAATCAATTTATCAGTTAACAGTGACTTTTTGTGAAAGCCCATAATTAGTAATAATGTATCATGTATAGTGCTTACAGAACTTATTGGAATGCTTTCTCATCATAGACAATAATGTTTTATACATTTGCTTAACATAGACCACATGGTCTTAAAGGTTTGTTTTTTTGTTGTTGTTGTTTTTTGTGTGATCCACTAATGTTTCTTAGTAGTACATGAGGTTAGAATTTAAGAATATTTTTCTTAGTAATGGCAACATGTATTGTTTTTTTTTTTCATTTTTGACTGATTTTGAAATGTGTATTTCTTGCATTACAAATGTGTGGCTGAAATTGCTTTGCTTTGTAATATCATTAAGGTGGCATTCAATCTGACAATTTACACTCAAGTCAGCATGTCGACATTCGGCATAAAGGCCGTCTTATTGTATAAGGTGCTCAGTTTTTCAAAAACAAAAGGTTGATTTAATTTATGGTTTAGAAATGTATTAAGAGAGAATATCGGCTATGCCAAGGAATTATTTACCCCTCAGTTATCACACTAATGCAAACTCTGAATCACACTTTTCAGAACCTCTTCAGAAGCATTCACTGGACTTAAACTGCCAAGATTATATCAAAGAGCATTTCTTATTGTTTTTGCATTTGAAACACTGATATTAGAAATACTTTTGCTTATTTTAGAAGGAAAGAGACCATTATAAGCAAATGTTTGGCTTTGTTGTGGTTTACAATATAACTGCCTGTGCATTCCCAGGTTCAGTCATCTTTGGACTCTTGAAATGAGGCTAAAGCTTGACTGCACTGGATATGGATCAGTACTCAACAGCATGATTTTGCTGGACAGAACCTTTCTAATTCATACTTAAAACCATTAATTTGGAAAAAAGATCCAACCTCTCAAGTTCTTTCCATGCTGCTGGAGTTTTCTTTTTTTCCCTCACTGGTCAATATAAGTTTTTTTGCTTTTGGTGTTTTTTTTGTACCCAGATCGGCTTCAGCATCCAAGGTTCCAACAAACTTTTTATTTCATGTAGAAACTGAAGAGGATCGATGGTCAAATCTCTTGTATTGGATGTTTCAGAGACAATTCGGGAGAGGAATCAGGGTGTTGTGTTAATTAAAGTTTTGTTATGTACATTTGTTGTTGTTGTTATTTGTTTAGAGTGGATCCCTAATATAAATTTTCATTTATTGTTTCATAAGACACCAGATGTTAATTTATAAAACGTTCCAGTGCTCACCCCACTAAAATGATGAAAACATATGATTATTAACTACAATATTATATCATATAGTTTTACACTTTTGATTATACATATATACATATATATATATATATATATATATATCTACACTAACATA
Source organism: Carassius carassius (assembly GCF_963082965.1). Taxonomy (NCBI): domain Eukaryota; kingdom Metazoa; phylum Chordata; class Actinopteri; order Cypriniformes; family Cyprinidae; genus Carassius; species Carassius carassius. The sequence continues at coordinate 14,283,067 of NC_081761.1, read as the reverse complement.
AATAATAATATACAAATAAACTTGTAATCAGGCATGCAAACTTTGGATTAAAAACTTGTAAAGTGCTTTGTCCCATTTTTGACTGATCACCATTGGCACATAATGGCACTATCACAATACATCATGCCACATCTAACACAACAGAGTGTGTTTTTTTTTCTATGGCAGGACACCTCTAAACGTCACATGCACAGGTGATGTCCTGAAAACATTGTTCAAACACTCATACATATAAAGCATAAAGGTACTGATACCTCATGAAGTTCAATTTCTTTGCACATTCAGACCAACAGATTGCTTTCTCAACGAAGCTTTAGTGATTCAAATGGAAAAGAAACACTGGGAACCTAATATTTTCTGTTAAACTTTTCACTACGTCTTTTTATAACTATTTTAAATTCTATTGAATATTCTTTTAACTGTCCTCTAAAATGTAGGTTAAATTTGTGCAGATCCTAACAGTCACTATAGAACTGTCTGGTTTGAGTGGTGGCGAATGCATGAGGTGATGATGGTGAGTTGTCAAGGACCACATTAAATCCATCCTCTGTGACCCCAGGCCAAAAATAGTTGCCTAAAGATTATGTAACACTAAACTGATCTGTTCTAAAACTATAGAGATCTAAACACTAAACCGATTGAGATTATGACTTGGAATGTGATCACAGAATGAATGAATACCACTATGAGACAAGTCTATTTAAAACTGGATTAGAAATCTCAAATACTTAGGCTAAACAAAATCTCTAGAAGGCTCTCTAATGCGGAGTTAGAGAAAAAACAGATTTTTTTTTTTCTATATTTAATATTTAGTTTATATTTACTATTTAGCTTTGATAACAGCATGCTTGAATGAACAAAGCATATGTCACAAAATGATATAAAATAATTGTAAAATGTTTGTTCAGGTATTTAAAAATTCTAGGTTTAAACTGTGTTTTGACTTTTAGACCCCACCACTTACATAAACTACGTAATTTCAAAGGTACGTTTTAACTACAAAAAATACAGGTGCATCTCAATAAATTAAAATGTTATGGAAAAGTTCATTTATTTCAGTAATTCAACTCAAATTGTGAAACTCATGTATTAAATAAATTCAATGCACACAGACTGAAGTAGTTTAAGTCTTTGGTTCTTTAAATTGTGATGATTTTGGCTCACATTTAACAAGAAACCACCAATTCACAATCTCAACAAATTAGAATACTTCATAAGACCAATACAAAAAGAAAAAAAAACATATTTAGTGAATTGTTGGCCTTCTGGAAAGTATGTTCATTTACAGAACATGTACTCAATACTTGGTAGGGGCTCCTTTTGCTTTAATTGCTGTCTCAATTCGGCGTGACATGGAGGTGATCAGTTTGTGGAGCTGCTGAGGTGGTATGGAAGCCCAGGTTTCTTTGATAGTGGCCTTCAGCTCTTCTGCATTGTTTGGTCTCTTGTTTCTCATTTTCCTCTTGACAATAACCCATAGATTCTCTGTGGGGTTCAGGTGTGGTGAATTTGCTGGCCAGTCAAGCATACCAAAAGCATGGTCATTTAACCAACTTTTGGTGCTTTTGGCAGTGTGGACAGGTGCCAAGTCCTGCTGAAAAATTAAATCAGCATCTTCAAAAAGCAGTTCTTCTTCTCTTTAGCCCAGGTAAGATGCTTCTGACGTTGTCTTGGGTTCAGCAAATTCCTCGACGCGTCTGTATGCCTTGACCCAGATTCAATATATTCCTTGTGAAGTTCTCTCCATTGGTTGTGCATCTTTTTCTTCCACACTTTATCCTTCCACTCAACTTTCTGTTAACATGCTTGGATACAGCACTCTGTGAACAGCCAGCTCCTTTGGCATTGCATGTTTGTAGCTTACCGTCCTTGTGAAGGGTGTCATGTCAATGATTGTCTTCTGGACAACTGTCAGATCAGCAGTCTTCCCCATGATTGTGTAGCCTAGTGAACCAAACTGAGAGACCATTTTGAAGGCTCAGGAAACCTTTGCAGCTGTTTTGAATTGATTAGCTGATTGGCATGTCACCATATTCTAATTTGTTGAGATTTTTAAGGTTTTTGTTAAATGTGAGCCAAAATCATCACAGTTAAAAGAACCAAAGATTAAACTACTTCAGTCTGTGTGCAATTAATTTAATACAAGTGTTTCACAATTTGAGTTGAATTTCTGAAAATGAACTTTTCCTCAACTTTTCCTGTATGTATATATATATATATATATATATATATATATATATATATATATATATTTTTTTTTTTTTTTTACAATGTTTGTTAAGAAATTATATATATCTTGCTTTAAACTGTATTTTGACTTTTAGACCCCAACATAAACTATGTAATATCAAAGGTATGTTATAACTACCAAAAATACATGTGACTGTAGTTTATTTTGGAGACATTTTTATCATCTCAGGGTATGATAAATAATATTAAATATTTAAATAATCTCATTTTAAATGTATTTTTTAGAAAAGAGCTACAGTTTATAAACAATGAACTAGCTGTGTCTACGGATAAAGTTACAAAATTGTATCATTATTTTTCCCCAGTTTTACTGAACATTTAACTTCAAAGTGCTTTACTTTGAAAGCTCTTTTTTCTCTCTTTCTTTGTTTCTCTGAGATGTGAATGTCAATTTTGGTTGTGTTGAATGACATAATACAAACTGTGGCCTCTTTCTTTCTCTGTCTGTCTTTCTCTCACTCTCTGTCCCTGTTTGTTGGTATTCATGTCCATGCACACACAGCCGCACAGAGGCTTTTCAGCTGTTCCAAATGTAGCTGTGGGACATTTCAGTGAAGAAGACTATCAGCTAGTGTCTTGGCAGTCATGACAGAGTCTGGAGTTGCTGCTTTTCTGCTCATTTGACTTTCTGACTGCATGAAAGAGAATATACTGTTTATTTTTGCAAACAACGACTGATAGTTCAACTTTCTTTAGTTGCTCTAAAGTTGTGACCAGTTATCATAAGTTATAATCATTCTTTGTTGAGTCTGATAACCACAGTAATTCTAAGAAATTAAATTATTTTGTGAAGTACACATGGACAATGCATATCTGTGGAAATTCTGTATAGAGCGCAATATATATATATATATAAAATTAGAAAGAGAAAAAGGAAACAAAAACAACCCCCCCCCCCTTCTCTCTCCCACTTCGCCTGCTGTCCTATCTAAATAATAGACATAAAACGCCAAAAATAAATCTTTAATAAAAAAATAAATAAAGAGCGGTTATATACATGTGCTATGATGTTCAACATCTAACTAATCTTATGAAATTATGATCAACCAATGCATTCATCATCTTAATAAATAAATAAATAAACCAGAAAAAAATGCATGATAAAACATGGAAAAGGAATTCTGTGACCATAAAAATAACGCAAGTTGAAATCTGTTAATTTAACCTAAAATCTGAGTTTTAATAAGCCCTCAGAAGAAAACAGTCCAAAGTTAGAAGCATACACAACTGATCATATTTGCAGTTACTGATAGTATTGTGTCTGTATTGTGAAAAATGCTGTAGGCTTCTTTCACAGAGGAAAGGAGTGACATAAAGTACTTTGACTTGGCTTGACGTGATTTTCCTGTAAAGAGCTAGATTAGCAGTAGAGCTGGAGCGCAGCGGGAGGCGCAGGTCAGACACACACTCAGCTCATCCTGAGCTCTTCACAACGGAGGGATGTTTTCTAGAAGCCATCAAAAGGAAACGGGGAATAAACCCATCACCTGGAATATATTTTTTCATTACTGATTTGTTTTCCTTTTATGTTTTTCGTTTTTTCTAATTTGTAGTTTTGATGTCGAGGACTAGGGAGCATTTCAAACAAACCTACTTTTACCTTATTTTATCTTTCCTCCACTTTTCGTTCCCTCCCGTTATATATCAAAAGCACCCCGTGTAAGGACTGATGGACATGTGGTGGAAAGTGGGGCTCGTGCTGGTGATGTGCTCGGGTCTCACGAGCAGCGAAGCCCGAGAGGAGCACTGGGATTCGTCTCCGCGCAGCATGGTGCTCAGAGTGCCGGTCGAAACGTTGGACTTTGGCTTCGTGCCGTCTGTGGTGTACGAAACGCATGCATATTACGAACCGGGTCCCATCGGCGTTCTTTTCCACATGGTCCACGCGTTTCTGTACGTGGTTCAACCCAATCCTTTCCCGAAAGGTGAGATGCACACTGGCTTTGAGAACGCGCAAAAGTTTTCCACATTCTTGCCCGTGTGTTTGAGGGTCGGTTTCACATGGCAAACGTCCACATATTCTTATAGAAGTGTGATGTAGACTTTAGATAGATGTTTATTTTAGGTGCATGCTTTAATATCAGATAAAGGACATATGGCACATTATGGCAAGCCGTTGTAACATTAATATTTCTTAAACCTACCTATCTTTGGTAACACATTATTACACTTAACGGTCTCATCACTTTATTTTAAGGTGTCCTTGTTACAGTGTAATTATATATGTAAGTACTGAGTAATATTTATTAACTACATGTACTTACTATATGGTTAGGATTGGGATTAGAGTTTGGCTTAGGGCAGTGTTTCTCAATTACAGTCCTCGCGCCCAACTGCTCTGCACATTTTGTACGTTTCTCTTATTGCTTCAGACGTTTGTTCTATTCGAACATAAGTGCCCTGTGAAGTGGACTTCATAGGATATTCCGTCATGAATCCAGTTCGAAGCGAACGTATATGTTCCATTCAAAGTGCATTGAAGTGTGCGAGACGTGAATTTAAATTGTATTGATTTACAGAGGTATATGATGTCACACTTGTCCGTGTGTAGACGGACGTTGTGCAACGCAAATCCGTGAATGAATGTTCCGAAGTTAAGTAAACTTCAACAGATTTCCCCTGCTCAGGGAGTAGGGAGCAGTAAACACTGTGTAAGGACCATGTCAATCGGAACACAGTTCATGCACGGAGTTCACTTCTAACGAGCTGATTATCTGAATCAGGTTTGTTAACAAAGAGAGACATACAATATGTGCAGAGCAGTGGGGCGCGAGGATTGGAATTGAGTACCACTGGCTTAGGGTTACTTGCATGTAATGATGTGTAATTAATTATTATAATAGTACATGTAACATGTGTAACAAGAACACCTTAGAAAAAATTGTTACTGTAACATTTTAAGGTGTCCCTGTTACAAAGGAAACACACAAGTAAGTATTGAGTAATACGTATAACAACATGTTTTACTATACACCAAAAATATCTGAAATAATCATTGGTCAGAAATAGCTTGTAAATTTCAAAATTATTTAAGAAGAAACACAAGTAACACACTGGATTAAATGTTACGTTTTGAAATAGAAAGAATAAAACATTTTTTTTTTTGTAAAACATACTCCAGTAATCTTTGTTTTATTTGCAACTTTAATAAATTAGTAAATAAATGTGTTTGCTTGTAAATGTGCATAATTTACTGTTATTACTAAGACATTTAACACTTTAACAAGGACATTGTATATTACCTCTGTAAACTGTGGCCAGTTTAATAAAATAACTAGCAATCTGAGTCGGTAAGCATGTTTAAATTTAACTTGTTATTCATTATATACTAGGCCCACTTATTGCAGAAGTGACTCAATATGTATTCAGTTACCATGATAAAAATAACATTGTTCCTGGTAACAAATGGGTAATAATGACTAGTATTAACTTACTTGTAATTTTTAATGGATATTAGTGAATTTGTAGATAAGTAGTTGATATGAGACACCAGTATACATCTCATTTGTTACCTTCAAGAAACTGTAAATGTGTAACTAATTGAACAGATGTTCACTACTGGAATAAATAGTATCTATAAAACACTCTAAATGCTGGGTTAAATATAACCCAGCACTGGGTTAAAAAAGGACAAGCCTAGCTATTGGGTTGTTTTGACCCAGTGGTTGGGTTAAACATTTAACCAGCGCGCTGGGTCAAAACAACCCAATAGCTGGGTTTGTCCTTTATTAACCCATGGGTAATATTTAACCCAGCAATTTTTAGAGTGTAAATATAGAGATAGGCACTACTACTCAAGTATTTAGAAGTAACACCAATGATCAGTGAAAATGATGATCATGCTTGACATTACTATTCAATTCAAAATTCACTATCAATTTTTCAGAAACATGTCAAAAATAGTTTTTTGTTTTGTTTGTTTGTTTTTGTTTTATATAATTTTGTGATTTGGTTATACTGCACATCACACATACACAATGTAGCACTTTCTTCTTGAATGGACCAAAATGCAATGGTTAGAGGCAGATTTGTTCAACCAGTCATAGTTAAGATAATTACAGTCATTTGCAGGAAGAGCAGAGAAGTGTGCAGTGAGAAAACATGATGCCATGATTTGTAATTTCTCCTCTAACATAAAAAGTAATACTAGTTAGAATTAAGGAATAAATATAAATGTGGCTTGCCATAAATAAATGAATTGAAATGATGTGATATGTGGTAATATTATGTGCACTCAAAAATCCACTAGTTTCATTCATCATTTGTTTTCTGAACCTGCAGAAAATTATGAATATGTTGGAATCGAAATGATTACTAGACACTGGATAAGACTGCACTGGTTTTGTTAAAGTACTGTTTGTACTAACAGTTAAGTTCATTAATGTACAGATTTCCAGGTATAATTCAAAAAGTGATGTTTGGTTTATTCAATAAGGTAATGAGGAGTGCGTAGAGACCGGAATTATGTGCCAAATACTGTTGCCTATTATAACTGTTACATTACACAAAAAGGAAATTTCTAAAATAAACCTACCCTAAGAAACATCCACTGTAGACAAAAAAATGTGACAACTAACCCTGGTCTATTTAAGGTCAGGCTGTTGGCAGGTGGATTTCTTTGTGAGGTCAGCATGTTGAGCATAGAGTTGCGCTTGTGTATGTCTGTGTGTGAGTGTTTTTAGAGTAGAATAGGATTGCATGGTTAAGTCCCTGCTGCCTAACCAATTAGCCGATCTGCTCTATGAGTCACCTGCCCAATCAGGTAAGCTGATAATCGGAGTGCCATATGCTTCAAAGGTACATGCAATGTAATGCTCCTAACAAAACATACGACCAAAACAAAACAACAATTTTGAAATTTTTCTGACCTTAACCAAACAATTTTATTGAAAAGTATCGCAATATAAGAAATGGGATACCAGTTTTAATCTGTAAATATATGGGTGAGTATTTGGAGACAGACACACATCAAACACAAGCCACAAACAGATATTATTCCATCTGCAATCTCTTTAGTGACGCCAAATCATTCTTTGCAGATTTTTAACTCCTGATCTTATAGAAAGGTACTTCTGATGTGGAGATGAGGCTGGATTACTGGATTAAACAGCAATAACATACACATGGTTCAGGTTAAAGACCTATATAAAGCTATATTTCTCTATTCCGTCTGTCTGCAACTCTTTTTCCAGATTAGTCACAGCTCACAGGTTTGAACACAGTTGGAGCATGTTGTCTGTAAAGCAATAGATGGATTTATGCATGACAGACATAAAACAGTTCATTATCACGACATTCATTCTATCTAAGGTCTGGACTTTAATCCGGGGACTCCCTTCGTCTCAGCCCAGATAAAGCTTAATATCACTGATCACTGGATTAAAAAAAAGAAAACCTGCACTGTAATTGAAGGACAGGAAGATCAACACACAGATATGACCCAGTTATGCTGGCACTGTCTGTGTGTGAAGTGCTGTTTCTTTTGTTTAGACAATGTTTCTTTATTCGTTAACATGTTATGTAATATTATACTATACTGCTTTCGAAGACTTTATCTGTTCAGTGTGGCTTGTTGGTTCTGTGAGAAAGAAGGGAAGGAAGTGAGAGTGTGTGAATAGGGGGCTAAGAGAGGAATGGGGTTTGGTAGAAGAAGGGGAAAAAAGGGGGAAAGAAAGCATTAAGGAAGAGGGACCACTTAACAGCAAGACCAGTGTAAGAGGATTAACCATATGCCATTATAACCAGTGATACCCTTTCCTGTTCTTGTTCCCTCTCTCTTTCTCTTACACAAATGCAACATTTAAGATAAAGAGTTGCCATATCTCACACACATATATTGCATTTAAATTTTTTAAAATAAAAATGGGTAATTTTCAGGGTAACACTGGGTATGCTATAATACTGTAACATCACTTTTTTATTTTGCTGCTAAGAAAACATTCGTTATTATTATTAATATTGAAAACAATTGCCTTGCTTGTCTCAAACCATGAGACATTTTAAAGACTTTTTAATAAACATAAAGTTCAACAGTATTTATTTGAAATTGAACATTATATAACATTTGTAACATTATAAATGTATTTACACTTCACCTTTGATTAATTTAATGCATCTTTGCTGAATAAAAGTATTAATTTAAATAGCACTGATTCTTGAGAAGTGGGACAAAACAGGGTGCAAAGTTAAATAAAAAAATTCTGGTACTCAGACAAAATCTTACATGCAACCTCCCAACTTTTCTCGTTTTCATCAAAATGTGCTTTTTACCTTGCCATTATTTATTTTGAAATCAAGATGTTTTAACATTTCAAAACACATTCTCGTGTTGGCAGACAGATTACGTTTTCAATGTGACCAACAATCCCTCAACAAATATAAAATATCATAATCAAATACTATCAAAATATTCATATGACGGAGCTGACAGACCTGACAAATCTGACGGTGGTGACGAAAACCTGAATTTGTAGTCATTTTATACTACATGGAATCAATCAACTACTGTAGTAAAATAAATACAACCAACAGTGAGTATTTATTCAAGTACTTTGATATATCATTGGAACACAAATGATCTCTCATCTCAGATCAGTATGTCTGCTTGTGCATCTAACAAGGTAACTTAACAAATGAAACAATTAGTTGTTACCTCTATCCATTTACATTCACCGGGATCTAAATATTCCGATTTAAACATCATAACAAATGACCCCAAAATGATCAGAACACATATAACCAAAATACAAACGGTATTACGTATGGACATGTTTCATCCAGTGTTTTGTGTTCCCTCAGCCTTGTGTTCCCTGAACTGTATGTTCCCTCAACCCCGAACTCTGAAAACTATCTATCCACAAAAGCAATATGCTGTATATTAAGTCATTATATACAAAATTCAACACTATTTTATATTTAATACAATTAAAAATGATTTGAAAACCACAAAAATATGATGACTTCACGTTGAATGTTAACTCTGTTTTTGGCCTGTCACCAGCATCAGACAGAAATTCTGATGGTATTGACATCTGACGGTGTTGACAAATAAAGCATTTTTTGATAATGTTAATGAAAATATTATATAGTTTTGACTGGGTGGATCTGTGACCTGTAGTAAAGAAGTGCTGATATTCTTAGTGTTGTACAGTCTTGTAGGCAGTCTTGGTCATATTTGTTATATTTTGGATCATGTTGTGTTGATCTCCTTGCAAGGTGTCATGGCAGAAAGAAAAAGCCCCTGCTAAATTTAGTACAACTGTAAAGAAGCTTATCCATTTATGTAAAGGTGTTTTAGGGTTAAGTGTATGTTTATGTTCAGGTGTGAGCATTACAGTTCTCAGTTCACTTCTGCAGTCAAAACTTTTCATGGGAAAACAGGCTATTTAATTTAAATGGTTTGATAAAAAATACCACAAAATGTCTTAAAAACATAAAAATGCATTCTGGAAAGGTTTGTTTCAGAGAGTTCAATTTAATTTTGTGTGAGTTTTCCACTATACTGCCATCTTTAACACACTTAGAGGTGAGGTGTATAAGTGTATTAAGGCTATGTTTAGTTCAGATGAGGTAAAACGTGATGGGTAAGACTGCCACAGGGTGTTAAGGTAAGTATCTTGTAGCTTTTAAAAGTATCTTGTAGTTTTCACATAGAAATGTAGGCATTAGCACCGTTAACATAGTGCTTAACAGACAGCTGCAGAGCTTTCTGCAGGTTTATGATTAACATGAATCTAATCTGTTGTTTAGCATAACGGTGCATTACACACTATTGGTAACTGTTGTTTGAATCTAAGAGCATGCGTGAACTGTTGTAGTGCCTTCATTCAAACAGTGATGGTCATCGTATAGCCTAAACTAATCTCAACAGATTATTTAAACAACGAATTTGTGAGCTAATCTGATGCATTTTCTGTTACAGATCTTATTGTTAAAATGGTCCAGCAGAACATGGGAGGAATCAAAGGGAATGATTACAAAAAGGTGTGTGTGTGTTTGGGTTTGCTTAGTATTTTTGTGCCACACTGCATATTATATACGTATACGTATGCATTTTATATAACAGTTTAAAATCAAATGCTTAAGGTTTTTTTTTTCTTCTCTTTTTCTTCGGCATGCACACTAATGATGTCTCTTCAACCCTACGCCAATGCAGCCAGAGAATGTTGTATTATTACTACAGGTACTGTTAAATGGGTTTTTATCTCACTTATTCCTTGAATTTACATCTCCCAATATTATAGAATAGGGAGATATAAATCCAGAAATACAGGAAAAAAATTAATTGTGAAAAAATAGGCACTTTAATAAACTTACCTTTTTTATTTTTCATCTTCTATAGTTAATCTGATATTTATAACTAAATATATTATGTGTAAGCTGTATCTGACCCATATATAAATTCCATGCTAAAACATTTGGAGCTAATGAAGCTTTGCTATCTTCATTTGGGGGCTTGTCTCAGCAGATATCAGTATATACTGTAAGATTACTTGTGATTAACTGCTCTCCTCCTTTCCAGGCTATCTACTATGAGCTCGGCTTCATAGTCCTGACAGTACTGGGGGTGATATTTGTGCTGTTCGTGCCGATAGTGGGCCTGTGTTTCTGTGTGTGCCGCTGCTGTGAGAACTGTGGGGGTGAGATGCATCAGAGACAGAAGAAGAATGGCGACTGCCTACGAGGCTTTTACATGGCCACACTCATCACTACCTCTGTCTTCCTCGCGTGAGTCTTCCTCATCTACAAAGAGTGTTTGTGACCATTTATAACAGGTTTATACATTCCACACGCTTGTGAAAGTCAACTGTTATACATGAAAGACAGGAGAAAGTTGCTAATTATAAATTTGTTCCAAATTGGCAGATATGAAGTATTGAGATTATTGGCACCATCCAATAATCTGTGCTAGTGTGTCAATTGGACAGTCTTGTTAGTGGATATAAATATAGTAAAAAAAAGAACTTATTTAAATCCATCAATTTATTGTGCATCTGATATGCTATAAATAAATATTATGCATGATTGGTCATGCATTTTAATAGTTTGCCATGACTTTTTGCATACTTTGTTGCAGAAAAGTACACATATTTCTGAATTCAAATCCATGCTCAAAACACACCTATTTTCTGAATGTTATAGTTCTTAGTTTTTTTTTTTTCTGCTGGTTGCTGCCCCATCTACCAATTCTCACTACTGTACTTGCACTCTCAATTGCCTACTGTTGTTCTGTCTGCTGTCTTTGTCAACTGCCTTTATTGTTGTTTGTTTATTGTAAAGTGTCCTTGAGCTCTGGAAAGGCGCTATAAAAATAAAAAATGAACTTATTATTATATTTCATGTGACATTTACAGCTCAGATGTTTGGTTCAAGGGAAGATGGCAGATTTGAAAAGAAACGCTATCTGACAGCCTTCTCCAGTTATTATATAGAGACAGTAGTGCAAGATACTGTTAGATTATATCACTTAATATTATAACATTCATAAAAATGTTCAATATTATATAATCTACTGTATGTATATCAATCATTTTAATACATTATTTATAAACTATCAATTTGCAAACCCGATTCCAAAAAAGTTGGGACACTGTACAAATTGTGAATAAAAACAAAATGCAATGATTTGGAAGTTTCAAATTTCAATATTTTATTCAGAATACAACATAGAGGACATATCAAATGTTTAAACTGAGGAAATGTATCATTTTAAGGGAAAAATATGTTGATTTTAAATTTCATGGCATCAACACATTTAAAAAAAGTTGGGTCAAGGGCATGTTTACCACTTTGTGGCATCCCCTCTTCTTTTTATTACAGTCTGCAAACGCCTGGGGACTGAGGAGACAAGTTGCTCAAGTTTAGGAATAGGAATGTTGTCCCATTCTTGTCCAATACAGGCTTCTAGTTGCTCAACTGTCTAAGATCTGGACTTCAGGCTGACGATTTCAGTACCCGGATCCTTCTTCTACGCAGCTATGATGTTGTAATAGCTGCGTAGAAGGGGAAGTCGTGGCCTAATGGTTAGAGAGTCAGACTCCCAATCGAAAGGTTGTGAGTTCGAGTCCCGGGCCGGCAGGAATTGTGGGTGGGGGGAGTGCATGTACAGTTCTCTCTCCACCTTCAATACCACGACTTAGGTGCCCTTGAGCAAGGCATCGAACCCCCAACTGCTCCCCGGTCGCCGCAGCATAAATGGCTGCCCACTGCTCCGGGTGTGTGCTCACAGTGTGTGTGTGTGTTCACTGCTCTGTGTGTGTGCATTTCGGATGGGTTAAATGCAGAGCACAAATTCTGAGTATGGGTCACCATACTTGGCTGAATGTCACTTCACTTCACTTCACTTCACTTAATTGATGCAGTATGTGGTCTGGCATCATCATGTTAGAAAATACAAGGTCTTCCCTGAAAGAGACGACATCTGGATGGGAGCATATGTTGTTCTAGAACTTGGAGTTCTCCAAGTTTTCCACTTTGCCACAGTCCATTTTAAATGAGCCTTGGCCGAGAGAAAATGCCTGCGCTTCTGGATCATGTTTAGATATGGCTTCTTTTTTGACCTAGAGTTTTAGCCAGCAACGGCGAATAACACGGTGGATTGTGTTCACGACAATGTTTTCTGGAAGTATTCCTGAAATTATTCATTTATTTATATGTTTACATTACATTTATAATTACTTTTAGTATCTTAGCAGATGCTTTTATCCAAAGCTACTTACAGATGAGGACAATAGAAGCAATCAGAACCAACAAAAGAGCAATGATATGTAAATACTGTGCAAGTCTCAGTTAGTCCAACACAGTACATGTAGCAAGGATTTTTTCAAATAAAATAAGTAAAAAGAAGATAGAATAGAAAAATAATACAGAACGCTAGTGATAGAGGGCCATTTTTTTATCAATAAAAATAAAACAATTCAAAATATATACAATGTAAATAAAATAGAGAGTGCTAGTGTTAAAGGGTCAAGATAGAAGAGATGTGTTTTTAGCCTTTTCTTGAAGATTGCTAAGGACTCAAACTGCTGTAACTTATATAACATTATATTGTAGGCTATATAATTAATAAAATATATGATATATAATTGGTCAGACTGGAAATCCGCCATGCAGCCAAACACTTGTTTGTTTACTCTAGAACATATGTATGCATTAGCTAGACAAGCCAGAAAAATCTGAAGGCACATTGATATCATTGTTGTCAGATATTATTCCTGATTTGAAATGTTTTTTATTTTTATTATTATAATTATTTATATTAGATTTCTGAACGGGTATTATTGAAATACTTTTTGAAAGACACATACTATCTAAACATATAAGAGTATATAATCAAAGCAATCATTGATCAAATACGGTATATTATACATGGTAAAGAATACTTAAAATATTTCCGAGAATTTTCATATTAGTAAATAATTGTGTCGCTGTGTGTGGGCCAGTTTGTGTGCAAATGTGAACAGTGATTCTAGTTAAAGTACATTAAACTTATTTAGGTCTAGAAATAGAATAGAGGTCACAGGTACACTGAAGCACCATCATCCTATCTCTGCTCTCTCTCTCTCTCTCTCTTTCCTTTATGTGATAAACACAGGCTGTGCTGCTCCACACTAATCGAACCTTGTCAAGGCTAGTTACTGGATTTGTGGTTGTACAGGTGTGTTTTCTGTTTTCTGTCACATTTGAATAATTATTAATTGATAACTGATACTGAAATTTTAGGAGATAAGAGATAATGATTAGAATAAATAGGAGACATTTTGTGCACATAGTCAATTGGTTGTGTGCACCGTTGCTCTCGAGTGTAATGAACACACCTGCAGTGGTCTAGAATGACACACACACAGACACATTCACACATGTGACATTGATAGCCCTGAGTCCGTCCAGAGAGAAAGTCCCCTCTTTATTTTTGTACCCCATCCCCCCCTTTCTTTCTGCCTCTCTTTTTCTTTTCTGTTTTCTTTCTGTGACAGTGCTGACAGCAGTTGCTTGGGTTACAATGAGCATTTGTTAGGCATAGACTGTACTGTACTGTACTGTGTGTGTGTGTGTGTGTGTGTGTGTGTGTGTGTGTGTGTGTGTGTGTGTGTGTGTGTGTGTGTGTGTGTGTGTGTGTGTGTGTGTCTGTCTTGATGGACTTTCAATGACTTACTGAGAGGTTTGCAGTAATTGTGCAGGATGAGGCCTGGGAGCAGAGAACATGACTGTGCAAATCTCCTCTATTTCTTTCTTCACTTTTTTCTCTCTCTTTCTATGGCATCCTTTGTTGATTCACATTTCACCTTTATTAAATCTTGTTTTTTTTTTACTGAGAGAAAAAGAAGGAGAGAGAGAGACAGTGAAAGAGGAAACGGGAGAGTGGGGGAAGTTGGAGTTTGTCTGGCAATAATCTGTAATCAGATGCCACAATTTAATATGTATCTGCACCACTCAGTTAGTGTTATCTATAGTTGGTGGCTATGTGAGCACCTGATTCTAGTTTTGAGTTTGTGACATTTTATGATGCATATTTCTATGCATATTTTTGTATTATATAATTTAATAAATTTTATCAATAAAAGGTTTAAGGTTTATCAATGTTTGGTTTAAATGTTTTTGAAAGACACAGATAATTTTTCTGATGATTCTTTGAAGAATAGTTCAATATATATACAGTATATATATATATTTGTTACAATGCAAATGTCTTTGTCATTTTTATCAATTTAATGCATCCTTGCTGGATAAAATAATTAATCTATTTAAAAAAATTAAAGGAACAATTTTTGGACACTGAACTTTTTTAACAGTAGTAAATGTAAATATTTTATCATTACAAACATACATTTAATATACTTGCAAATATTCAAATGATTTCAATTGTTGTATGTTGTATATTCTTATATGATAATTAATGCATTCATTATATAATATTGATTAAGGAAATCTGGGAACAGTTCCTTCCTCTACTGCCTCTATTTGAAAAAAGGCTTTCAGTTAACATTTCCATTCATATCAATGCTGTTGTATGGCTAATAGTGCAGAACCTTATATCTGAAATCGTATGCTTGA
This sequence comes from Carassius carassius, assembly GCF_963082965.1. Lineage (NCBI taxonomy): Eukaryota > Metazoa > Chordata > Actinopteri > Cypriniformes > Cyprinidae > Carassius > Carassius carassius. The sequence continues at coordinate 14,267,764 of NC_081761.1, read as the reverse complement.
AATCTGCCATCTTGGTTCCTGGTTTTGTTGAACCAGTCACCTGAGCTGTAAATGTCACAAGTCAAATATGTGTACTTTTTAGGTACAATGTAAAATGTCATATGCCAAGTTAATAGGATGTCCAATATCTCAGTATTCATGATTTAGTAGTTGAACAAATGCCCAACTTGGAATTGTACAATCAGTGGTTACTTTGCTTTGCATATGGGGGCTATCGAGCCAAAAGAGTTGGAGGATCTGTTCAAACGTAATGCTGATTGGAAAATAACTCTGTCAAAAAAAGAAATAAAAAAATAATGATTGGTGAGAAAGATGCTATTTGTGTCCAGATGGTGTAGTTTCTACCAGGGGCTAACAAGGAGCTAACTATACCCTGAACTTGACCCTTGAAACACTAAAACAGTCAGGTTCTTAGCAGGGAAACAGTACCACACTGTGGCCGTCTGATACTACTGCATGTCGCTGCCAGCAATATATAAAGAAGGCACATCTGAATTATGAATATATACTGTAAATTGAAATCACAAACTCCTTCCCTGTGAGTGTGTAGTGTTCACATTCAATGTAATTGGTGCACTGGCTTTATCGGTGTTAGATAAGATTGTCTAATTTACTGTTATCTTAACACAATGTCATAACAATACTTGTAGGCACATTATTTTAAACAATTTCTGTGTGTGTGTTGCTTTGTTTACAGAGTGGGAGTGACGGTCGCCTATGCAGCAAATCAGAACATCACAAATCAGATCAAGAGCACCAGGCGCTTCGTCAGCACCAACATAAGAGACCTGAAATCTTTTGCCAACTACACACCAGCGGTAAGTCATAAACAGGTTCAGACGGTAGAGTAAAAGTGGAAAAATGTGTAAACCAAGCTATTACACTGACCGTTATGGCTAGCTGAAAAGCTAATCACATTAGCTAAGATTTCAAATCTGCAGATTCTGTGGGTTTAGATTTTGTGTGGGCCTGATCATGACACACATGAACATATTTTCACACACTAAAGCTAAAACTGTTTGTCTTTGTTCTATTATTTGATAGCAAATAGACTACCTCTCTGCACAGTACACAACAGCCAAGAACAAAGTATTATCAGACTTAGACAGTAAGTATTCTGTCTTTCTTCCTTTGTTACAGTTTGCATCACTGTGAACATTCACTAACATTCAAAAGTTTGGGGTCTGTAGGAGTTTTGAAAACTTTTTGAAATGCAGTGAAACCGTAATATTGTGAAATTTGATCACACTTCACTTAACTGTTTAAATATATTTTAACATTTATTTTTTGCATTGATTCCAAAGATTAATCTTCAGCAGCCATTATTCCAGTCATTTTAATATGTCGATTTGATGCTCAAGAAACATTTCTTATTATCATTGTTGAGAGTTGTGTATCATTATCAATGTTGCTGCCTAGTATTTTTATTTTTGTGGAAACTGTGGTACATTTTTTCAGGATCCTTTGACAAGAAAGTTCAAAAGAACAGCTTTTATTTGAAATATAAGTCTTATGTAACATTGTCAATATCTTCAGTGTCACTTTTGATTTAATTGTATGTTGACAATTCAATGCATTCTTTGAATAATAATAAAAATAATATTAATTAAAAAATCTTACTGACCACAAACTTTTGAGTATCATTGTACTTGATGGAGCTGTGTTCACTAATTTGTTAATTCGTTATCATTGGGCTTTATCAGATATTGGCACTCTGCTGGGAGGACAGATTCATAATCAGCTGGAGAGAGAAGTGGTGCCTGCTTTAGACAATGCTCTTCGCATGACAACAGGTGCAAAACCAATCAAATACACACAATTCACCAAATTGGTCTTACTTGTGAACATGTGGCATTTCAGTGCAATTCTGAATAACCTGAATAAAAAAATAGTAGTTTAATTTCCCACTGAAAGATATAAAGTACAACGCGTAAAACCGTAACTGTTGGGTATACAATAGTCACAATTATCAGAAGTTATATTTGTGAGATTTATTGTCACGTTTTGAGGTATAAAGTCACCATAAAAATCATAAAATTGAGACAGGATTGGATTTCTTTTTATTTCAGCTTATTTAAGGAGCAATCTGAAGTGAATTACTTAAAATAGCTATTTATTTTCTTTGTTCTTATTCTTGAATGAGGTTTCATAGTTTAATCTAATAAAAGTTAAATCAAACTACACTACATGTGCATATTGTAGAAGTACTGTAAGTACTGCAAGAGAGCCCTGGACCAGAAGGTAGCAAATGACACAAAGAAACCAAATTTAAAGATATTTTAAGGACAAGAAAAAATAACATTACCTAAAAAGCAATCCAAAAAATACCTAATATAAATGATATAATAAAGAGAAATGACAAAAGCAAAATAAATAAATAGAATACATATTAAAATACTAATTGAACCCATGACCTTGATGTTGATACTACCATGCTCTACTGTTTGAGCTACAGGAACACCCCAAGACGCACATTCGCAGTAAAATTATTCCTGTTAATTTGTTTCTTTCTGTTTCTGTGTCTTGTGATTTTGGATAAAAGTTAAAGTGGAGGGTGCTATTAAAGGTAAAAGTCAGTGGTTTCACCCACGTGTTTGGTGAATGTAGAAATTGTGGTTGTTGTGCATCCCATTGTTGTTTTTAAGTATTGTTGTCTGAATAGAAAGAAAAACACACATTTGTATAGAAAATGGCATATATACATAAAATGTTCTGTGATCAGTTGTGTATTTGCAGTAGTGTAATCTCTCCAAATGGTTCATTTATGATTTGCATGTGTGAGCATGTGTTGTAATGAAGGTGTTCTGTGTGTGTGTGTGTGTGTGTGTGTGTGTACTGCAGCCATGCGGGAGACCAAAGAGGCATTAGAGAGTGTGACCACATCACTGGAGATCCTGCAGGAAGGGACAGGTAGACTCCAGAACTCTCTTCAGTCTGAACGTGCGTCTCTCTCTAACACACTCAACGACCGGGCCTGCTCTAATGGAGATGTGACCCACACCTGCAACACCATCCACGGAACACTCAGCCAGCTCGCTCTCAGCGCAAACTTTCATGGGGTAACACTCACACACACACACACACACACACACACCCCACATATATTGTACATATCATGTGTGTATCAGGGTATATAGGAAACTGTGAATTACTGTGAATTATTCATGCCAGGCTGGGGACAGAGGTGTTGTAATAATGTAAAATATGTGAAAAATAATGTGTTTTTCAAACAACCTAGTATCAGAGCCTGTTCTAGTACACCCCTAAAAAACAAAATCAAGACTTTGTAAAAGAGCATAATAGACCCCTTTAAAACTGGTCATTTTAGAGAGAAGGTCAGAATGAAGGTTAAAATATTTTTTTCCACATATTTATTATTATTTTTTTTTTACCATTATAAGTAAACCTTATGGAACATATTAAAATAATAAAATACATGTCATGACTCCTTTAAAGAAGCCATTTCATGTAATCAGAGGGAAGAAAAGTTTATTGCAATTTGGGTTCAATGACAAATTGAAATGCCAGTAAGCTTTAATTACTTTACAGTCATGACCAATGATTGGCTGATTTGCTAGACAGTTGCAGGTGGTAATGGAAAGGGCATTGTCATTCTAGAGAGCATTTGATTGGGCAAACATCTTTGTGGTTTAATTGTATCCTCTATGTGTCATCCAATAGTTGCCTGATGTTGAGGCACCTTTGGCCAATCTGGATGCTGTGCTTAAAACAGACCTCAGCAATATTGTACAGAAGGTCAGATGGGTCTATCTTTATCATGCACCATCTTTAAGTCTAGTGTAATGTACTTTGACAGTTTTTTCACCTCCTTTTCTTTTTGTTTATCTCTTTAGGGCTATTCTTCCTTTAATGACACACCAAGGTTGGTCCGCGAACAGACAAAAGCAATTGTGTTGGGTGAGGATATTCTCTTTATACATCTGTCTAGCTCTGTCCCAAAACCTGTTGTGCTGCCTACATAGTGAATATTGCCTATGATGCCTTAATGTAGGGCCTTCATAAACCCATTGCACCAGAGCATCTGTTGGTACTGTTATTAAGCCTACAGCTTTCTTTGTTTTTTTTATCCATGCTAACCTCATTTGTTCTCTGTAACTGTAAAAATGTATTATTATTCTGCTGTTGTTCTCATATCTGTCCATGTGCATGCGGGAACCCATCTGTCCCTTTTTAAAAATGAAGCTCTACCCAGTAAGTTTTCCTCAGCTGGGTACAACATTAATCCTCACAGAGTTTTAGTGCCAGATGGGAATATCCCTCCATGTTCACAAACACATATTCACTTTGTCTTTCTTTGTCCATTGAAGAAATGAAAGGGCTGCTCGATAAGTCTGGTGGAGAGATAATTGGCTTCACAAAGATGTTCCCGTTAGAACCAGCACTTGAGAACTTCACAAAGTTCCTGACGGAGAGCCAGAAGAACATTGAAGCGTACTATCCACAAATCGACCAGCTGGACTTCTACAGGTGCTCCTGTAAACTCTTTTTCTGGGATGTTATTGACAGGAGTGACAATTCTAAAAAATGCTAGAAAATTTTAGTTGTGATAAATAAATGTACATTAATGCTAATAGCATGTGCAGAACCAAACTGAACTGGACTGCATTTCCCAAAAGCATCGTAAGCCTAAGTTGATTGTAGGTCCATTGGTTTCCTTGGGTCTACAGTACGTTATACTCAAGCTTACGATTCTTTTGGGAAACGCTGCCCTGGTTATTAATGACATATTTAGAAGTGCAAAATATTTACACAATACCGGTCAAAATGTTTTTTTTTTAAATATGATATGCTATGATATCCAAGCAACATTTTTTTGATCAAAAACTTTGAAAATGTCTTTATACTGTTACTAATGGTAATATTGAAATATTCTAACATGCTTGAATGTTTATCTGGTGCTTAACAAACATTTCTTATTATAATCAATGTTGAAAATAATTGTGCTGCTTGCAGTTTATTTCAACTGCTTAGACAAAATCTTTACTTGTCACACAGTTTCTGAAACTTGATACTCAAACACCAGAACCACACACCAAATCTGCAAAACCATACGCTAATTCTCAGCGTTAGACACAGCCTTTTTAATTTCATAAAACACTTTTTGCAAAATACAACACTATTCTCTGTGTAACAAGATTTACTATTATGGCAAAGGTGTTTGCATATGTTTGTGCTATTTTGAATGCAGTGCTTCATTTTGCAAGAGTGAGGGATTTTGTGTGTGCAATTTTTGGATTTGTGTGTAAAGTTTTGAAAAAAAGAAACAAAGTTTTGAAAATGTGTGTTGAAAAGCTGAAAAAAAAAAATAATATTTTGGTGAAAACCATGATATATATTTTTTTGTTTTCAGGACAATATAAATATTTTGTAACAATATACATGTCTGTAATTTGATCAATTTAATACATCCTTGCTGATTAAATTGATTCATTTTTGTGAATGAAAAAAAATTCAATAAAATGACTGACAACTGACCAAATGCTGTGTACTTTACACTCTCACCTTCACTCAGTATGTCTTTATTTTTGTGTTTGTGTCTTTAGATGGATAGGGTGCGTGGTGATTTGCTGTATGGTTGTGTTGGTTCTGGCCTTTAACTTCCTGGGTCTGCTGTGTGGATCATGTGGCTATGATAAAAATGCTACACCCACAACACGTGGCTGTCTGTCCAACACCGGAGGAAACCTACTGATGGCGTGAGTTACTGTACAATGACAACACCAAAACAACATATACTGTATACAATAACACAATATTGACACAAAGTGCTTATAAAATATACATTTGATGATAGTTAGATACTCAATATTTTGTTTTCTATTGTTTTCTTCATGGTCAGGTCTGTTGGCTTCAGCTTCATCTTCTCCTGGATGCTCATGGGAATTGTTGTCACCACATTTGTTGTTGGGGGAAACATAGAGAAGCTTGTGTGTGAGCCGCTGGCAAACAGACAGATTTTTAAGGTACTGGTTTGCAACTCTTTAAGAAGAAACAACAATTTGATTTTCTGTTTAACAGTAGATAACAGCTTATATTTACAAAAACAAAACAAAAATACTATACATAAGTAAATCAGCTATCTTGAATTACTTCTTGCACACTCGAAGTACAGATGTAAGCATAAACTCTTGTGTATTTTTTTTTAGAAAGGAGAAGAGAAACAGACTAGTCTATTCTTAAACAACTCACAACACTAGAGTCCTTGTATTTATGTTAAACTGTGGTTAACCTTGGGTTGTGTGTATGTGTGTGTTTGTGTGTTTAAGCAAAAGTTTAAAAATGGGGGTTGGTAATTCATACGTATATCTGGGTTAGTTCAGAGCATAGATAGCAAAGCATTTACACAAAAACACTTCAGAGTCAGACTAGAAACATTTAGAAGATTCTACTTTTGGCTTATGTTATATACATGAACTACATGAACAAGTATTCAAGGAAAAAAAAAACAGTTCAAAATCCAGCTGCTACAGTGTGCTGTTCCCTCTCTCCACTATATATGTTGTCTTAAAAAGTCAAAAATGTGTTACCAAAATCTATCAAGCTATTACTCATACAGTTTGTACATTAATATTACATTACTATTTCTTTATTGGTGGTCCACAGAAAAGTCATACACGTTTGCAACAACACAAACGTTTAAATGGAATTCATGTAAATCATGATAAAATTACAATCTCCGATCTTTATGATTAGCATTTGGAAAATGTTCTTTTTGACACATAAATTTGTGTGTTGTTTTTTTAAATGCTGTTCAGATCATCGACACACCATATATGGTCCATCCTGCCAAAAAGAACTTCCTTCCTGGTATGCTATTTCAAGACCCAAACATCGACCTTACTATTGGCAGTATGTACAGGCAAGTGTGTGAGCAAAGATCAGTGCTAAAGATCAATTACAAGTAGCTAATCTTGAAGAGCTATTCTGTCATCAGTTACTTGCCCTCATGTCATTCCAAACCCTTAAGACTTTCTTCAAAATACAAATGAAGATACTATTTATAATGAAACCACTGAAAGTCCATTAAACTAAAATTTTGACACTTCACTAAGTTAATAATGACAATATGTGGTTTAATCCAAGTCTCCTGCTTTGGTTAACTTTCAGTGGAGGGACGGAATTGTCTTAGGTTTCATTAAAAATATCCTAATTTGTGTTATTAAGGTAAACCAAAGTTTCATCGTATGATTTTGGAACGACATGAATAAATAATTAATTAGACACAGAAGGTTGTTTACCCTGTGAGAAGATGTGTTCATTCTCTTTTTTACTTTTTTTTCCCCCCTGCTCATAGAGATTGTTATGAGAATAATGGTTTATATTCTGCACTACAACTGGAGACTAAGTTCAACTTCAACAAGTTTCTCAATGCCACAGTGGTGCGTGAGCAAGATTTAAGACCGACAAAATAATTTAATATACTTTTGTGTATATCTACATACTGAGCATGACGTCAATTCTTTAACAATGTGTTTTGTGATTTCTTAACAGTATAACCCAGAACTAACCAAGATATTTAACAGTGTGAATGTGGATCTCCGGGGGATGCTTCTTCTGGAACAGGAGGACAAAGATAACCTCATTGACTTTGCCAACACAGGCATTGGAGATATCGACTATCAGGCTTATCTAACTGAGGTAACCAACACACTCTCACAGACACTTGCACACACAAAAACACAAGGCATTTTAATGAGAATGATTTGTTTGACAGGTGAATAAAGGAGTGACAGTTGTGGATCTTTTGTCCTATGCAAATGAACTTGAAGTTCAAGCAGACCGACTGGTGAGTCAAATACAAATCACTTTCAGTTAGTAATAATTCCAGCCACTTCATGCATAATATTTGAAGATATTAGGTTAGGCATTATGTATCAAACTAAGTTACGTCAGTTAAAACCCAGACGCCAGTCTCTGGAAGATTTCCCCTCCAGTGTAGAGGGACACAAGCACTTCATTCATGAGGGGAAAACACACAACTACAGGATATATGGAGCTGCAATGTGTGTATGTGCTTATGGGAATATGACTGAGGGTCTTTTACAGCACTTGGCCATAAAATCTTGTCACGTCTGAGATGTGAGCTTGTTTGTTAATATTTCATTGAAATAAGTCAAATTCTACCTTTATTATTGTAAGTCTTTGGCTTTTAAAGTAGAAGGATGACCCAGACCCAGCCATTAAATCTTAAAATGTAAAAACCATTATCTATTATCTACACAGAGTGAATAAATTTAACATTTCAATATTTATTGAATGAAAATTATATCAATTTGCAGAAATTCACAGAAATTCAGCTGCAACAATTTTAGTAATTTAGTAATTAAAAAACAATATAATTGTATTTGTTTAGGGTTAATAAGTTTCTACCTCTAAAGTTAGCCTTAGATTATTTCATCTTGCAATTTATTCCCAAAATGTTTTAAATTTCCAACATGCGTTGCTGTTAAAGATGTTGTAAAAAAAATTCTGACTTTCAGAAAATAAAATACAAACATGACAGATCTTAATTCTCTTGTGATGCATGTATGTCCACTGCTGAATTTGTTATTGGACAAATTATGTAAACTCTAAAAAAAAATGCTGGGTTATTTCAACTAAACTTTATGTAAAAATTTAACCCAACGGTTGGGGTTAGTCCATATTTGACCCAAACCCAGCATTTTTTAGAGTGAGTGAAAGTAATTTTTCATGTGTTTTATGGAAGGACAACTCTTTTTCTTTCCCTCTTACCTTTTTCTCAGCCACGAGGGGCTCTTGAGAATGCGCTTAAGGGTCATGCCAGCAGTATTAGACAGATCCACAAAGAACAAGTGGTACCAATGGAGCAGGCTATGGTAAACACACACACACACACACACACACACACACATACTAAATAAAGGAATTCCATAGACTTCTGTTTAAAAACAAACAAATAAACAAACAAAAACCAGCTAGTTATAAATACTATAACCTAAACCTAACAAAAAACTTTACAATGTAAAAAAGTATTTACTTTATTTTTATACCATTTGTATATATGATGATGTCCCCTGAAGGAGGTTTAGTAAGATGTAGCTCATTTCTGGGTACAAATTTGTCTCCAAAATATAGTCAAGTGCTGTAGGTACAAAAAGAAACACACGCAAAATGGCATATATATATATATATATATATATATATGGTTTACGGGGATTCTCCATAGGCATAATTGTTTTTATACTGAACTAATCATATTTACTATCCCTTATTCTTTATTCTTTTTTTTTTAATGGAACCAAAGAAATTTGTGAAAGCACGGGTAAGCCAACAGTTGGTACTATGATGTGATGATCCAAAAAATGAATGTTCTTAAAATGTGTTTTAGTAATTGTGGACCACTTTAGTAGTTCAGATGTGTTGTGTAAATGTTTGTGTTTGCACGTTTGTTTCAGCGTCCTCTTTTTGGCTCATTGTGTTTGTTCTGTGTGATTTGTTTTCAGCAACTGTTATTCAGTGACTTAAGATATGGGTTCAAAAGAGCAAACTTGAAAATATTTAAAAGAAATAGAATTAAAGAAACCAGTGACTCTTTGAGGGCTGACCAGATTGTAAGTGATTTATACAGTATTTTATATTTATTTAGATAAAATGTATATGTTTTTTTTTCCTTATAGGGCACTCTAAGTCAAAGCATTAAGCTGCTTCAGAAAACATCCAGAGAATTACCTGTAAGTACAGTAAATACACAAATATTTATGTAAAACATTCTATATAATAAATTGTACTGTTTTTTTTGTATATTTGTATAATGCAATGACATTTACACATTGTTACAAAAGTATAAATTATTTAAAATGGATGTATAAATGATGTGATATTCCTCATGGTTTTTCCTCTAGATTAAAGTGACAAATGTCTTCAATGCTATCGAGACAGTAGAGTACCTCATTGCTAACAATGCTTCACATGTGGTCAAAAAGGTACAAATACATATTACATTATTTCATTTATTAGTTTTTTACAAAAATACTGGGGAAGATTTTATATATATATTTAATAGGTCAGTTATAAATGCTCTGTATGTATGTTTTTTAACAGTTTGTTGTTGTTAATATGTCGCAGGAGACTGATAAATTCATTAAGAACATTGTGGGATATTTTTCACAATATACGGAGTGGGTCAAGCACTCTGTGAGTATGCTAATAGAAGATAAAGTCTAAAAGAGCAGCACTTTGTCATATAACACTTCAACTTAATCAGTTAAACTAATGTCTGTCTCTGTATGTGCAGCTGGGAACAGAGGTCGCCCAGTGCAAGCCCATCAGCAACATCATAGACTCGCTAGAGATTGTAGCCTGCAGCTTCATTGTTGACTCAGTGGTAAGAGATACAAAACCACTTTCACACATATAACACATAGAAGAACGCACACTCACGAAACATACTGCATATAACCTTGAACATGCACTGAACAAGCAAGAATGTTTCTAAACAGACACACACACACAAACAGAACAAGATTGGAAGTGTTCACATTTAGTGATCACAGTGCACATGCTTGTGTGAAATGAAATCATGAACTTACAGAATATACTAATAGGCAAACAAACACTCACTTTTCACACAATAATATTTCATACAATATGTGTGTTCATACAGTATATGCCTATATAATTTTTAAGAAAAATATTTATATGAGCTGTTTATTGTGTGTTTTAGAACACATTCTGGTTTGGTCTGGGAGGATGCTGTTTGTTACTTATTCCCAGCATCATCATTTCGGTAAAACTCGCCAAATTCTACCGCAGGATGGACACTGAAGACGTCTATGATGAGTGAGTGCGCACATACTTGCTGAATTTAGAATGAATCACCACAAGATTGCACTACCTGTCATATGCGCAGTGAAATACGGCAGCTTTTCTAAAAGACATCACATTCAGAACTGCAACTACACTGAAAATCTTTTCACTTTAGGGATTCAAGGAGGACTTTCATTCCACATGTTCGAAACAACATTGTTTTCCTTCTTTTAAGAATCATCTTAAGTCTCTCAGAACCTCAAGTTCCACTCTTATTTTCCACATTCTCCTGTTGTTCACATTCTGATAATAAACCACTTCTACTTCTACATCTTTTCATCTGCATCTTTAATTTTTTAACTTACCATTGCACATTAAATTTAATGTTTAAATACTTACACCCCCCCCCCCCTCCTGAAATCTTGTCACTCTATTTACTGTAAATCCTACATCTCATGCACATTTTATAAGCAACTAATCTAGGGATGTAATGATTTCCGGTATGACGATAAATCATGATAAAATTCCCCACGGTTAGTATTAGCTTTCATCTTTTAATTATCATTAGAACCGTATTAGATTACCGTGATTTGAACAACTCGCAATAAATAAATACTATCCAGCATTAAGTACAGTTTACAGTAACCGTCTCACTTGCTCACAGCATGCAGAGTAGTTTCGTTTTGAATGAAAACAGGGCGGAAAAAGCCAGGAGGTTTTAAAAGAGTGCTAAGGGAATGATACAAATGAATATATGAATGAATTAATTATATGAATCTACCTCTGAAGGTTCTGACTGTTTTCAGAAACGATTGGATAGCATTTTGTTTTCATTTTTCTCCATGTAATACCTAAAGGAAGTGTTCTTAATCAAAATACTGCTTTGTCCACGGAGGCTTAATTCATTTTTTTCCATAAGCGCCTCCTGAGGTCAGAAAGTGGATTTACAGAGACTAATATTTACATTCAGTCTGTGTGCAGTTTCTGTCTGGCCAAAAAAACTGACCAAATCTGCATGCACTGCTGTAAATCTTGACCAGTTGATGAAAAACAAGATTATGTGGGTTCTACTTATTTAAACAATTCAGATAAGTTATCTAAAATTATATATGTAGCAGATAAAATACATATAATCATTTATTAATCAATTATAATTTTTTACATATCTTTTCTTTATTTAAAGGCAGAAATGTGAGGTTTACCTTTTTATTAAACTTTTTCAAAGCTTTATTTGAACATTTACATTAGATATTTCACATGCTTTAATATACTGTTGTCGTTCAAGTTAATCACAAAACAATAACATTACAAATGATGTAAACAAATGTTTTTATTTTAACAGTACCGTGATAATACCGGTAAAGTGATAATTTTGGTCACTATAATCGTGATATGAAATTTTTATACCATTACATCCCTAATGTTTTCATTCACTGTTTTATTTACAGTAGTATGGATGTTGTTGTATGTGGTTATCATAATGAGTCTTTATATGGCATAAACAACCCCGTGATGAGCAGGTAAAGTTTATTCCGCCTCTTCATATCTGCATGATAAAATCAGTATTAGCTGAAGTCAAATGTGTGCATGTGCATCTATATGTATAGTATGCATGTGATATCAACATGAGCTGACTTTGGACACCAAAAATATGATAATAAGATTCTTTTATTAATAAATACAATATATATTTTACTAGGTTTAAAAATTAATAGATATCTGCCTTTCATACTGTAAATTATAATATTCTATTTCCTGAATGCACTTTAGCATGTTTAGCATGTTTTTTTTTTTTACATTTTTATTTATTTAGTTTTAAACAGACAAAATAGCATAGGTCTGTTGAATTTATTGGTCAAAGTATGAAAATAGTTGCATGAATTTCTAAATTGGTGGACTTGTTTTAATAGCCAAAATTAATAGATCTGTTTCGATAATTCAAATGCACGCCATAGTGACTAATGTAATAGCATGATATTTTTTTCCCAGCATCCATCTCTATCCATCCACCGCATGACAGTTTTCAGTTCTTTTTGGGAGCTTACTGAAAGATATGTATAGTTTAGATCTGTTCAAATTACACTGCCATTCCAAACTTTCAAAACTAAAACAGTTGTCACAGTTAAACTGGATTTTTTTCAGCTATCCATCCTATGACACAATGAGGTGGTATCCTCGGGCCTCAGCCCCCCCAAGACAGCCTGACTGGTGACACAAATTCACACACGCAAACACACTTTCACACTGGGTATGCAACCGTATATGCTTCCTACAGGTACAAAACCTTTCAACAGTTCACCTGTTCTCTCTGTCTTTGCATTGATATGTCCATACATCTCCTCTGAAAACACATTCATTCATGTCAGTGTTCATCTTGTTTTCAAATTTCTGCTTTATGTGTCAACTTCTCAACTTGGAATTTTTCTCACTTTGTAGTCATTCATGGTCAACCACCATTACTGTGTTACAGTACATGTGTTGTCCTTCTTTCCATCTTTCTACTTTTCTCTGTCACACATCAGGAATTCACCATCTTTCTATGTTCTACACAGTCCCGTGTTTGTTCCTCATAATTACTTTCAGTTAATGTTTCACTGAAATCATACGTGTTGTCATTGATCTTTCGCATATTCTTCCGCTAACATGTAACACTGCATGACTTTCCATGACTGCTTGATCATTGACTTATTTCCATCTTTGTAGAAGTTAAGTTGTTGGAAATATTGTCATTTCTGTGAGATTTCAGTAAAAAATGTTTCATTTTTTTCTTCTACAGTGGTACTGAGAACTGGAGCTAGAGAGTTTAGCAGGTAAGACAATAACATTCTGTCATATATTATGATACCTCAAGCTTTTAAGATTTCAATGTATTTTTTCAGTCAAAATTGATTGGTTGATTTACTGATTGGTGTTTTGTTTTTAGTCAGGGATTGTCATTCTGAGGACGACAACCGAAGATGGGAAAAAAGGGAATATAATCAGTGAAAATTGAATTAATAAGTTTATTCTAGTTTCTAACAACAATACATGCTCAGACCTTAACTGAAGAATTTCAAGCATATTCTACATACAGTTTATCATACATGGTTAACAGCAATGTGTTCTTTTTATACACTTTTAACACGTTTTTGAAAGCTTTGTATGTATTTTGTTGATATCTGTTTTATGAAATGTCCTTTAGACAATTGTGGGTACATCTAGATTTTTATCATTTGATATAAGAAAGGTCTGTAATGTGAGTCTGTGCACTGCGATATTGTCTTGTCGGTTATTGATCATGAAACCATAAATTGGTGTTTCTGAACCAAACATCTCAAGTCTGAAGGTCAAAGCAGTTTTGAAGTATTTACAGTAGAAAGTGAAGTGCTTCGTTTATCAATTTATCTTTTTATAGTTCTTCGGTGAAATGTTACTTTTTTTGTATATTTTATTGTTCAATGAATGAATCAAGTATTAGTAAGAGGAAATTTGATAACTATGTTGGATGCACTGGAAAAGGCTCAATGTCTTGAAAGACAAATTAAGCCAATGTCCTAAAAGACTGATTGATCCTATGTTTAAAATATCAGTACTTTTGGTACAAGACAATAATTACATCACTAAAAACAAATGACTATTATAGATCAATTAATTTTTTATGTTTCTTGTTCTTGTCCTTCTGTTTTATTCTTTTGAGTGTCTTATGTATTTGATTTTCTTTTTATGTCTACTTCAATACAAACTGAAAATAGATTCATATGTTCAGTTTGTATTGTACTGTAATTTCTTAAAATGCAGGAATCAGTAGTACAGAATACAGTGGGCATACATTTCCACAGAGTCCTCTATTGTAAAAACCAAAGGTTTTTCTCATATACCAAATAAAGGTTTGTGAATGAAATTTAAACTAAATTCTTAATCTCTTACCGATACCCATAAATCCAAACATCTCTCTCATGGCCTACTGTGTGCCACTGTATGCACATGTTCTTTGTAAGTTGTAGGCCTACTGATCGCCACAGTCTTGTTGTCACCGATGTTATGAAACTCAAAGGCACTTGTACCAAGTGTTTTGGATTTTTACAATGTTAATCCCATTAGAACTTGGAGGCTGTGTTACAATAAAAACAATCAACTCAAAATGGTTTTTGTGTTGTAAAAGTTACAGATATTGCATAATAAAAATTTTTTTTGCCACTTTTGCATCATTTTTTAGTGTAACAGGTTTATTTGAGTTTATAGTAATAAGTATTTTTAATATTTAAATATCGATGTAGTTTTTATACATTTTTTATTTGTTTATTACAACAATTTAGGCTAATGAAAATGAGAAATAATGCCTTTATTATTAATGATTTCAGTTCACCTTTAAAGTAACAGAAATGTTTGTTAGTTTTTGTTGTTTTGTTTCTAGTTTTGGTTAATGTAAGTATCCTTAAAAATGGGAAGAACCAGTCACCATTCATTGTAACTGCATAAAAATAAAAACGTAGCAATAATATTATTTAAAATGTTTTTTTTTTCAAACCAAGTCATTTACAAGAGATGCAATACAGTTTTTTTAAAAGTAAAAATCAATGTGCTTGCATCTCAAGTTTAGTTTAGCCATTAATTCAATTAATTTTCTTTAAATATGATCTTTAAAGATTACAGTTACAACTACTAATTAATCAACTAAAATGTGACTATTGTTAATAAATGATTTAATTTATAATCATGTTCATAAAAACTAATTTAAAAAGAAAATTAGAGGAATGGTCTTTTTGCCTTCTTCAAACAAAGAATATACAAACATATAACAGCTAAGGAAAGAACTGTCAGGTTACAATACAGTTCGTTACAATATAACTCCATATCTCTGGTAACTAAACAAACAAGAATTTTGTTGTTGTTGTTCTAAAGTTTGAGGTTGGTAAGATGTTTTGAAAATCTTTTATGCTCATCAAGGCTTCATTTATCTGATCAAAACTAGAGTAAAAACACTAATATTCAGAAATATTATTAGAATTTAAAATAACTGTGTTCTATTTTAATATCAATTTGTATATATTTTAAAATGTTTATATATATTTTAAAATGTACTTAATTCTTAAATCATTTCTCCAGTCTTCAGTGTCACATGATTCTTCAAAAAATCATCTTGATATGATGATTTGCTGCTCAAAACATTTGTTTAATTATTTTTATCAATGTTGAGAACATTACTATGAAAAAAATGGGTCACTTTTAGGATTCTTTGATTAGGAAAAAATAACAACAGCATTTATTTTAGATAAAAATCTTTTGTAATGTATTTGCTGTAACTTTTGGTCAGTGCAATGCATCACTGCTGCATAAAAGTATCCTCTTTTTTTTAATCTTCCTGAAAGCAAACTTGGTTGGTTACTGTATGTGAATGCTGGAAGACCTCCTCCAAGATGAGATCTTTTTTAGGGGCTGCTGGATCTGTGACATCAAGTTGGATGAGAAAGTGCTTGAGATCAAGTAGATTTGGTAACTGATCTATCACAACCTGTCAAAAACCCACAAAGCTGGATTGAAAGAATTATAATGATATGATATATATGACAGAAATACTTTATAAATAGACAATATATATAAGACAAGAATAATAAAATAATTTAGCATGTTATAAAGCTGATTAAGTGTCTTAATTGTTTTGTGTTTCATAAATATATTTGGTATTGTTTAAATATAGCTGGTATTGTTAAAAATATACAGTCATTTTTCCTCTCATCAAAAAACCACAACTTGACCCCAAAGAACTAGTTAATTATAGACCAATCTCGAATCTCCCTTTTCTGTCCAAGATACTAGAAAAGGTGGTATCCTCACAATTATATTCCTTCTTAGAGAAAAATGGTATATGTGAGGATTTCCAGTCAGGATTTAGACCGTATCATAGTACTGAGACTGCTCTCCTTAGAGTTACAAATGACCTGCTCTTATCATCTGATCGTGGGTGTATCTCTCTATTAGTTTTATTGGATCTTAGTGCTGCGTTTGACACAATTGACCACAACATTCTTTTGCATAGACTTGAACACTTTGTTGGCATTAATGGAAGTGCATTAGCATGGTATAACTTATATGACCGCCATCAGTTCGTAGCAGTAAATGAAGATGTATCATATCGATCACAAGTGCAGTATGGAGTACCTCAAGGCTCAGTACTAGGGCCGCTACTCTTCACGCTTGGGAGATATCATCAGGAAACATGGTGTTAGCTTTCACTGTTATGCTGATGATACTCAGCTCTATATTTCTTCGCGGCCCGGTGAAACACACCAATTTGAAAAACTAATGGATTGCATAGTCGATATAAAAAACTGGATGACGAGTAATTTCTTACTGCTAAATTCTGAAAAAACAGAGGTGTTAATTATAGGACCTAAAAACTCAGCTTGTAAAAACCTAGAACACTGTTTAAGACTTGATGGTTGCTCTGTCAATTCTTCGTCATCAGTTAGGAACCTAGGTGTGCTATTTGATCACAATCTTTCCTTAGAAAGCCACGTTTCTAGCATTTGTAAAACTGCATTTTTCCATCTCAAAAATATATCTAAATTACGGCCTATGATCTCAATGTCAAATGCAGAAATGTTAATCCATGCATTTATGACCTCAAGGTTAGATTATTGTAATGCTTTATTGGGTGGTTGTTCTGCACGCTTAGTAAACAAACTACAGCTAGTCCAAAATGCAGCAGCAAGAGTTATGTATGGAAGTCTGACCATATTAGCCCAGTCCTGTCAACACTGCACTGGCTCCCTATCAAACATAAAAAATAAAATATTGCTTATTACTTATAAAGCCCTGAATGGTTTAGCACCTCAGTGTTTGAATGAGCTCCTTTTACATTATAATCCTCTACGTCCGCTACGTTCTCAAAACTCTAATAATACCTAGAATATCAAAATCAACTGCGGGCGGCAGATTAATTAAATTTTGTAACAATTTATGAGCGCTTTTCCTGATAAATTTGATCCACTTCTGTGTGACATTACGTACATAAAATAAAAAAAATGTATATATAAAAATAAAAATACTAAAAAGAAAATAAGTTTTATATATATACATATATATATATACTGTATGCTTAAATTACAGTACAACCTGGAGACTAACCTCTGTCCCAGGGGCAATTTTCCCCCAGCTGTACCAGCACATATTATAAGTGCATAGCACACTGCAACCCAAACTACATTAAAAGGAGACATTTCAACATTCATTAGTAGGCATATGTTTTAAAACTGTTTTTAAAAGATTAGTTCGGCCCAAAATGACATTTGCTAAAATAAAATGTCTCATGTCATCAAAGATGAGTTTCATCAGAACAGATTTGGAGAAGTTCAGCATCACAAATTCAACATCACTTGTTCACTATTGGGTCCTCTGCGGTAAATGGGTGCCGTTAGAATGAGATTCCAAACAGCTGATCAAAAAAACAACATCATAATATTCAACAAGTAATCCACACATCTCTAGTCCAGGCATTTCAACTTTAGGCCATTCCTTCTGGCAAAAATATCCATAATCCATAATCCACATTAACACTACCTCCAGTAAAAAACTTATATTTGTTTTCACTTGTAAACAAAGCGTGACCTGTGCACATTTCTCTTCTGATTCAGATTGGACTACCTTAACACTGCTGAAAGCAATATTATAGATGGAGAACTTGGATTTTAGCTGAAACGGTTTGAAGTATAAAATGTCTTGTTGGATTTGTCTATTAAAAATATGCAGCTTTTCACTTCACAAGACTTAATCGACTAGAGTCATTTGATTTACTCTTGGATTATTTGGACTCTAATTCTGTCGGCGCCCATTCACTGCAGGGGATTCAGTGGTGGGCACTTGATGTAAAGTTTCTCCAAATCTGATGCAAAGAAGTGGCAAACTCATCTACAGTATATGTCATATAGAGAAAATATTCAGACAATTTTTGCTTTAATATTGTCTCTTTAAATAACCATTAGCTTAGATACCTCTCAGTATGATCAGTGATGTAGCACAGTACTGACAGAGCCTTGATAGAGATTTAAAACTTTAAAATGTCACTTTGTTTTTGTAGATCCTGCAACAAACAGTGTACAACTTCTGGTAAATGTAATGTAAATTATGCTCATGAGAATGAGTTATAATTATATTTGCTGTAGTGTTCTTCACCTGTACAGATGCTGTGTCTGACATCTGTGTGTAATTTGGTCCCCAGTTGGGATTTCTTCAGAGACAGAGCGTCCTGTCAGTAATATGAGTTTGCGATGGCAGTAATCCACTAAATCAAGTACACTATCCCCAGCAGCTCCACTGGACTCCTGCATGTGCAACACATCAACATTCAGGCATTCTTACATCGCTATCATATTAGAATGTGGTCTTAGTTTTTGGGTCATCTACATTTGTTGCAAATTTTTGTTTTAAATCACAATTTCAGATATATAAAATATGCTTCTCAGTAAAGATGTGTTAACCTTGTGGTTCATTATTGTCTCCAGCAGGTTCATAATGGTAGCTTCATGACGAATCTGAAATTAGGACAAAATGCAATGACCCAAAGAGAAATTTTATTTAAATCATGGCTTGGTAACTTACACCTACCACCATGTATAGTAGAAATTTGCTCTTTGGATAAAAGTCATTTATATTAGATTTTGCGTACGCCCAAAAGTTTTAAGATTTTAAAAACCATGCGTATGCCAGAACCTGCACAAAAATATCTTTATAAAATCCAGTCAGGGAAAGATTGTGCATAAGTGCATCTCCACCTCGCCTCCTCCCCGAAATCACCATATATGGAGCTTACAACGCCTAGTTTTACTATGCATAACTTCGTCTGCATATCATTTCCATGCGAATTCCCATGCACGTGACACAATGTTTAACACAAAGACAGTAGGGAAATAGTATCCTTGCTATGTTTTAGAATAAATAAAAAATCAGGTCTGACTAAACAGAAAATATTGAGCACAAAATCCTTACACAGCAACTATAAATATTCAACAAACTTTGTCACAACACATAGATACTCATGTTACATTGATAAAAATCTCAACCCAATACACATCAACCTGGGACACATCATAAAAAAACCTCCACTTTTAAACTATTTGTAGTTCAAGTGTTCAATTTGTGGATCCAATAAGCCTCCCCTTTCACAGGTTGAACACCTTGATCAAATAAAAACACCCCAAAGTTTTGAGTGGTGGTGTATATATATAAAAATATATATTAAAGTTTTCTTTATTGTTACCTTGTTATTCAATCTCAATTGCTGAGCTTTCATTAGCCCTAAAATGTATTACACACTGTCAAATGCTCTTTAGAAAAGCTTCCTTTTTAATTGCTCTTTATATTTTTACATTTTTAAGTCTCCTAAATACGGAAGCCCAAATTATGTTCATTTTTCTCTGCTAAAATGCAGTGCATGATTTTACTGTACAATAGGCTACATTGATACATTTTTTTTATTTATTTAATAAGCACTGTTTATTTTTTATTGCTGTTGCAAGTTTACAAAATTTAATTAAAGGGTTCAACAGACATGAGTGCTACACTGACCACCCACATTTTGTCTTTAAGTTAATACAAGGTTGTTAGAACACTCACATGCAGAATAATGTACAGAAAGGTACGTTTTGCAGTATGTTGTAAAGGCAGCATTCTAAAAAACAACACACATATGCACAAAACTTTTCTTTCGACGCACTCTTTTATTCTAAATTTCAGAACATGTAGTACTTCACGTAAACCAGACGTTAACCGCATTGGTTGACGGTAAAGTCGGCAAAACATAAATGAGTTCCAGGTGAATTACTCTCCTTGTATCTTCTCCTAAAACTAAAACGTCTTTTACATCAATAGTCAATAGCCCGCTTATGTTAGCATGTATGATTATATAATGAAGACCATGAATATCCATGAATGTAACCACTCCCATATCCTTCACCTCAAACCATCAACACACATTTATGGAAAACGAACCACAAAACCATCTACACAAAGATCAACACAATCTCATAGCAGCTTGTAACTATTTTACATTTTGGTGGCTAATTTGTATGGAATTTATTCCTATGATCTTATTTGAACGTTTTCATACAATATGCTTACAAACCAGCGATGATTAAGTTTAGGGTTGGACCTTCATACTTTTTTCCTAAGAATGGTACGTTATTATTTTGTTTCGTCGTGTGATTTTGTACAAATTCATACAAAATTGCCACTTTATTATGTTTTCCTGTGAGATTAGGTTGCAAATACCAAGCCAGACAAAACTAGCCGGTGATTTTTTTCACACTTACAAAACGATGTACTCTCCAAATCACTTACACTCCAGTTCCATCTAAACTAAATGATGATCACACACACGTCTCCTAATATTCCTACAATTAGTTCTTTCAGGCAGCTTCAGACTGGAGACTAGAGGCCCCCCAGTCTGGAGGGATGTATACATTCTGCCCTGCTCAAAGACCCCTTTGTGGGACTTGTATTTATAAAGCCAGCCTGCACCTCTAACACCTTCACTGAGTCCCTTCTACACCTCCATCATGAGAGCTGTATGCAGTACTGCTTTACTTCTGGTCTGTTTTATTTGGGCCACTAACACTCAGGCTCAGAACAGCAGTAACCAGGGGAACAGCATCAACCACATCGAAAGCACCCAAAGCAGCCGACAGCAGCGGCCGCAGAAAGGAAGCATCTGGGATGAGCCCATTCGTTTCAACACCAAAGCAAAAGATAGCTGCTCCATGGTGATCTCCGGAAAGACCAACTTCACCAAGCTGCGTATCTCCTGCAAGAGCAAGGGCAAGTCATACTGGTGTGATTTCTTGGGCAAACCTAATCTATGCAGAGCATATAGCAACAACCCTCGGCATTATTTTACTCAGATAATGTGGGACTTGAGGAAGCTTCACAACGCCTGCCAGGGACCACGGGTCTACAAGCCTCATATATGCCGCTCTGCCTCAGATGAGGTCCAGATGGCGTTCCATGCCTCTTGGCCCAAAATCTCCATCCCAAAACCTACCCAGGCTTCCTCAAACCAGCAAAAGCAACAGCAGCAGATCAAGTCCAGCATCGCCCCTACCAAACCTCCAAGCTCAAAACAGCAGCCTAAACCCCAGCAACCAGCCAAACCAGCCTCCAAACCAGTCAAGCCTGCCATTACAAAGACTGTTCTACCACGTAAACCTGTAAAGACCATCACAGCGAGACCCACTGTGGCAGACGAGAGTCAAGCAACCAAGATGGCAGAGGAATACTGCTGGAAGAGTCTCCAGGGCGTCTGCGCATACTTCATTAGCTGGTTCCAAAATTAATTCATCACCACCTCTGGTAGGCACATCATTTTATAGTAAATATCTAGTCAGTGTTTGTGGAAACTAACTCATGTGCAAGAAAGATCTACTTACTAGTGAAAATAAACTAGCTACTTTGATGTACAAACTGCAGGTAGTATTTTACGTAAAACCAACTGCTGGCTGTAATTGTTAACTTTGGCTTGAGGACTAGTACAAGACTAGCAGTATGTATTCAGCACATGAAAGAATGCAATTCAGAAGCTTTTTAGCATGAAAAGTTGTGATGTATGCAGTGGAAAGTAAACAGAAAGCTGACTTAATGAATAATCAACCGCTGCTTTACACCCACACACAGCACCTTCCAAATTTCAACAGGATATTTATGTTACACCTCCGCATTGTCCCAAAATAGCTCCAATAAAATTGATTATAGAAGTGTATTTTTTCTATCCATTGTTGCTCATATTTTAATCTTTTCTCCTCTTTGTAGGTCTATAGTGTCAGAAATTTTTTATTTGTCTGACCACCGGCAAAGTGTTTTCTCCAGAGACGGCTTGTGTGTGTGTGTGTGTGTGTGTGTGTGTGTGTGTGTGTGTGTGTGTGTGTGTGTGTGTGTGTGTGTGTGTGTGTGTGTGTGTGTGTGTGTGTGTGTGTGTGTGTGTGTGTGTGTGGGCGTGCGGAAATGTGGTTATGACTATACTTTTGTGGTTTTGTGTGTTTTTTGGTGCGAGGCAGTGTACATGCTGAGACAACAGGAATGAAAGAAATAAATTTTTAATATGTTGTTTAATAAAAAACATAGTTCTTAATTCTATGTATTGTGTCTGAATAAAAATCCGTTTTTAAACTTTTTTTGTGCTTGCTTTCATATTAAAGTAGATAATGCAATGAAGTAGACATGCAGTGATGCACATAAGAACATTGTGTTAGAATATATTGTCACAATAATGGTCTCTTAATCCCACGTTATAGTTGCATGTTAATTTACAACAAAATTATCAGAAAAAAAATCCTGAGCTGGTATAATTCGATTAGCAAAGATTCCAAGTTAATATTAACAAACAAAAATCATTAAAAATGGGGGAGGGAGTGCAGTTCCAAACCCAACTGAAATAAGCATGATTTTTGTTTCACTCAACGTGTCAGAGCACATCATCACCACTAGGGGGCAATGATACATGTCATTTATAAAGACTCAGATTAACTGGTTACAAAACAAATATGAATTTAATGGGTTTTTTAAAGGAGGTCCTGTAAAAGGCCGCAATTTTACAACCCCTCAAAATAGAATCGGAGCTTTGGTAAAACATCTATTATGCTATAATTAAACAAGAATCCTGGTTGTCATCTAATTGGGCTGTGCTAATCAGCCAAACCTTAAACCCTAGAGCTACAAAGACACACTGGAATTTCTAAATGTCAAAATTTCTAATCTTCTGAATGTTTCTTTTTTTTATAGTATTTTCCATAAGCTCTCAGCAAACATTTGTATTACAAAGAGCTCAAATCTCTTTGATCCCTGTAATCAAAATATTATGATTTGAATATGTTGCACAACTGGAAGCTGACACACCTGCCTAACACAAACACACCCTTCAGACACAACTCATGCCTTAAGTACCCCAGCCTCTTCAGTGAGGCAGAAGTGCCTCATTAATTCATTATCCATATTATACTATCATTTAGCAAAATATTATTAGTCCAACAATATATATATATTTTTTTAACTAAGCAAATTTGCAAAAACCTGTAATCTCACATACGCTAACTCAGCCCAGACCCTATCTGTAAAATTGGTAATAAAGTGTAATAATGGTCACCAAATCAATAAGCACCAAACCATTTTTGTGAAGGAATTTCAAGATGAACTCATGAGCTTCTCCACCAGACACACGCACAGTATCAATAAAAACCGTCAGACTCATCAATGCACATTTGGCTTTATCAATGCATGTGTGAGAGATCATTATACATTACAGATAACTCACACTGATCTAGCTATAACTACGAAGAAAATATCGCTTGGTTGTAAAATTTCTCTTCATCTCTTGATCCCTTGGTAAATAAGTAATGAAGATGCACAAGGAAATTTGACTTTCATGGATGACTCATTGTTCATGATTAAATCAAAACTATAATTCTACTAAATTTTGACTAATTTTATTTCAAATGTAGTTAATAATTAACGATGTAAAAACCTTAATTCATATACTAATACATTGTTTAACTCTCAGTCTGGCTTTCTGTCTCTCTGTACCCCTTTTCTAACCCCCTCCCCTTCAGTGAACTAAATTCATTAAACTCCAGTTAACATTCCATAAGTTACACTTAATGTAAGTAACATTTCATGAATTTCTATGTTTATTTTTTTGCACTACTGTTGTTGTACTATTACTTACTTTACACTGTGTGTGTGTGTGTGTGTGTGTGTGTGTGTGTGTGTGTGTGTGTGTGTGTGTGTGTGTGTGTGTGTGTGTGTGTGTGTGTGTGTGTGTAAATGAAATATGAACAAATAATCAATAAAGCACCTTAAACTGATATTAAGAGAGAGGGGGTGGATTGGTTGTTAAGCTATAGAATTAGGCCACAAAGACGTAATCACATGGGACCCCTCACACCTACCACATGAGTGCATACTCACAATGACCCTTTAACAAAACATTTTTACATACCAGGACATATTACACAAGCATAATGGTTTTAAGCATATGCAGCCATGGAGCATACCTAAAAATGACTCTTACATACATGGAATTCATGAACAGGTTGTGGTCTTGTGAGGCCCAAGGGGACCAGCTGTTTGGAAGCCCGGCACCCAAAAAAATAAAATAAATAAAATAAATACCATACACACAATACCATATACACTTTGAAAAGAATGAATAACTTTTGCTGCCCCCTCTTACATCTGCTGCTATCTGTCTGACTCATCTGCCAAAAATGTCAAATGAATTATTACCTCAATTGTGAACTGAAGTGTTGTATTTACAGGCAAATTGCAATGATTTACAGTTTTTTTTTATTACTGGAGTTCATATAATTGTAAATTATTGGCAAACATCCAAATGCAATATGTTTGTATCCGTTTTACAGTTGTAGTACCTTGCTCTCAGTTTTAGGGGTTCTGGGCCCATAATCAAATTTTTATTAAATTTAGTTTTTTTTTTTAGCATGAACCAACACCTACATTAATATTTTAATAACCCTTATGTTGTGTTCTGTTCGATTTTACCCAAGAGGATTGTCATTATGCTATATTAACAACAAATATTGGATTCAATCTTGGCTTCTTTCAACATTATGGTGAACATTGCCTATATCCCCAATCAAAGCTTTTGGTTTCACTCAAAATCGGAGGTGCATAAGCTCAGTACAAAAACAAAAACTGGGGTAGGCTACGTAAACTCAAGGGATAAAAAAAAGACCCAGACCCAACGACATGACAGCTATGCAATTCCTATCTTTTAGTTCAGCACCCTCTAAAAATGCAAATATATGAATGACGTGAGCAGTGGATTCCTGCATGTGTGCAAGAGCTCGTTAATAAAGGGCTTTTCTCATGTGTAAGAATCCGAGCGTCCTGTTGTAAGTGGGTGTGTCACTTGACATAAATACTACGAGTGAGTTCATTTTGACGTAAACTAGGCAAGTAATCTCATCATTATCCTCGCAACTCTGTTTGGTAAGATCGATTAACTTTTGATGTAAATCAAAGTCTTATATGAGATATTTTTACCTTATAAAAAGATATAACCTATTTACTACAAGCCTCTTATCTTTTAAAATGCCAAAAATGACATAATATCGTATTTAATCTCAAAATTAATATTTCTTAGATCGTTGCGTCACTGAAGGAAATGTGTCTCCGTGGGACTCTCGCGCTCCTGCTGTTCTTCGCATGTCTTTCACAGCTCATCTTCACTGCGGAAAGCATCAAGGGAACGAGGAGGAAAGGAAGGAGGCAGGAGAGTCGAGGTGATAATAACATTTCCGTACAAAAAGGAAAGTTCACAACCAAGGACAAGGCGCAGTGTTCGTGGGTGGCACGCGGAGAGGACAAGTACACCATGACTGTTACATGCAAGCCTGGAAACGGGAATGGATTCACCTGTAAATATACTGCCAAGCCATCGACGTGCACCGAATATGGGTCTAATCCCGAGGGCTATTGGAAACAGATCGCCAGATCAGTTAAAAAAATGAAAAAACTTTGCGCGGATCCGCGCGCATTGATCCGAGCGGGTATGTGTAAACGCGCGCCGATGGATGCGCATTTCAAACTCTCCGAAACGTCACAAGCTAAACCCCCGAAGACAGAGAAGACGCCTACAGCCACGAACACAACGCCTCCGGACACTAAGCTAAAGTGCACGGAGCACATTGACCACAGCGCGGTAGCTAAAGAGAAGTGCGGAGATTCCTGGGCGAGTCTCTGCACGTTTCTCTTCACTGTAATCCAGAGCGGAGACTGCTAAGCGCGCGCGCTTTACTTGACGTGTATGTATGCGTTTGTGGGTACTGTTATAGGCTATAAAGGTGTTTTTTTATATTGTAAACACAAAAATGTACTGTACTGATTCTGACAGCTAAGAAGGTGGGTCAAGATGCGCTTGTTCCCACCACCTGTAGTTTTGCCATGACCATAGTGGCACTAAATTTTTTCTTGACACATTTACAGTTTTTAATTATGACATTTAATCGGATATTAGTGATATTAGTCTATAGTTTATTTATATTATGTTGAATACGTTTCTATTTATTTATTATAGGGGCATTTTAAGGGGTGTAGGAAAAGTAAATCATTTAGATGTTTGGAGATATTTTTATTTCAAAGAGAAAATATTAAACAGGCCCTTAGGGTGCGACGACACCAGTGGCTTTTTGTTGCTATACTTTTATGGATATTAGGCTATAAATCAGTTGTTTTATATCTTTCAATGAATTTGATTTTTAAAAAGGCCCTTTAAATAATAAAAAATAAATATTTGTTTTAATTTTTAATTTTGTGCTTTAACAGTTAAATTTGCAAATATGTATTTGTTTCTCATAATAATACATTTGATGATGTTTCATCCTCACTATCACCTTCAGAATCGTCTCGTTTTAGTATCCAGATGTTGTTACACATCAAATGTAGCCTACTTCGTCAGTCTACTGTAAAATACAAGACTCATCGCATTGTAACTGTATTTATGACATGCAAAATAAATATTTTTATGTAACTGTGTTAAAAGACACCCCATTCTTGTGAAATGACCACAAGATGTTTCATTTATTACACCAGGGGTGCCCAGTCCTGCTCCTGGCGATCGACTGTCCTGCAAAGTTAGGTCCAATCCTAATCAAACACACCTGAAGCAACTAATTAAGGTCTTCAGGCTCACTTAAAAATTAAAGGCATGTGTGTATTACATGCTTATTACAATTTTTTTTTTTTTTTTTTGTGCAGAATTAACAAAAACAGCATTTTTATTTGGATTTTCATTTGGGAACTTTAAAATGATATAATATAGTAAAAATCACAAACATATAATCAGCCATACGAGCGATAAACATCCAAATTTTAACCATAAGAAACTTCCTGTTCATGATAAGCTTTTGAAAATGTTGTCAGATCATAATATTCATATTTCATTGTCTGTGGAGCAGCGGAAGAGATAAGGTAACCACAGATTTCAAACAGGTCTCTCTCTCTCTCTAAAAATGCAGAAAGTTAGGTTTAGGTGTAGGGTTAAGGTAAAGAGATAGAAAATACGGTTTGCATAGTATAAAAACCATTAAACCTATGGAGAGTCCCCATAAAAAATGGAAGTGTGTGTGTGTGTGTTGACCTACGTAATCTGAGAATAGAAGCTGGAACTCGGCATTGATACTTTGCCCTTGTAACAGTATTCTTGGCAGTAGCCTATGAGTGTGTGTGTGTGTGTACGTGTTATTTCCAACCAAATGTCCCCACATGTTTAGTAATACCAGTAAATTTAGACACATTTTTGGTCCCCATGAGGAAAACAGCTTATATATAGAATAAAGTGCTTGAAAAAAAATCTATTCTTTCGATTCTTGTATTTATAAAATGAAATAATGAAATACACAGATGATGAAATATAAAAGTGAGAATTAAACTTATTTTAGGGGTTTCAATATAAAGTATGTTCCCAAATGGAACGTTGACAATAATCATGTGACCATGAATTGTAAGGTAATGAATACATTCCATTTAAATGGCATCATATCAACTCCTGTGACAAATCATCCTTTGGGGTCAAAAAGACAAGGGTTTGTAATGTGTGTGCATTTGTTTTTGGAGATACTTTGTCACTGTTTATTCATAATTTCGTTCCCTGTCAATGGTTAATATGTAATCTTTTGAGTTTCTTACAGAGGAGATTAAAGCTATTTGGTAATTACATTTCTAAAAACTTCACCCAAGCATTTTTTATACTGTCAGGAAAAATATTGTCACCCAACCACAGGCTTATTACATATAGCTGTAGAGCATTAGTGTAAAAATGGTAGGCTATATGTTTTTTTTTCTTTTAAAAATGCAGATTTTAGAAAGGTACCTTCATTCTAAAACATCTTGTCCCTTAGATAAAAAATAAAAATCATACCAAACTGAAACAATCCACCCTAGTCAATAGCCAAGGCTTTAAAACACTGACTACGTTTACATGCTGTTAAAATTCGGGTTATGGTCGGGTTAAGGTCACTATTTGGGTTTCCCTTTCATAGGTCACTTCGATGCTGCGGTGACGTCACCACGTATGGGAACACCTTCGGTGTGACGAATGTCTGAAGCCCTATACCATCCCGCCAATCCTATTGGCCAAATAGCGCGTGGCACCGCCCAGCATGCGTAGGCATATATGTACCTGGTGCCGCGCGCCATTTACCTCAGATTTCATTCCTTCAGTACGAAGCGAATCTTCTGTGCCCTATTGTCTCGCGTTCTCAGCGATCGTCGCGAGCAGTATACTCCTCTCCGCGGACGCGATGAGTTTCAAGAAGTGCAAGGACCCGTGTACCAGGTACATCATTCAGGGGGACACTCATGACAGGTGCGTAGTCTGCCTAGGCTTACACCACGCACAGGAGGCGCTTAGCGGCCTTTCTTCATGCCCCCATTGCGATGGCCTGCGACTCAGGGTCCTTCGCTCGAGGGTAGATGTGTTCTCCGATGTCGCCGTGTCTAACCCCCGCCACACCACTTCTGCGACTGCCGAGGCACCGCACGAGGTGATAGCTTGGGGTGACACGTGTGACATGGAGCTCGAGGACAGTTCAGCGATGGAAAATTACTCTCCACATCGCTCGCTCTCCCCTACCCTAATACACAGGAAAACTTTTGAACCTGTCGTCTTTTCCTGTGAGGATTTACGGCCCACACCGGGGGCATGTAGTGCCATCTCCTTCGGTTGTGACCGCCATGATGACGACGTTCTTTCCACTGCGGCCTCGGGGTCCGAGGACTTCGCGGCCGACACGAGCCCTCTCCCTCCTAGTGGACAGGAGAGGCGTGTTTCCCCCTCCTACAGTGAGCTGTTGGATGTGGTTTCACGTGCAGTGGGTACATTGGGGCTGGAATGGGAGGTTGAGAAGGCCGAGGCCCAACCTTCTTCGAAGCTGGACGACCGTTTTCTAACTAGTCGGACACCTGCGCAGCCCCGGAGGCCTTTACCCTTTTTCCTGGACCTCCACCAGGAGGTTTCGAGGTCCT
This sequence comes from Carassius carassius, assembly GCF_963082965.1. Classification (NCBI taxonomy): domain Eukaryota; kingdom Metazoa; phylum Chordata; class Actinopteri; order Cypriniformes; family Cyprinidae; genus Carassius; species Carassius carassius. The sequence goes on along the minus strand of NC_081761.1, from coordinate 14,237,971 downwards.
GGAAACAGCTGTTTGCGGCGTGCATCACGAACGCTGCGGCCGCGGATTTCGCCACCATTTCGGGCATGGCGAGTCACGGCTATACAGCGATACCGCCGATGGAGGAGACTCTCGCCGAACATCTTGCGCCTAATTCGGCCGCGGCGTGGAAGTCCCGCCCCCTCCTCCCCTCGAAGGCGTGTCGAGTCACGTCTAGTTTAGTGGGAAAATCCTATATGGCCGCTGGTCAAGCGGCTGCTTCGCTTCATTCCATGGCGGTCCTTCAGGCCTACCAAGCGGAGCTGTTAAAAGGATTGGACGAGGGGGACGGCATTACACCTGAGGCGGTCAAGGAACTACGGCGAGCAACTGATTTGGCGCTTCGTGCTACCAAACATACTGCTCGAGCAGTGGGCCGTTCCATGGCTGGATTAATTACGGTTGAGCGCCACCTCTGGCTTAATCTCACCGATATAAAGGAAAATGATAAATCTTTCCTCATGGATGCCCCTGTGTCTAAGGACGGTTTATTTGGAGAGGCGGTCACTTCAGTGGTGGAGAAGTTCACAGCAGCGAAACAACAATCAGCCGCTTTCCGCCAGCTGATTCCCCGCAGACCCAGAGAGGTTGAACGCCGTCAGGCGCCCGCGCGTTCTCGCTCAACCTCCTCTCACCGCCAGCGAGTGCCCTCTCGGGAAGAGCCTTCACCTATGGCGCCCCCTCGCAAGGACTGGGGCCCTAGGGTTGTTCCACCGGCTCAACAACGCCAGCGAAAAAGGTTGAACCTGAGTTCGACGGCCAAGGCCTCTCGTTCTCGGGCACATAACAGCAGCTCCTGATTTTTTCGCTGCCTGCCAGGGACTGTGCCCTCCGCTAGAGAGCGCTGTTGGACCGCTTTCGCGCATCCAACACTCTCATTGCAGTCCCCACGCTCAAACCCTGACTGTTTCGCCGCAAACAGCGCCTCGAACAGCATTGGAGCGAACTGTAACACCAATCGCTTCCTCAGACACTATGCACGATCCAGTTTTCAGAGCTCGAGGAGCGCTTCAAAGGGTCTTCATCGAACGGCCCGTCATGACGGCTCGCTCAGCCGCCGCTGTTTCGCTAGCGGCAGAGCCCGATGCTCAATCTGTTGGCCTAATTCCTGCCGTGGACACGTTTCAGGATTACGTACAACGAGATACAACACCTGCTCTGCATATACTTCCCCTGTGCACGAACACCGTGAGTCTTTCGTGCCCGGACATTTTTATGTGTGCAACAGCGTTGCAGGAAACGAACATGTTGAAACCGCTAATATTGTTTCGGGCCGCGTGGGAACGCTTGCCCGGCATTTCTCAATGGGTGTTACGCACAATTTGTCACGGATACACCATTCAGTTTCGGAAAGGCCCGCCCCCTTTCCGCGGAATTCTCTCCACGGTGATGAAACCGATGGACATGGCGGTGCTGAGACAGGAAATGTTAGCTCTACTGAGCAAAGGGGCTATAGAAGAAGTACACCCCTCTCAGATGGAGTCAGGGTTTTACAGCCGTTATTTTGTGGTACCAAAAAAGGACGGCGGATTACGACCCATTCTGGATTTACGCCGTCTAAATCTTGCACTCAGGTCGAGCAAATTCAAGATGTTGACGGTAAAATCTATTTTGTCTCAGATTCAACCAAACGACTGGTTTGTCACGATCGATCTGAAGGATGCTTATTTTCATATTCAGATCATCGAGAGACACCGGAAGTTCCTCAGATTCGCTTTGGAGGGCAAAGCGTATCAGTACCGCGTTCTTCCCTTTGGCTTAGCGCTAGCTCCCCGTACATTCTCAAAATGCATGGACGCAGCTCTGGCCCCGTTGCGGCTCCGGGGCGTCCGTGTGTTAAACTATCTGGACGACTGGCTGGTGTTAGCGCAATCTCAGACTCAAGCACACTCTCATCGAGATATTGTGCTAAATCATTTACACAGCCTGGGTTTACGCACAAACTTCCAGAAAAGTGTATTAATCCCCTCTCAACGGATTACCTTTCTGGGAGTAGATTTGGACTCTCGCGCGATGACAGCAAAGCTTTCTGTCCCGCGCGCTCAGTCGATTACGTCATGCGTTCAGCACTTCAGGGCGGGTCACACAGTGACAGTGAGACTGTGCCTCAGACTACTAGGTCTAATGGCGGCGGCGCTTCCCGTGATTCATCTGGGTTTGCTTTACATGCGCCCGTTTCAGTGGTGGACGAAACGACAGAATATTTCACCCCGTTGTTCTCCGCATCGAACGATCTCGGTGACGCGGAGGTGTGTGATGTCGTTAAAACAATGGACATCAGCCGAATTTCTCCTCACCGGGGTTCGGCTGGGAATTTGTGCTTCCCGAGAGACTGTCACGACAGACGCGTCTTTGACCGGGTGGGGAGCTGTTTGTCAGGGGCGCCCAGCCCACGGAGTGTGGACAGCGGCACAACGCAGCTGGCACATAAACAAATTGGAATTACTGGCGGTTTTTCTGGCTCTCCAGTATTTTTCGAGTCTACTGACCGGCCGTCATGTGCTTCTCAGAACGGACAACACTGCGGTCGTGGCTTATCTGAACCATCAGGGAGGATTACGTTCTCGCCCTCTGTGCAGACTGGCGAGGCGGATTCTTCTTTGGTCTCACGACAAATTTCTGTCGATCCGGGCTGTTCACATCCCCGGACGACTGAACTTCGGAGCGGATTTATTATCCAGGCAGACTCTGGAACAAGGGGAATGGAGATTACACCCCCAAACGGTGAATCACCTATGGCATATTTTCGGGGAAGCGGAAGTGGATTTATTCGCGTCGAGCACGACTACGCATTGCCCGCTATGGTTCTCCCTAAGCCCTCCATCACCCCTGGGTCTGGATGCGCTAGCTCACAGCTGGCCCAGGACCAGCTTGTATGCGTTTCCTCCGATTCGGCTGGTCCCAGCGGTATTATGCAGAATACGGCGGGACAGAGTGGGACAGCTGTTGCTGGTGGCTCTGCGATGGCACACACAGCCGTGGTTTGCGGATCTCATCAATCTGTTAGCGGGCTCTCCGGTGGAGATTCCCCTCAGACGGGATTTATTATCGCAAGCACAGGGACGGATCTGGCATCCCAGGCCAGATCTGTGGAACCTGTGGGCGTGGCCTCTGAGCGGAGTGAGTTGATATGTCCCGGTCTTTCTGCTGAAACTACCGAGACTATACTGAACTCTAGAGCAGTTTCTACGAGACGCTTATATGCTTTCAAGTGGAAACTGTTTATGACATGGTGTGAAACTCATGATGTGGATCCAGTTTACTGCCCTGTGGCTTCAGTACTGGAGTTTCTTCAAGACCGTTTTTCGGAGGGATTGACACCAGCCACCCTGAAGGTTTATGTGGCAGCTATCTCAGCTCACCATGAGCATATAGGTGGTGTTTCAGTGGGTCGTCATCCACTGGTTTCTCGCTTTATACAGGGTGCGCGACGGTTGAGGCCTTTCCGCCCTGTGCGAGTTCCTTCATGGGATTTATCCATTGTGTTACTGGGTTTGTCAGGGCATCCGTTTGAGCCCCTGGAAACTGTATCGGATAAGCTCCTGTCTCTGAAGACACTTCTTCTCATGGCTTTATCCTCCCTTAAAAGAGTAGGGGATTTACAGGCTCTCTCTGTCTCACCCTCGTGCATGGAGTTTGCACCAGGCTCTGTGAAAGTGTTGTTGCGACCTAGGCCTAATTATGTTCCTAAGGTCGCGTCTAATCCTTTTCATTTTCAGCAGGTGGTCCTGGAGGCCTTTTCTCCTGCTGCGACAGAGTCTGGAGATCTAAGTCTTTGCCCTGTGAGGGCGTTGAAGACTTATGTGGATTGCACTGCCCCATGGCGTGAGTCTGACCAGCTGTTTGTCTGTTTTGGACATAAGAATAAGGGCCATGCAGTTACGAAACAGCGCATGTCCCATTGGCTGGTGGAGGCTATTTCCTTGGCCTATGAGGCGCGCGGGCTCGCTTCGCCCTTAGGAGTAAAAGGTCATTCCACAAGAGCAGTGGCTTCTTCTCAAGCCTTTCTCAGTGGATCTTCTATGGATGATATCTGTGCTGCGGCAGGCTGGTCCTCACCGAGCACTTTTATCAGGTCTTACAGTCTGGATGTGAGGATGGCTCCTGTCTCCCGGGTTCTCTCCGCTTGAGCAGATGCTTCCTTGGATCCAAGCTATCAGGTACGTCAGGCGTGATGGTATAGCGTTCCCATACGTGGTGACGTCACCGCAGCATCGAAGTGACCTATGAAAGGGAACATCTCGGTTACGTATGTAACCTTGGTTCCCTGAATAGGGAACGAGATGCTGCGGTTCTGGCCGTGCCGTACCTTGATAGCTTTCTTCTCTTCTCGTCATGAAATCTGAGGTAAATGGCGCGCGGCACCAGGTATATATATGCCTACGCATGCTGGGCGGTGCCACGCGCTATTTGGCCAATAGGATTGGCGGGATGGTATAGGGCTTCAGACATTCGTCACACCGAAGGTGTTCCCATACGTGGTGACGTCACCGCAGCATCTCGTTCCCTATTCAGGGAACCAAGGTTACATACGTAACCGAGATGTTCTGAAACATTCGGGATAACGCACGGTTAGCGTCTGGACGTACGGACAACAAGACGCAATATGCGTCATTTCCGATTCTTCTTCCTGTATCCAAAGAGAACAACAACAGCAGCAGCAGCAGGCGGATAATGAATAGTTTGGGGCAGATAGCGATAGTCTTTGTTTGCGCTTTGGCGCTGGTACTTATCCACCAGCAGCACTTGACACTACTGTGCCTCTATACTGCACGCGGGGTTTTTTTATGCGCCGTCTCTACTCAAAAGACCAAGATTCCTTGCGAATAGAACATGCGCAGAACACCGTTTTGATGGGGATATGCCGAAACGCGTTTACAAGACCAAATATTCAGGTTAGAAAAGGGGTACCCCAGGTATAATATCCCGGTTTTTAAAAACCGGGATATGAGCATATCCGGGTTTTTGCCGGTGTTTACATGGCCGTGCGCGACCGGGTTATTGCTAATATCCCGGTTTTGAACGGGTTATTGGCTGCATGTAAACGCAGTCACATATAGGCACATTTCCAAAGACTGACTGGATGTGAAACTGATGAAAAGAAAAGCACACACTGTGAAGTTTAATGTGTAAGGTGCACCAGATGTTGCGCGCACACACACACACTCACGCACGCACGCACGCACACACACACACACACACACACCTTTCCTGTCCTACAAAATATTCCATTCTCACTGAAGTGTGGAAAACTTAACATTATATAACTAAACCCATAATGAAGCTCATTCTTTTCACCTAAAGGCCAAATAATTGCTCTGTCACATGACCGTCCATGACATTTCCTTCAGCAAGAATACTTTTTCTTTCATTTTAGTTTCCCATGGGCACTCAGGCAGACACACACAAAAGCTGAACATACATGTCTATTCTGTGATTAATCCTCAAGGTGGTCTAGCATGTGTGAACGTGTGTAATACAGCAGATGGTGCAGATGTGCACATGATGAGCAGGAAGCATAAACAACACAGGTTTACAGCACTTGATTGAAAGAGGATCAGTGGAAAGCACATACATACATTTTGTAGAGAAAGAGTTCCTGATTACTACTACTTCTTAGAATGATTTTAAGTAGAAAGAAATCTCTATTATTTATTACAATTTGCCCACACATCTACAAGAACACGTGAGCACATTTTTGATTTGATGATACTGTGGATCATATCATGCCCATGGCCAATAAGAAACGCTCTGATAACAGTTTCTATCTTTCCTATACACAACCAATAAACAATATTTATATTGTGCAATTTATACTTAACAGTTTGTGTGATCAAACCACATTTCATTCCAACACACACTTAATGCCAACACAGTAAACGGTCAAAGTTTAAGATCAGGTGATCATGCATCAAGACCAGGTTATTGGACTTTGTTATTTTGAAAATGCTATTTTTAATATATCTTGTAATATCTTTCCGTCAGTAACATTTGTAATATAATTATGTAATATATTACTTATCTTAAAGCTGTACCTAATATGAGTTCATTTAACATACTGGGATAAACTCTATAATCTCTTTAAGCCAATAGAAGAGTTAAACAGGAACACAGAGCACCTCTCATAGAATCAAATGCAGTTCAGATGTTAGTGTGTGTGTAAAGGGAAGGTTCAAGTCTATTCAAGTTGCAGCTCAAACAGACCCAGGTATTCACTGAAAGTGAGCAGATTCTTTGCACACACATATTTGTGAATGTGTGTGTGTTCACCTGTAGAATATCTCTTCCTTGCAAAGATCATGTTCTTACATGACTACTGTTACACCTGGGTTGCCGGAAGAAGAGATCAAAGTCACACAATTTCCTTAATGTGTGTGTGTGTGTGGTGGTGGGGGGGGGGGGGGCTGGGTGTTACCTTCCACAAACTAACAGATGAATGGGGTCATCCACAAAGGTTCCACAAATACTGAATATAAACATCTAAATGTCATGAATGTATTCATAACAACACATATATTGTGTCATTACCTTAAAACTGCCAACATACAAGCTTAATTTATCATGACAGTAATGCTTCCTCGCTTTCATTCATTCATTCACTGGGGGGGGGGTGTATTGTTTGGTGGGCTGGATTTAACATAGCTGTTCCTTTGTGTGGCTGAGGTGGCCTGACAGTCACACCTCTGAATTCAGACAGTCCGAAATCCTGCTATGAATTCTATTTTGATATATGCCTATAGTAATACAAAGAAGAATTACAAGCAGAGTGTCAATTTTCTTGGAAATGTATTTTACAGTACCTTGCCAAGTGAAAAGTATTGAGAGTGAGGAGTTGTCGTCATAGCACAGAGCCCCTCCCCTCAATATCACAGTCTCCGCCATGTTGGCAGGACACCAGCGGCGAAACCATGTGTTGTTAACTCAGTAGTAGAGGAGGTTTTTGCAATTCCGCACTGTTTTACCATGCCTGGAAGTTACTGCTGCGTTAAAAACTGCTCCAGTACCTCACACGATACATATGAAAACATAGGAACAATGCAATACAGTTTTTTTTAGGTTACACCAAGTGCAAAACAGCGGTATTTGGAGAAGCTCTCATGCATCCAAAATATCGACCCATACGAGCTCCCTGCAGCAGAATGGCACAGAGACCTGGACCATTTACCTCCACGCACATATATGGACATTGTGAATTATCTAGTTTTTGGTGTAAGTTAATACACAACGCAGGAGTTTAAAAGCCACAAGTCTTTGGAAATTTACGAGGCTTTCTGATGTACCCGGGTGCAGGACAAGCCTCCAGGTGGTGAAAACAGCGTTGTACTGGCCAAACTAAGTTTATTCACATGCATTTTAGTATGTTGTAATTACATTGCATGTATCAGACACTTCTTGACCAAAATGACAAAGTAACTTAAATAACTGCGACTGTGTCGTAAACACTAGATTGTAACTAGATGTTCAATGTAACGTTACACAAACTTTTCTTTTTGTGTTGGGGGCTGCAAAGTGGACAAACCAGTTCTGGCCCAGAATTGTGACGTTCGCGAACGAACCGATTCTTTTGAACGGCTCATAAACATGAACGATGGGAGCCGAGTCGCGGCTGGAGGGGAGCCGTTCTTTCTGTCGTTCTTTTTTCCTATGCGTGTTTCACACAGATGCACACAAATGAGCTCCTCCGCGAGACAGAACAGTTATAGGGGGAGGGGCGCACCCAGCGCAGGCCAACCCTTTATAGCGTGATGATATTAGTTATTAGTTGTGCATGTTCATTGCAGCCCACTTTGTTATTGTTCATTGACTTGAAGGGGCTGATGTCCTATTTGCAAAGTTTACAGTAGTAATAGTATGTAGTATGTAGACATTTCCATTTTATTTATTCTAATTTTATCTACTTTAAATATTTTTTGTTTTCTATCAAAATGTTCTTGTGTGATAACAATGTTCTTGTGTGAAAGTGTTTGTAGTAAAAGCTGTTTTGCACAGAAATTCATTGCAGCCGGCTTTGTTTTTGATGTTTATTTGAGTAGGTATTGTATGAATAACATAAGTCAACGTAGCTTTACACACACACACACACACTTTGTACTAAAGGTAAATCCAAAATAGTGATGTCACTGTCTAAGCAGAGGGATTTGTGCAACCCTATGGAATATAGTCCACACATGACAAACGAGGTAATAATCAATATTTCAGAATAATTCAAACTCAGATATTGGTGTGTGATATCTGATTTTTAATTATTTGACTACAAATCTCACCTCATTTTTCCTCCCAGTAATTATTTCCAGGATAAACTGAGATGCCCCCAAGCTGGCTTCTTAAAACTGACTAAACTTCTTTTGAACGGCTCTTTGAAAGGAACGGATCGCGAAGATCCGGATCCCCTCAAAGAGCCATAAATCCCATCACTAGTTCTGGGTTGGCTAGGGTAGTTAAATGTGTGATTGCAAGATGTAAATGTCCTGGTTAGATTAAAGCCATTAACCGTGTGAATGCAAGGTGACTTACATCGTAAACAATATAATTCACAATGTCCATATTTGTGCATGGAGGTAAATGGTCCAGGTCTCTGCGCACGAGGCTGACTCCAGCTCCTTATTCGCCGAACTATCCGTTCCACCTTAAAAATGTCGAGCGGTTGTTAATCCTTCCCCCTCAGTGCTATTGGTTGTATTCTTTAAAGGAACAGTTTCACAAAAATTGCATGCTTCAGACAGCAGTTAACAATGAAGGGTAAAAATATATAGTTCTGTAAAAATGTATTGTATGTTTCAATAAATGATGCTCGTGACTGATTCAGGCAGAGTTCTTTTTTTAATTTAAACTCCATGTCTTACTCAATGTCTTTTTCCAACGTGATCTCATGAGAATACGTGTGTATTTTTACGTTAAATGTGGTTCTACCACACGTACATTTACTTACGTTTTCATGCACATAAAAACGTACAACTTAGACGTATTTATAGCAGTAAAACGTACAAATACTTACGTGTTAGCAGCTAAAAAAACGTAAATAATCTAACGTAAAGTGTGAATTTATATGAATTCCCATGTATTAATATTAAAATCGTGGCTTTAATGATTTAAATCTGTTGTATTTAATTGTCATATCAATAAATGTTTTTATTGAATTTATTGAAAGCAGTTTACTCATCTACTTAATAGGAAATAACATTTATGTGCATGCTGCAAACCATAGATACACAAAAGCACAGTATAAAATTACAAATCACATCCATTTTATTTGTTTGCTGTACTCCATATCTTTAGAATCCAGATGTTTGCAAGGAACATATCCATATCAATCGATCTTCATCTTCATTCTTAGCAACAGCGCCCGTCACAGTCAAAGCCCGCGCTCGTTATGATTCGAATTTGAAAATAGCGCCAGTGCGCCACAGGAAAGTTACGACATGGTTTACGGCACTATTATCGAACTCTCATTGGTTCTCACATAATTCGTCACAGATTGCGAGATGTCGTGTTTCAGTTGATAGACATTTGAAATCAGTACTGCTACTGCGCCAGTACGCCTTCACGGAGAGAAGACAGATTCATAATTTCACGGATTAATAAATTAAATTCTGCTCTGTACCCTATAAAAACTATTACCTCCAGAGAGGACTGCGACTGGAACTCATTATCATTTGAACTACTTTTGGTACCACTTTTGATATTTTTTCGCAAAAAATAAATGATTAACATTATGTTTGTTTGTCTGTTATTTGTTTATTTATAACAGTAACGTTATGTAGTTTTAAGAAATGGTTATGGGTAGGTTTAGGGGTAGGTGTAAGATTAAAGTTAGTGGCTCAAAATAACGTTTTAATGTTATATTTTTACTAAAATTGTGTTTTATTATGTTTTATTCTTTTAACATTCTGTATAAAATGGGTAGGTTTAGGTTCGGGTGAGGTATAGGGATCTTACATTTATCAAAAAAAAATTACATAAATATTTAAAAAATTAATCCAATACGCATTGAAAAGCAGCTTCATGAGCAAATTTCTATGCATAACTGACTGGTCAGAGAACACGTTCTATCTGTACGTATTTGAGGTTGTTTTTACGTAAATTTCGATACGTATCGAACCTGTAATTACGTCCAGATAATACGTAAATTACACTGTAAATACGTAAAGGCACATACGTATTGGACAGTTTTAATTTACGTCTAAATATGTACGTTTTGATTGTGAGATCAGGCTGCTTTTTCAACATATCCTGTATGAATGGAACAAAATAATATTGTTTGCAGCTCTTATGTAATCTTTATTAAAATGTCTCCATTACTGTAAAAGATTAAATAAACATATACATTATTTAACTGTCGCACAAAATCTTGTATTACTGCAATTTCTGATGTGCTGTTGAAGAAACATGTGCCTTCAACTCCCAACTGTATTCTGACAAAGCATGTTGGGCATGTCATCATTTTGTTATTTCAAAGGTTCTCAAAAAAAGGAGCACCTACAGGGCAAGAGTAATTCACTCTCTAACGAAATCCTTTATTAGAACATTTTCTGATATTTTGTTATGGAACTATGATCCAGAGAATATGCCTTCAATAGCAACTTCATGGGCCGAAAAAGCATATTGGGCATGTCATCATTTTCTTGTTTCAAAGGTTCTCAAAAAAAGGAGCACATAGAGGACAAGAGTAATTCACTCTCTAACCAGATCCTGCATTAGAACATTTTTTGATGTTTTATTATGGAAATATGACCCAGAGAAAATAACCTCCAAAGCAACTTTATGGAGTGAAAAAGCATATTTGGCATGTCATCATTTTCTTATTTCAAAGGTTCTCAAAAAAAGGAGCATGTAGAGGGCAAGAGTAATTCACTCTCTAACGAGTTCCTGCATTAGAACATTTTCTGATGTTTTATTATGGAAATTTAACCCAGAGAAAATGCTCAATAGCAACTTCATGGGCCGGAAAAGCATATTTGGCATGTCATAATTTTCTTGTTTCAAAGGTTCTCAAAAAAAGGAGTACGTAGAGGGCAAGAGTAATTCACTCTCTAACGAAATCCTGCATTAGAGCATTTTCTGATGTTTTATTATGGAAACATGACTGAGAGAAAATGCCCTCAATAGCAACTTTGGGCCGAAAAAGCATATTGGGCATGTCATAATTTTCTTGTTTCAAAGGTTCTCAAAAAAAGGATCACGTAGAGGGCAAGAGTAATTCACTCTCTAACGAGATCCTGCATCAGAACATTTTCTGATGTTTTATTATGGAAATATGACCCAGATAAAATGCCCTCAATACCAACTTTATGGGACAAAAAGCATATTTGCCATGTCATAATTTTCTTATTTCAAAGGTTCTCAAAAAAGGAGCACATAGATGGCAAGAGTAATTCACTCTCTAACGGGTTCCTGCGTTAAAAACATTTTCTGATGTTTTATTATGGAAAAATAACCCAGAGAAAATGCCCCCAAAGCAACTTTATGGGCCGAAAAAGCATATTTGGCATGTCATCATTTTCTTGTTTCAAAGGTTCTCAAAGAACGGAGCATGTAAAGGGCAAGAGTAATTCACTCTCTAACGAGATCCAGCATTAGAACATTTTCAGATTTTTTATTATGGAACTATGATCCAGAGAATATGCCTTTAATAGCAGCTTTATGAGCAGAAAAAGCATATTGGGCATGTCATAATTTTCTTATATCAAAGGTTCTCAAAAAAGGAGCACGTAGAGGGCAAGAGTAATTCACTGTCTAATGAAATCCTGCTTTAGAACATTGTCTGATGTTTTATTATGGAAATATGACCCAGAGAAAATGCCTTCAATAGCAGCTTTATGGGCCGAAAAAGCATATTGAGCATGTCATAATTTTCTTATATCAAAGGTTCTCAAAAAAAGGAGCATGTAAAGGGCAAGAGTAGTTCACTCTCTAACGAAATCCTGCATTAAAACATTTTCTGATGTTTTATTAAGGAAATATAACCCAGAGAATTTGCCTCCCAAAGCATCTATATATACCGAAAAAGGATATTGGGCATGTCATCATTTTCTTGTTTCAAAGGTTCTCAAAAAAAGGAGCATGTAGAGGGCAAGAGTAATTCACTCTCTAACGTGATCCTGCATTAGAACATTTTCTGATGTTTTATTAAGGAAATATGACCCAGAGAATATGCCCTCCAAAGCATCTGTATACACTGTAAAAAGTAAAACATTGCTGTTTTTCGTTTGATATATATTTTTTCATTCCAATAGTTTCAAATTATTAGATTGTTAAGTAAAACTACATTTTGTAATTTGTATGTGTCTTTCAATCTATTTTCTTAGATTGAAACAATATAAAATTATAACATAACAATGAAATTAAAATTTTACATTCGATCAAACGATTTTTATTAGATTAAGCATGGTTTGCGCATGCGCACACATGAAAACGCGAGAGAAAGTTCTGGAAGAGATCGAACAGCAGCTGAAGTCGGAGGAGGCTGGCGGTTATCTGCTGAACAGCACGAGGCGAACAGGACACAATTATCAGGTAAGGGAGGAATTAAACAAAATTGCACGTCTGCGTTATCCTTGCCTTTTATTTCAGCACTCACGCTATAATTTTTTATAAGGTGACTTCCTTGGTACAGTTTTACTGATAGCCAGGTTAGCGTTAGCTAATGGCCGTGACCGTTAACATAAGCATTTACAGGCTAGCGCGACCTAACATTAATTTAAAAGTGGAAACTCATTCAGCATTTAAATACTTAAATTACTTTAATCCTGAATGTTGTAAAAAAAAAAAAAAAAAAAAAGTTGTATTCATGACTAAGGCTTGAGTATATTGCATTTCTTTGCCTAAAATTAACATGAAATAAATTACCTCAATATGCCAGTGACGTGTAACGTTTCCCGCTCAGAGTTTAGCCTAACAGTCTCTGCTCCGGGCGCTCAATTCCAATATGAATGAGGATTTTATATGCTTTCATTACATGAAAGGAACATGAGGAACATTAATTAACACTTTGAAACCGTAAAATTAAAACGGATTAATGTTTGATTTGAATTTTAGGAAAGCTGTTGCTTGGTAAACCCAAATCCTGGTGCCAGTTTTGGTTGTCTTGTCTGTCTTCGCTGACTGGTAAGTACATTTTACATTCAATACTGATTGCACTGATTCATGGTTGGAGTAAATGATTACATATGCTGCGTCCCAATTCGCATAAAGTTACTTAAACTACGCCCTAAAAGTATGTACTCTTTTTGTGGAGAAAAGGTATATACTTTTGAGTGTGTATCAAAAGAGTATGCAAGCTTTGGAACATACTACTTTGTCATCTTTAACAGACGGATCTGTCGCGTGCATCCTGTCACAGTAAACTGGCCTGTCAATCATCTTATCACCGTTAAAATCCTCTGTTCAATCTATTTTAATTTCCAACCTTTTTGAGAGAAATCTCAATAATTCTAATTTTAATGAATGCATTTTGTTCAGGTCGTGGACACCAACACAAGGAGGGAATCCGTTCTTAAATGTTTAATCATCTACTTTGGTGAATGTGTTCACCATTTCATCAAGGGAATTCAGGTACGTGCATTGCTCAGCCATCCACGCACATACTTACTGGTAGGACTAAAAAATTAGAATGTCATCTAAGTTTAAAAAAAAGTGTAACTAGTAAATTATATATATTCATTACACAAAGTGAAATATTTCAAGCAATTATTTGTGCTAAGGCTGCTCCGATCACGATCGGCCGATCGTTAATGTGCATCTCGTCAGTAAAGCCGGTTCTCTAATGAGCGGTAAATTCCCTCAGGTGCCTGACTTCACATAGAGCAGCTGTTACTACACAGTGCCGTTGTTAATTTAGAAGATGCGCAAATCCACTTCATTTTCAGCGTTTATTTGCGCATCTTCTCAGTTAACAATGGCTCTGTGTAGTAACAGCTGCTCTATGTGAAATCACGCACCTGATGGAATTTACCGCTGATTAGAGAACCGGCTTTACTGACCAGATGCGCATTGACAATCTGCATGTGGCACAGCTGAAGTGTTATGGATGCCCAGGTTGTTTCAAAGGGTTGTATCAGTGATTGCTGGCCCAAACATAAATTATCAAATTCATCCTCACAATCCGCTAGCTGCACGCCCCATAAGCAGGCTGTCAAAAAAATGTGTGACACAAAAACAATCGACCACAACAGTGCTACCAACCACTCAAAACCAAAATAGTGTTCCAACTGATCGCTGATGAGATGAACATGAACATACTTTTCTTAAGGCATACATTTCTATATTACAAATCCTTGTTTTTATTGGTTCTATATAATATTTTAATTTTCTGAAATACTGAATTTGGTGTTTTGATTGTCTGAAAGCAGCAACCATCAAAATTTACACAAATTTTACTTGAAATATTTCACTTTGTGTAATGGATCAATGTAATATACAAGTTTTCACTTTTTACCTTAAATTATTGAAATTTATGAACTTTTTGGGTATATTCAGATTTTTTTATCCCACACACAGAGAGAGAGTTTAAGACACACACGCGTCAGCATGTCACAAAGTTGATTCATGACAATTATGTTTCAGGGAGGACATTGGTATTTGGCTACATGCTTGGTTCAGAACGAGCTGTGCAAGCAGTAGTCTCATACACAAGCAGGCACACACACAACTGTGTCTCACACATGCACACGCAACGAGCAGGGGTGTCATACAGTTGAAACCAGATATTTACATACACTTCAGAATAGACAAACATTTTTCCTTAACTGTCGAACATTAAATTTGACAGTAAGCTTCTCCTGTTTTAGCTCAGGCTATCCTTAAATATATTCACTATCCTTTGCTGCAATTTAATTCAAAGTTTTGCCTCTACTGTTTTGACTAACTTACTTTCTAGTCTGTGAAATTATAGCTGGCTAGCAATGGAACTTGTTGAATTTGCTTTCCAACTGTTTATTCTCTCTCTCAAGCAGGGATGTGATATAAACACTGGCACACACATAACAGGGTCTTTCTCATACATGCAGCTTATGAAGTGCATAACAAGCAGTGTTGTACTCATTTATGCTCACACAACAGGGGTTACACACTCACTCAGTTCAGGAAATGTAGAATAAGCAGGAGTGTCTCTCACACACTCAACTGGGTCTGGTCAGCGCTCTTTATTCATTACTATGTATTGTCTCGCCAGGATATGCCAGGTGATGGACTGGAACAAACAATTGCCATCTTAATCAGTGAGACAGAAACCAGGGTTCTCATTGAGTCCACAGAGGTCCTCAGGAACATGCCCTAAACCACAGCTGCTGAAGCAATGGTATTTGGACTGACATATCTGCTAAACCTCGAGTATCCAAAAGAGTTTTTTCAGAAAGTTTTTAATGGAACTGGACACAAGAAAAATGACCCCCAAAATATATCGCCTCTGCACTGTGCTGCATAGTCAATGACTGACTGACGGCCTCCATTTCAGTGCTTTGATGAACACACACACAAACACACAGGATGGCAGAAATGCTTTCACCCCAGTCTCCTCTACATCATAATAATAGTTCAGTAGTTGTTCTTTGTTTACTGGATGTGGCAATATCTGTTTTGTATTTGATTTACATTTATTTCTTCTCCCAAAAATGTTAATTCCTGAGAGAATATAATCACATTTTAATACTGCTATATATGAAATTCAGCTTGAAATGAACTGATCTCTGTCTCAGTCAATGTTTGTTTTGCCAAAAAAGTATCTTAAAAAGTGATTTTCATACAAGATTTAATAAATCTTTAAACGAATGTTTGATCTGACTCATTTTGTATGTGTGTATATATGTGTATTTTTTTTTTAGTTTAATTTTTTTTTCTATTATGCCAATTGTGGAGCCTTTTATATTACTTACAATGAATCCATATTTCAGATTGAAGAAAATTAAATTTAGATCAAGTCTCTTAAAAACCTTTTTTTTATTTAAGCCAATTTAAAATATTGATTTACACCAAATTTAGAAAAGAGTTTGCAAGAAATCAAGTCTGTTAAAAAAAACTTTTTTTTTAATTTAAGCCAATTTAAAATATTGATTTACACCAAATTCAGAAAAGAGTTTGCATGAAATGCAGAAAATTAGTTTGAACTGAATGGTTTTTGAACATTAGATCAATGTAAAATCTTTATTGTGAATGGTTACTTCAATTTTATTAAGTTAATCTAATGTTTCACTTTTTACAGTGTATGCAAAAAAAAAAAAGCATATTGGCATGTCATAATTTTCTTGTTTCAAAGGTTCTCACAAAAAGGAGCACGTAGAGGGCAAGAGTAATTCACTCTCAAACAAGATCCTGCATTAGAACATTTTCTGATGTTTTATTATGGAAATATGCCCTCAATAGCAACTTTATGGGCCGAAAAAGCATATTGGCATGTCATAATTTTCTTGTTTCAAAGGTTCTCAAAAAAAGGATCACGTAGAGGGCAAGAGTAATTCACTCTCTAATGAAATCCTGCAGTAAAACATTTTCTGATGTTTTATTAAGGAAATATGACCCAGAGAAATTGCCTCCCAAAGCATCTATATATACCGAAAAAGCATATTGGGCATGTCATCATTTTCTTGTTTCAAAGGTTCTCAAAAAAAGGAGTACGTAGAGGGCAAGAGTAATTCACTCTCTAACGTGATCCTGCATTAGAACATTTTTATTGATGTTTTATTAAGGAAATATGACCCAGAGAATATGCCCTCCAAAGCATCTGTATATGCCGACTGTGTAATTGGTATCACAACTTAAATATTTTACAAGTTCCCAATAATAATAATAATATTAATAATAATAATTCACAATTCATTATCTAATGAAATCCTGCTTAAAAACATTTTATAATAAAAATATGAAGCTCAGAACCCGGCCCACCTAGGTAACCGTATATGTTGACATTGTATTAATGGAGTGCTAACTTACATTATTTGAAAGTTTAAAAAAAGGTAATGTAGAGTATTACATAAAAAATAATTCTGAAAGGAAATATCTAATTACAACATTTTTGTGTGTTGTTTTGAAAATATGATGTTCAGAACCCCTCCCACTTAGGTTCTGGGAGGGGTTCGATAGGATAGCATCTTGCAGTTGAGGGAGATTTGTGGGATGCACATGCAGGGCACGAAGCTCCCGTTCCACCACACCCCAAAGATGCTCTATTGGGTTGAAATCTGGTGACTGTGGGGGCCATTTTAGTAAAGTGAACTCATGTTCACAAACCAATTTGAAATGATTCAAGCTTTGTGACATGGTGCATTATCCTGCTGGAAGTAGCCATCAGAGGATGGGTACATGGTGGTCATAAAAGGATGGACATGGTCAGAAACAATGCTCAGGTAGGCCGTGGCAGTTAAATGATGCCCAACTGGCACTAAGGGGCCTAAAGTGTGCCAAGAAAACATCCCCCACACTATCACACCACCACCACCAGCCTGCACAGTGGTAACAAGGCATGATGGATCCATGTTATCATTCTGTTTACGCCAAATTCTGACTCTACCATCTGAATGTCTCAACAGAAATCGAGACTCATCAGACCAGGCAACATTTTTCCAGTCTTTAACTGTCCAATTTTGGTGAGCTTGTGCAAATTGTAGCCTCTTTTTCCTATTTGTAGTGGAGATGAGTGGTACCTGGTGGGGTCTTCTGCTGTTGTAGCCCATCCGCCTCAAGGTTGTGCGTGTTGTGGCTTCACAAATGCTTTGCTGCATACCTCGGTTGTAATGAGTGGTTATTTCAGTCAAAGTTGCTCTTCTATCAGCTTGAATCAGTCAGCCCATTCGCCTCTGACCTCTAGCATCAACAAGGCATTTTCGCCCACAGGACTGCCGCATACTGGATGTTTATCCCTTTTCAAACCATTCTTTGTAAACCCTAGAAATTGTTGTGTGTGAAAATCTCAGTAAATGAGCAGATTGTAAAATACTCAGACCGGCCCGTCTGGCACCAACAAACATGCCACGCTCAAAATTGCTTAAATCACCTTTCTTTCTTTCTTTCTTTCAACTGCCATGTGATTGGTTGATTAAATAATTGCATTAATGAGAAATTGAACAAGTGTTCCTAATAATCCTTTTAATAATTTTGCTTTAAGCCCTGAAGTCCAGCTGCTTGCAGCGCTAAGGTTTTTTGCTACAGAGAGCTTCATCGAGGTCGTGGGAGAGGGCTACGGCCTAATCAAGACCTCGGTGTGGAGGTGCGTCCACACTGTCACCAACGCCCTTCTGTGCCATGCCGGGGATTACATCTAGCTGGCGGCAACACGTCAGGAGGTCCAGGAGGTGCAGCAGGGCTGTCATGACATTGCTGGCATCCTGTTGGATGGGCCTGTTGGATGGCACACTCGTCCCTTTCGCCAATCCATCAGTGATTGATCTGGCGTACATATCGTGAAAGGGATACGCGGCCATAAATGTGCAGGTTAAATTAGACCATATATACCATATATATATATATATATATAGGGGTGTGATCTCCGACCAGGTCGCAAAGTCCAGCAAAACTTCAAGTTCCTCTGACGAGAAGCTTGGTGACCTTTTTTTATGTTGCTTCCCCACCATATTCTGTATCTAACTCTGTTTATTGTAGATAGGTTGCTTTTTATTGAAAACATTAACCAATGGCACTCAAAACCACATTAAACAGAAGTAACTGCAGCTGCTTGCCAATCAATTCTGATTGTAAAGTACCTTACCATTAGTATAAAAGTGTATTAAATAATTTTTAGAGGTCGTTAAACCCATGTCAAGAAGCGACACAAGTGGCACAACGGGATAAGGAGGGTGGATGATTAGCGAGGGATACCCGGTTCGTCTAACCGTCACAACATATGGTGTGAACATATTACTGACCATTTGATAATTTAATTTATTGTCTATATTTTACTGATAACTTAAACTATGTTAAAATAAATGGTACTGGAATAATTTGGGGAATGTTTCATTTGTATTGAACTTGTTGTCTTTCTTAACGCTGTAATGCACCTTCGCGTGAAGTGGAAAATCGATTCCTGAGCAATCGATGCCAACTAATTCAGCACTTTCACTTGGGACAGCGCTTTTGTAATGTCGAACGTAAGCGGCAGCGTGTTAAGAAGCTTCCTAAGGGACACTTAGGGGAACACACTTAGAAACATAAACAACTTTGGTAAGATATATCTTTCGAGGTCTTCTTAGCCCGCTAAGAATGAGCGTTATCGGGGTACCGGGCCCAGAACTATAGAACATTGGCAGTACAAATATGTAGCCATTTCTGTAATTTGTTTTAATTAAGTGTGTGGCTTACGTTTTTTTGAGAACCTTTAATACAAAAAAAATATGACATGCCCAATATGCTTCTTCGGCCCATACAGATGCTTTGGAGGGCATATTCTCTGGGTCATATTTACATAATAAAACATCAGAAAATGTTCTAATGCAGGATCTCGTTAGAGAGTGAATTACTCTTGCCCTCTACGTGCTCCTTTTTTTGAGAACCTTTGAAACAAGAAAATGATGACATGCCCAATATGCTTTTTCGGCCCATAAAATTGCTATTGAAGGCATATTCTCTGGATCATAGTTCCATAACAAAATATCAGAAAATGTTCTAATAAAGGATTTCGTTAGAGAGTGAATTACTCTTGCCCTGTAGGTGCTCCTTTTTTGAGAACCTTTGAAATAACAAAATGATTACATGCCCAACATGCTTTGTCAGAATACAGTTGAGTAGGGCATCAGAAATTGCAGTAATACAAGATTTTGTGGGACAGTTAAATAATGTATATGTTTATTTAATCTTTTACAGTAATGGATACATTTTAATAAAAATTACATAAGAGCTGCAAACAATATTATCTTGTTCCATTCATATAGGATATGTTGAAAAAGACATTGAGTAAGGCATGGAGTTTAAATAAAAAAAGAACTCTGCCTGAATCAGTCACGAGCAATATTTATTGAAACATACAATACATTTTTACAGAACTATATATTTTTACTGTTCATTGTTAACTGCTGTCTGAAGCATGCCATTTTTGTGCAACTGTTCCTTAAAAAAATACAACCAATAGCACTGAGGGGGAAGGATTAACAACTGCTTGACATTTTTAAGGTGGAATGGATAGTTCGGCGAATAAGGAGCTGGCAAATAAAGAGCTGGAGTCAGCCTGGTGTTTTGTGCTTTGTGTGAGCTTGTTCCTGTAAGGTCCCCTTTCTTTCGCCTTATCTTTATGCATTGCTTTACTTTCTTTATTTCTTTCTCTTATTAGTAGATCCGTCTCTGTTCCGCCGACATAATAAATGCGCAAAAATTAAAGAGCTCTTGAATGTTTAGTCGTGCCTCTGTGAAGTTCTGAAGGCGTTGCCCCTGGCAACCGATAGCGTGTCCTACCATCATGGCCGACCAGTTCAGACCCCGCCCAAATCGGCACGTGACTCCTCACTCTCAATAGCATTGTGATCCTTACTTCACCAAACAATAGGACCATTAATTAATAAGCAGTAATCACCAATTTCCTTAATTATTTCACACAGTAGGCCATTTGATACCTTCCTTTCTTTCTTCCATTCAGTTCATTCTTTGATTACAGCGCCCCCTTTGGCCAATACTGACCTACAGCGCACTGAAAGTGAAGTACCGTATTTTTCGGACTATAAGTCGCACCTGAGTATAAGTCGCATCAGTCCAAAAATAAAAATACGTCATGATGAGGAAAAAAACATATAAGTCGCACTGGACTATAAGTCGCATTTATTTAGAACCAAGCCTGTAATGCAACGGTGCTGTATGTCAGCACACTACCCACAAGGATATCAACGCTGACTTGATGGTACACTGACTCCGTTATGGTAAAAATCCGTTATGGTAGTGTGTACATTTGGTGAGCAAAATTACAATGAAAGGGTCAATTGCTTTATGACAAATGCACAAAAAAACCCCAGTCGTCATGATGTCATCAGTCACACAGGAGACTATCTGCTTTTGTTTCATCATTGTTTATTGTGAACATTATGGCAATGAAATATTAAAACATTTTATTAAGTAGCACCTTATTCCTCAGTTTTTAAAGGAGTAGTTCACTTTCAGAAAGAAAATTCTGTCATCATTTACTCACCACCCACTTGTTCCAAACCTGTATGAGTTTCTTTCTTCCGTTGAACACAAAAAATATTTTGAAAAATGTTGGGATCCGAATAGTTGATGAGCACCATTGACAAATACCATGGAAGTCAATGGTGCTGCTCATCAATTGTTCAGATCCCAACATTTAAAAAAAATTCTTCTTTTGTGTTCAACAGAAGACAGAAACTCATACAGGTTTGGGAAAAGTGGGTGGTGAGTAAATGATGACAGAATTTTGATTCTGAAAGTGAACTACTCATTTAATGAATATTAATAAGCTTTAAGAGGAAAAATATTTGCTGGGTATTATTATATATCAATGTGCCAATCATGGGCAATATGTTTCAAGAGTGGAATATTGAAGAAATAACCTTTAACTACCACAAATCTAGTTTAAAACATACTAATACCAACAGTGAAATAAATTTGCTAAGAATGCCAATTAAGAGACTGATTGTTATACTATACTGCTATACACTGAATTGTCAAGGAAGTTAGTAAGTATACAAACAATAAATAAGTAAAAAAAATGTTGAATGCATATAAAATATTGCTTCACTGAGTACAAGAAGTCTTTATCTATTCTTAATGTATATTTTTTGAAACTTCATATAATGATTGAGTTTCCATCTTTAAAAAGAAATGAGTAAAACTTTCTTTTTTCTATGATAGACGGCACAAGACAACCAGAGAAGGGTCATTATGTATGTTTTCAATAGTCTTTGAATATGGAAAAGAGAAGGTTTCTCATAAAATATTTTTCCTTTCTAAATTAATTACGCATTTCATTAAAATATAAAATGACAAAACTTGCTTATTACTTATTTGAAGTAAGTAATTCTGTGCTGTGCAGAGCATCTTCACAGTTCGATAAGAGATCCTTCTTTTGATTTGGAATGTCATGTTTTTGTAATTTTTCCTGGATTGGGTTCAGAAGGGGACTAGGCCCTTGTCCCATCAACCTGCCCCAGAGATGGGAGTCATGGGATCCGACCCAGGCAGAGAGGGTGGCAGGGTTTATGCATCATCCCCTCCACACAGCAGCAGCAGGGTTTTACGGTAGTCACCTGAAGTATCACCCTGCGGTAAGGGAAAGAGATTTATGGGAAAGATGAAAGAAGATTCCATTTCAGTGATGTGGATAAAAAATAAAATGTATAAGGCATTAATTGCTAAATACTAACACCTGTATGCATGAGTATACCTGAATCATTTTGTGCAGAGAGGTAGCAAACCTCTTGCGGAATTCAGCACGTATATCCAACATGTCCACCTCACTGCGGGAAACCATGATCCTTATCAATGTCTTGTCATCAGTGCCTGCCCCCTGCAGGATGCAAGTAAAATTAAAGCAGGTATGTTCTTTGCATGGGGATATCATTATATTTAAAACTGCAGCCTGTTACTTTTTTTGGTTAAAAATTACCCAAAATAAATATTTGAGCAAGTACATAAACAGCCAGTGTTCAAATCTATTGCCTTACTTTAGGCTGATTCACAGCGGTTAGCTTACAATGATGTTTTCTTATCTGAGTGGTACAGGTAGGTTTTTGCGGGAAATTCAAGCATGTTGCCGGACATTACGTCATGTCTGTAAACAAAGAAATTGTCCAGGCTACTAGGCTATGTTCACATTTGAGGGTCCTGTTGGAGGCGGATCGTTTATATGCATCATTTTGATGGCGGAATTGTAATGCAGAAAGTATAATGTGTTTATAAAACACATTCGAGAATAAAGTATAACAATAATAATAATTTGCATGGTTTGATGTGATATGAGCTAACCGATCTTTAGATTAAATCACCATTGGTAGCGTGATTTATTCTAATGCTTTTTATTCCCCCAGTTGGTCAAAACAACTGTAGCAGACTTGTTATTTACTTGTTCAGATGACAATATATGGTGAATTGGGTCATATATTCCAAGACATATAGAATCTGTGATTGCAAAAAACAGGAAATATCCACACCGGTGCATTGACTGACTGCCACACATACTTCTCAAAACATTAGATTCATCCGCGCTGGAGCTGTGCCGGTGTTTTGCCCAATTCTGACCCGTGCCAGTTTATTACCCCTCTAGTATTGGTAGGTTTAGGATGACATTACATTGAGTGCAAAAGAACCGGTGAACCGTTTTTTTTTTTTTTTCAACTGGTTTTATTTGATCGAACTGTCCGAAAGAACCAGTTCACTTGCCCCTTATGTGCCCTTTTGTCAAAGCAAAATTTCCTCTAATTTTTTTTGTAATAACATTCTCTTTTGTGAATGCCTGCCCACACCCAATCTTAATATTAGTACAATTTCTTAATAATAATTTAGCCGTAAATAAAATGACCAATGATTTTCATCACCGCGGCAGCTAGTAAGTGGTGTTTCATTCTCAGCGAAGTGATTTTGATGTTTATTTACTTATTATTATTTTACAAGAACGATGTAATGTGAGAACATGCAGATATGTTGTTTATATTGCTGTGTGTAGCCTGTAGTGTAGAAGTAAAACTAGCGTGCTGTTTGAGGGAGAACAGTTTAACAGGCATCGAAGGGTCTGGCCTTTTTTTATGTTATTTGACTAAACTATTATTATATTACAGTACTTATTTATTTTTTAACACATAGAGTGCCTTAAAAATAATTATCACAACACTGGTAAGGCTTATTCAGATTTTCTTACTCTCTGAATTATCATTATTAAAAAAAAACAATTCAGAAATGAATTAAAATATAATTATATTTTAAATGTGATACAAATATTTTTCTACAATAGAAACAGTGTTTACAACAGCAAGACCACTTTAGCCTGTAAACTCAATATCTCTCTGGAAATAAATGTAAAAATATCAATGTCAATAAAAAATGCATAATATACCTGACATCAAAGTGCAGTGTGAAGGATATGAATAAAAAATGTAGCCCGTCATTTGTTTACATTGCAAAGGTGTTCAATTTTACAATTACAATTACAATTTTACTACAACAGTAATAATAATATTAATCACTATATTCCAGTGTATCAGTTTTTGTATGTTTTGTATCAATATTTAAGGTGGACTTATTGATTAGGTGCAAGAGTAGTAGTGATGGTTAAAATAATAGATTAATGCTGAAATAGTAAATTGAGCCTTGTTCCTAGATGGACAGAGAGTGGAAAGTAATAGATCAAATTAGGGCTGGACGATTATGGCCTAAAATCAAAACCTCGATTAATTGAACATTTTACCTCGATTACGATTAATGAACGATTATTTTGTTTCTGTTTTATTTTTTTGCCCTCATAGTTCACTGACAAGGTTTGTACTGTAAATAGGATTAACTATCAGCAGTTATTTTATCTATGTTCGTAACATTTCTTACTAGGGTTGGGTATCGTTTGAATTTGATCGATTCTGATTCTGCTTATCGATTCTGATTCTTATCGATTCCAATAAGATAAAAAATCCAATATAAAAAAATTAAGTCAAATATTTAGATGTCAAACATCTTTTCAAAGCATTCTGTTGCAGCTGAATAACATGAGCAAAAATCAGCAGCCTCAAAACACTGCAAGAGGAATTTTGCCTGTGATTAAAAAAATACCATAGCAAAAACAACTAGATTAATATAAATACAAATATTAAAGTGTTAAAGACAAGTAAACAGTCAGTAATAAGATAGGAACAAACAAATCAATTAGCAATATCATAAATAAATGCAACTAAACAAAATTTCAGGTACAGAAACTGTAATTAAAAGTTTAAAAACAATGCATAGTTTTCTTTTTATAAATAAAATAAAGATTAATCAAGTAAAGTTATTAAATATATTCAGTCAAGATCAGTGAATGATTTTCTTTTGTTCTTTGATTAACATTAATGACAAGCAGCGCGTTTATTAGGCTGTTGTCTCTTTAAGCAAAAATACTGCACATGTGTGTTTTCTTTCTCATCTATTTATGTTCACGTAAGACAAAAACGGCTGCGTTTATGATGATATCCTGATGTAGTTTTCTGTATCGTATTTTTGACTCGGAACAACCTTTTCTACAGTTAAAATATACAGAACAGTCCGAGAACGGACACAAACCGGGAACCCGCAGCGCGACCGCCAACCGCTGCTCTGTATGCACGCGCTTGTGCTTCACGTGCGCTGCACACAAACATGCTATAATAAGTTTTGAGATTCTAAGCTACTTTAGTGATAAATCACAGGACAGCGCTGACAACTAGTTTCTGTGTTCCTCTGTGCACGCGATCTTCATAAATCCTGTTTATATGAGTGTTCGTGCCACAATGCAGCTGCGCGAACATGGCTCGATATAATAATACACATCCGATCGTCTAATCGCTTGAATTTCGAAACCATAAAACAAATACAACTGACAAAGTTTAGTGAAGACGCAAGGCTCACCGCTCGCGCACCATCAGTATGTGTTGAACCGGCGTTCACCTCCGTGTTTTGCTTTTATGCCACTGACTGGACGGGGCAGAGTCATGTAGTATGACATACGCGCTAGTATGCTTTTAAGGGGGAGGTATTAACAGGATTAAATAACCGAAATAACCGACATGGGTAAATTACGTCGGTTAGAGGTTATGATTTTCGGTTTTGATTACTTTTCGATTAATCGTCCAGCCCTAGATCAAATGGAGAGATGGAGAGGAAGAAAAAGAGGGACATGTAGAGGCACAAGTGACAGAAAGAGAGCAGGTAACAGCAAGCCAGGAGACAGAGGCTGGTGAGAAAGAGGCACAAGTGTTTTCTATAGTTTTTACTATAACCGCTGTTGTCAATTATTCTGTAGAACATAGAAGAAAAAGCCATCAGGTTGGGACAATTTAAGACATTTCAGTTTCTAATCCCAGAGCTATTAATATTTTAAACTTAAAATTGTCTTCTCTATTGTTTCTTTTTCAAAACTGCATCAAAGCATTTGCTGCTGTATCAATACATAATCATCCATATCTATACGTGAATCAGCAAGGAATGCATCACAATATATTGCTGTATTGATATTTTGAATAGGGCCATTTAAAGCCTTGTTCCATTTGCCCCTTTTATACTTTGAGCACCTGCCCTCCAAAGGTCTCTGCATGGCCCTGCTCAGAGGGAGTGTTAGCCATGTTAAAAAAGTTAACCACTTAAGTAATTTGTGGATTAATGCATATTGGTAACGCAAACCATTTAAAGTGCCAACCCTTTAAAGTTTTAGCATATTGTTTGCAAACTGCAATTGATTAATTAATTAAAAACAAAGTAGTTAATATGCTTTGTTGTTTTTGTTGTTTAGTAGCAGTAATATGCCGTTCTTAGCCGTGTCCACTGTATTTTTTGTTGGTTTTCATGAGACCCCCCCTTGAAATGACCAGGACCCCCCATTGCCCCCCTAATCAAAATCGTCTGGAGCCGCCACTGGTGTGGGGGAGGGGTCAGGATTACGGGTGGGGTTAGGAATAGGCCAGGGTTTCCCAAAGTGGGGTTAGCGAGGGAATTGCAGAGAGTTTGTGAGTTGTACAAGGTATGCCTACGAGTTAACACCATTAACAAATGAATAAAAAAAATATATATATTAAAAAGTTTTTGCTAAGAAATGTTTAGCTGTGCATTTATTGAATGAGCACTGTGCAATGTCCGAACTGATTGCAATATATATTTTCACAGTTTTTTTTATTTTATTTTATGTAAAATCCTTTTCTAACTGTTTTAAATTCATTTTAAATAAGTACAGTTTTAATAATTGTAAAAGTTCTCAAATTGCTTGTTTTATTCTTGTTATTATTTTTCTTCATTACTATTTTACTTTCTTTTATGTAAAGCACTTTGAATTACCATTGTGTACGAAATGTGCTATATAAATAAACTTGCCTTGCCTTGCCTTACAGGTTTATACAAAATGTGACGTAAAATGTAAAATCTTAAATGTATAACAATTATTAAATTTTTGGGAAACCCTGTATTAAAAAAATATTCTGGGGAAAAAAGTAATGTAAATACTACTAAAACTTAAAAAATTATAACAATTATTTTTAAAGTAAAACATGAAAATGTGCCATTAAATAATTGAAATAAATATTTAAAATCTCAGGGGTTATTTCAAGTACATAATTTAGGTCAAAGGGGTTCAGGTTTAGGTCAAAGATAGCGGGTGAATCGCAATCAGATACCGATTTCAACGAGAGGGGTAATAATTTGGCAGTGGGTCGAAAATGGGCACAATACGACACCCGTGCACAACCAATTGTAACAGTGGCTGCCCCAAATAAAATTTGATTTAATAAATGTAAATTTAATTTAAATTGTTCGGGCGCCAGACAAGCAAAACTACTCAAGAAAAAAAAAAAAAAGTATATATAGGCGTAATTAATTTCAGTTTCCCCGTAAATAGCTCAAGCCACTGTTACACAACAACAAAAAAACAATAACAAAAAATATATTTTAAGAAAAAGTTTTTCCAAAAAGACTACATGAAGTTAAATTTTCACACCATTTGAATTTTTTCGTTACTTCACATAAATGACAGAAGAAAGTGTAAACAGAAAGTAAGAAGATTGCTGTTCAAGTTCAATTCAAAATTTTATAAACAAGCACAAAATCACAAGAGTCCTTGATTCACGAGTGTCTTAAAGTTCATTTCTTTTTCCAACTCAGTTTTTCTATGTTCAATTTTCATCAAAGGAAAATAAAAAGGAAACAAGAGAAAAGAAGGAAAAAAAAACAAAGAAAAATAAATAATCCAACGAGTGTTTGTGTATGGGTGTATGCGTGTGCAATGAGAGTGTATGTGTGTGTGTGTGTGTGATGGCTATGTGAAGTTTGTGTAGCGGCCGCTAATCCCGGGCCGGGGACAGAGTTTGGAGACTTGACGTGAAGTTAACAAATGATGGACAACATCACTAGTACCTGAGGCAGGCGAACGAACCAGACTGGATTGTGTTGCCCCAGGCAGGCGACCGAACCATGCAGTAGAGCTCAATTTCTCAGACACTTTGGCGATCGCACCCAGTCAGCGCATGCACAGAGATTCCAGCAAAGAATAGCAACGACCTTCAGGTAGCGTGTGTCCCATTCCGATACAACCTACACGTGTGTTTTGTTTTTACTTCCCTCCTCCTCTTCCGTTTCTAACTCTCTTTTATATTAAATTTCCTCATTGATTTCCGCCCATTACAAAAAATTAAAAGCTGGCATGGATTTTTTCCAAATCGCCACACAATGCAAGGAAGATAATTCTGCAAACAGCTACGATTGCAGGTTTTCAAACAGAGATGGCAACAAAGAAGCAAAACTTAGATACTGCAGCTTTAAGTAAAATTTAAATCATAAAAAAAGTTATGTTTTTAAACCATAAACTAATTTTATCCTTTTTTTGTTGTTGTTCAGAATATCTTCTAATCAAAAAGATAAATATTTTAAAAATATATATATATTTATTGTTCATAAATAGTAAAACATAGATTTACCTTCATGGCACTGTAAAGGCTATCAGCAAAATAACCTGACACACTGCGGGCACACTTCACTGAGGAGGCAGAGAAAAGATTGTGTTTAGAGACAAAACAGACACACAGAGAAAAACCCATGACTCTGTGTGCTGTGTATGGCTGATTCTTCAATTATACGAACTATTCACTCCCCTAATATGATTTAAAAAAGGGCAGACAGCATTTTTTCTTCTATTTTTGGCATAGTGCCAACCCATACTTTTTAAGTTTCTCTCAATAATAATAAAATGATAAAAAGTGCTAAAAAAAAGGAAAATTCTATTTTGCACTTGATTGTCAATCAAATATGGTTAATTCTTCAGAGGTGTGTATATATTTGTGTATTTCTTACCCACAGCCAGCAGTACTTCTTGTAGGGTTCCTGATGTCTCTCTCTGGATGCTCTCCTCTATTTCAAACCCTGAGAGCTTCCTATACTCCTCAAACACTGTGGATAAACCATTAACAGAAAATAAACAAATATATAAAAACAAAATTACTAATTTTATTACCTACATGCATGTGTCACACTAACCTCTCCTAAGGTGAGCATTACTACGGTTTCCCAGTATAGTGATGAACTGGCCTTCATCAGTTCCATACTTCTGTTCTCCTGCGGCAAACAGAGCCTACACCCAACACAAACAGTTTTTCAACTTTTAAAGACTGAAAAAACTGATATTACACACAACAAGTGCTAGACAGCAGCATTTCACCTCATTTTACATCAAAAGATGATTTCTTTTTTTTAATGAACTTTTCATTCTACATCCAAAAATTTTTTTCAGATAATGAAAATGATGAATCCAACTTAACATGGCCACTTTAGTTTAAACAAGTATTTGCAAATATTTATTTTGCATTGGAGTTGACGTGAACTTGGATACAAACTTACCTGGGCATCACTTTGGATGAGGTTTTCTTGTATATCCTGCTGTCTGCTGGCCTATAGAGAAATCATATAATATCAAATGAATGAACAGTAATAATTTAAATATCAAAACGTGCACACTTAAGTCTTAGGTCTACTTACAGTGGATTTAAATGTCCAGTCTCACTTTATAAGAACTACTTACACACACATAGAGGTGGGTAGAGTACCCAAAAACTGTACTCAAGTAAAAGTAAAAGTACTTCTAGAAATATTTACTCAAGTAAAAGTAAAAGTACTACTCTTGAATAGTTACTTGAGAAAGAGTAAAAGAGTATCGGATAAAAAATCTACTCAAGTAGTTAGTTACTAGTTACTTTGGGTCATATATACTGAGCCTATTTTTATTTAGATATATAGATAAAATGTATGTAATGTATGTGTGCGTGTATAAACGTATATATTTCATCAGCCTTTACTCCAATTTATGTAATTTATTATAAAACCCTGTCTGCTTACTTAAGTAACAGATATAGGTGTCATGCCATAACATATTTTTAATACGACTGACTTTATATTAAATGTGAATTTAACATTGAAAGTTAATGTGATATAAATATTGCTACTAATCTTTCATTGTTCAGAAAGAGAGCAAATAACATTTACATTATCAAAGATCATTTTCACTGACAGTCTAGATTTCAATCACTCTCAGAAACTCCCATTAAAATCACTGAAACTGTTAACACTGTGAAATCAATATCTTAATTAAAGATTCGTACACACATCTGCACTTTGTTGTTTCTGACGAGAGAATTCGCCAGAAAGAGGTATTCTGTCAGTGAGTGAATGAAGGAAGCACCGGCATTTTAGCGATGACTCATCGGAACACCTCTGATTGGCCAATGCTTTAATAAGCTCAAAAGAATCATGTGTGATTTGTTATAATGCGCAGCGCTGTAAAAACGCATCTATCTCTGGCTCAGCGCCAGCAAGCGATCACAGATCTGAATTTAGCAGCTGATAATATGACTCGCTGAACGTACTCGCACCGGTGTTATTGTATTAAAATTAATAAAATCTTAATCGGCTATTTTTTGTCTTTTGGAAGCTGCATTCAACTTGACTCCCCTCTGTTATAAGCCACACACGTACAACAAACTAATGTCACAGTGGTATCGTGTACTGTAATCGAATGTAGCCCAAGTTATTACCTGTTAAACAGTAGACAGCACACGCGGTGTTCATCTAATAAGGATCTCCATCGCTAGCAAATAATATCCTTTGCAGATTTGCTTTCAATTCAGTGCAGTTCCTGCCACGTTTTCAACGCTGCTGATGTTCTTACTTCTTAAACGTTACAACTCCGAGTGAACCACTCCAGGCGCTCAGCGCGTGCGGCAGGGAACTGAACGACTCATTCAAACTGATTCATGAACCAATTCACTCGTTAGCCAATTGGTTTGATCAAGCCTTTGAACAGAATTGACTCAAAAGAATGAATCATTCGCGAATGGGCATCGCTCTTTGCCCAGAGAAAAGTAGACGGCGCATTTGGAATAAACTGAAGCATTTATAACATTTATTGCATTAAGATAACGTAACGAGAGGGGCGTCGCCCATAGTAACGAAGTAAAAGTACAGATTTTCCCCAAAAAATTTACTCAAGTAAGAGTATAAAGTACCCATCTTTAAATATACTCCGAAAAGTATTAGTTACCCCAAATAATTACTCAAGTAAATGTAACGAAGTAAATGTAACTCGTTACTACCCACCTCTGCGACACACACATTGTTGATTTAAATCTTGCACTTTTTTATTTTTTATTTTTTTTATTATTTTTTATGAACTACATACTTGTAGCAAAACAACCAGCATCCTCTTGAAATGACCTCCAGTGTCACCAGTCACATCTTCCTCCAGGTCCTTCTTATGTTCTATAATACATATATAGACATCATCATGGGTAAATAACTAAGAGTGAGAATACAAAGTCAAAGACTTATAGTACACAACTGACACAAACACAGTTACCTTGCTTGTATAAACTTTTGATCTGGTTGACTTCATTAGGCGACCTAGATGCCAAAATCTCAACCAACACTTTCTCATCTGTGCCTGCACCCTAAGACAAAATGCAAATGTACAGATATACACTGATCTGTATCTGAAGTGTATTTCACTACAAGTACTTTTTAAAATAAAAAACAATTGTGAGCAGTAGTTTTTTTTGTCTTAAAAATGATTGACAGTCCTATAGTTATACAGTAGGTATGTACCTTAATAGCATCCCGCAAACATGTGACATCATACTTAATGGGAGGAGTCATCAGAGCCACTATCAGACTCTCAAACTTCCCACCCAGCTCTGACTTCAAATTATCCACCAAATCCTAAACAGAAATGAAAAGAAAAAAAGGAATGTATGCATCTTTTAAATGTTCTGCATTAATTCAAATGAAACAGTGTTAGGAGTACATAGGTCATTCTGATGATATTACCTTTCCGTGCAGGGTTTTGTATGCAGCTTTGATTTCTTGGCGCTGTGCATTACTGCGTGCTGTCAACAGCTGGAGAATGGCAGCCTCATCAGTGCCTGAGTAAAAAAAAAAAAAATCAATTAATGTTGATGACCATTATATAATGAGCAGACCGATATCCATCTCCAACACCCAGATGAAATATTTGGGGTTTATTCATTCTTAAGAATTAAACTGATTAAACAAGCAAATATGAGTAATTAATGTCTAAATACAAATGCATCGATACAGCCTCAATTATTCTAATAATAATAAATTAGTCAAACAAAATGTTTAGGATTTTTGCTACTCTACAGCATCATAGATTTCATCTAATTTGCAATAATACTGGTTCCTTTTCAGTTGGTCACTCTCGCTGTCACGTCGGATGACCAACAAATTGGGATATCACTTAGATAGACCAATCTATTTTGAGTGTAAACTAAATGAGCCAATGCACATTGGCATGCAACATTATTTCATCCAGCTGCCGCTGATCACAGCTTGAGTATAAGAAGGCAGCAGGTGCACCACATGTTCAGTATCCTCTGTGTGTTACAGTTAGCCATCTCCCCTGTGCGCTACAGCACACTAAAGAGTAATTTCTCTAAAAGAGCATTCACGGGTGGAAAGTCTTTTAAAAGACGCCTTTCCATCTGTGCATTTTTGGATGCGGTTTTTACCAGGTGCCGGGTGATGGTCACGATCACTGCCTCACCTGTCTGGGCATTAAGCATGCTGAGGTGGCTTTTGTGGATGAATCATGCTCTCATTGCAGGAGGATGACCGTCTTGGAGTTGTGGACCAGGCTTGAGTGGAAAATTCCACTGCGTCCCGAACCCTTGAAGTTGGGACTACTGGCATCTTGGGGTGGCTCATGCTAGTTCTCAGGGCCCTATCCCAGAGCCTTTCCTCCCAGAGGTGCCTGATGAGCTCACTGGCTCATGGACGGCACCTTTCACTGCCAGAAACCACCCTAGTGGTCAATCCTCTCTCACCACTCTCGATGGTGGTGCAGCGAGGGGGTACTTGCATATCCATAGGTGGATATGCAGTGAACCTGCTGCCATTTTTATACTTGCGTTGTGATCTGCGGCAAGTGGATGCAATAATCGCATGCCAATGTGCATTGGCTCGTTTAGTTTACACTCGCAGTAGATTGGTCTATCGAAGCGATGTCTCAATTCGTCTGTCATTTGACGTGACGTCTCCGTTCCCTCCTTCAGGGAACGAGAGTTACCATACATAACTGAGATGTTCTATTGATATAATACTGTTTTGTTGAATTATAGACATGGATTTGAAGGTCTACTAATAAATAATGTGTTAAAATTTACATTTATTATGTTTGTCAAACTCACCGAGTCCTTTCATGGCCTTGTAGAGAACTTCAGCATCATTATTAGCATTGAATCCACTGTGGGGCTTCACTGTGCCTCTGCCAGCCTAATTAGAAAAATCAAGTGTTAGTTTCATGTTCCCTTTTATGGTATGTATATATTTAACTTTTGGAACTTAAGTAATGCATCTATGAGTCACAACCACAATCCCATTTCCTCTGCAGCCAGTGTTCTGACTCTTTAAGAAGATTGCATTTAACTTTTACAAGTGGTAGTTTTCCACATGGAAACTTTGAACAACTACCTCAAATCTTCTCTAGCATGTGTTTTAGGAAGGTGGTGGATGATACCAGAATTGGATCTGGACATAAAGTATAATTCATACCACATATAAAAATTATTTAACATTGTTTTGCAAGTATTGTTCATATTTACTTATTATCTGCATCCTATTCCTTAAAAGAGAGACTACTGTCCACTCAAATTTAGGGACTTATTTAAAACTCCAGAAAAGGGTTTTCTGTGGCAGGAGTAGTTAGGGTAGTATGGCATATGTGCCAAGGCTATTATATAAGGTCAAATGTCAGAAGCTGTTCAGCCACTAGAAACTGTCCAATAAGCAGTGAACATGTCTATTGTGTATAAACTTGAGACTCTGCAGTCTGCCATACAGATATTACTTATTCTAGCCAATTACTTCTAGCAGCTTTTTTATTAGATAAACTAAATGACATTCTGTTGTTTGGGATAGC
This sequence comes from Carassius carassius, assembly GCF_963082965.1. Classification (NCBI taxonomy): domain Eukaryota; kingdom Metazoa; phylum Chordata; class Actinopteri; order Cypriniformes; family Cyprinidae; genus Carassius; species Carassius carassius. The sequence goes on along the minus strand of NC_081761.1, from coordinate 14,203,911 downwards.
AAGGAAATGCACCACATTATAGCTGAATAGCCAATCTTAACATGTTGTGCAGATTTCTCCAATTACTTCCATACACTAACTTTTTTGACCTAGTACTCAAGGCTCAGTGAGCTGCCAGCTGGAGTCATGTTACTCAGACTCTTTCCAAATAATAGAGTGAACAAACATATTTGACATATCCAAATAGATGGAAATGAAAGCAATATTAATTTACCTACAGCAACAAGTGTCTAAACATTTTCCAGTCTCCCTGGTATAAACAGCTAAAAAAAAAATATATATATATACTGTATATTTTACAATGCAACTGCAGCTTTCACTGTATAACAGGGGTATCAAACTCAGATACTAGGGCCACAGCCCTGCAGAGTTTAGCTCGAACCCTAATTAAACACATCTGATCCAGCTAAACCAGTCCTACAGGCTTATTTGAAAAGTACATGTTAGGCTATGTATGGTGGAGCAGGGTTGGAACTCAACTCTGCAGGGCTCTGGCCCTCCAGGAACCGAGTTTGACACCACTGCTCCATAATGAATAAACAGTGATTTATAAAATGTATCGGGTTTTAATGCACTGGTTTTAACTTGTACTGACAGAAGGCTAGGATAAACGTCTGATAGTAGTATCAAAACATAACATTACTGACTTGTCCTTTATTAAATATTATCATCATCCGCCACGTTAGCGGAAATAATCCATCAGTTAACTCAGCGGAGCAAGGGTGAAGTAGAGGAATTAGGAAGAGAGGATACAAAAGTGCAGAAACTGAAAGGGGGACAGACGGCAACGCCCTTTTTTGTCGTTTAACCCACACGAATGAGTCATCGTTGCTCTCATTTACAACTATTTTGTTTCTTTCTAACATTTGCGCTGGTTTTTGAAAACTTAAACTCTCTCTTTAGTTTTAGACCATAAAACATATTTATATAAAAAGTACCATCGTTTCCAGAAACGTGTCGCATATATTGTTAGCTAATAAAGAAGCATCGTTTCATTCTGTATTAAGTGTTTGACAGCGAAACGAGTAACGTTAATGGACTTTTATGGTTCCTGTGCCCCTTTAAGCAGGGGGGTTTTCTACGCAGCTATGGGCGTTGACACATAACTGTCGGAAATGTAACATGTACTATTATTCTCCATAGAAAATTAAATATAGGCAAAATAAAGACGTGTTAACACTTAATGCATGCTTAAATGATAATAGACTTTTATTAAGGCAATGAACAAATAACTCACCATCTTTGAGATTCACGTAATACTTCAAAGATCTCGAAGCTAAAAAAAAAAAGACAAAATAACAGCGGATTAATAAACATTAATGTGAATATAAAGCATGTGAGTTTAAAATGATAAAAAGCTTAGTTTATCAAGTACTGAGATAGGGAAAACTGTTTGAAAGATTTTCAGACAGGTAGGATCATACCTGTGTAACCTATTCCATAGAAATATAAGTACGAGATGTTTAAGCATTAGTGTTTAAATGCCGTTTTCATTTACTTACCGAGAAAAGGGTTTTAATTTAGGAGCAGAGGACTGCAGTACAGACCGAAACAGCAGCAGGGACGAGGAATGAAGGAGGAGGATTCAACTTCACTACGATGTGTCGTTGAGCCACATCCTGGCAGAGCCAGTCGTTGTGACTTATGGGAAGTGGTGTTTCTGCTTTTTTCTTACATTTCAGAAGAATACAGAGAACCAAATTTTTATTTTATTTTATCTATTTATTTATTTTTTTGCAGAATGGAAGCATTTATTACACACAATTGTAAACATAAACTTTTGCCTCCAAGACACTGGTTTGTGAAATCTGATGCGATTGTTCCCCACCCTGTTGGTCAACAAACTGTTGTTCCAGCAGCCAGGTGCTCTCAGTGTTTAATAAAACAAACGGAGAAAAACTACAACATAGTCAAACAAAAAGATGGGTGTCACATTACATAAATCTTTTTTTTTTTTTTTTTTTTGGAAAGTAACCCATTAGTTGATCATTTCCACATGCATGCCGGCAAGACTTGCTGATCAAATTTCAAGCCCAAAAGAATTTGAACTGCATTTATGTTCTGAAAAGTTTACCACTTGCAGTTTATCATAGCTGATGAATATATAAAAAAGCCCTTGTCATTACAATCACAACATTTTAGGTGAAATTGCCTGTAATTGGGGTACAGTGTGCACATACTGTTTATTCATCTGTAACAAAATCTCAGAATGAGAGTTCAAACAGCTGATAAATTATTGCAATAATCCACAAGTAACCTACATGATTCCAGTCCATCAATTGACACCTAGTGAATAAAAAAGCTGTGTGGTTTTAATAAACAAATTCATAATATCACCCTGTAGCCCAAGACTCAGTACCTGGATGGAAGACCTCCTTGGAAAATAGGTTGCTGCTGAAAGAGGTGCCAGTGAGGCCAGCAAGGGTGCTCACCCTGTGGCGAGTGTGATTTCACCAAGTACAACATGGAACAACATTCCAATCAACCAACCTTTTCAGAAAATATCTGGTTTAGGCTTGCAACCAGTGTTAGGTGATTCTACAGTCTTGTTAATCAGCCATGATTTTGCCAAGTAAGACATGTTCCTGGATCAACATCTTTTGATGATCCTGGATCAACATATTGTCCAAAAATATAAACTTAACCCAATCCCTACCCCTAAACCTAAACCTACTCATAATTTATTCCTAAAATTGTTCCAGGATCAACAAGGATGTTGGAACATGTTGTACTTGGTGAAATCACGCTCACCGCGACCCTCACCCTGTGGTCTGTGTGGGTTCTAACGCCCCAGTATGATGGGGAATCTATACTGTCGAAAAGCATCATGCGTCGGATGACAAGTTAAACCGAGGTCCTGACTCTTTTTTGTTTAGTTTTTTTCACTTGAGGAAGTATTACTGTCGATTATGGACTGGTATTTTGGCCAGAATTTAAAGTTAAATCACCTTAATGATGTTATATCTTACAAATATACAGCTTTTCTCTCCAAAATATGTTGCAGGTATGTAATGCTACATTTCTCCAAATCTTTTTAAATTATCTGCTATAAAGAAACAAACATCTATATCTTAAATGGCCTAAGGATGAGTACTTTTTTCAGCAAATATTCATTTTTAAAGGGGTCATATGATGCAATTTACAAGCTCTTACAAAGAGCTCTTACAAGCTCTTGGTGCATAAAGAAGATCTAAAAAGTTTCAAAGACTAAAGTCTCAAATCAAAAAGAGATATTCTTTATAAAAGTTAAGTCCACACCCCCTAAAATGGCTCGTTCTAACATGCCCCCATATCTCTACGTCACTGTGTGGGAAGATTTGCATAATGCCGCCCAGATGGTCACACAAAGAAAGAAGGCGTACCTTTTATTCTCGTAGTAGTATTGCTTTTTGCTGCCACTGCCATGTCGTAAAGACACTGTATGTTTCACTGTGAAAGCGAAACTACTTTGTTTGGCCTTCCAAAAAAGGACGATATCCATTTCATCATGCCTGGAGCTTATCCGTGCTGGTTGCTGAGGAAATACATCAACTTTGTACTGTGGCTCGTCGGATCAGCTTTCAAAGTGGACGACTTTGAAAAGCCCGGGGTCGTCACATGTGCTCGCCGCAAGCCCAACGAACTTCCTTCGTAGAATCTGCCGGCCGCGCCGTTCTCAAGCCAGCTCACTTCTGATCATTCAAGCCGGCCTCAGCTCTCATTCTAGGCCTCCGACCTCGGCTCACTCAAGGTGGAAGTGTGTGATGCCTTTTCACTGAGAGAGCAAAAGTACTTTGTTTCGCCTTCCAAAAGAGGATACGACTCGAAATCATGTTTATATCACGTTTATAATGGTTTTTATGTTAATGTCTCAT